>NW_026087630.1:0-42622 GCF_022539395.1 Myiozetetes cayanensis
TGTTATTATTTTTGAGTGTCCTTAAGGGGCTGTGTGGAAGGTTTTGAGGGCTCCCAGCACCTTTTGGGGTGAGCTGGGTGCCTGTTGAGGGGCAGGTACCCTCCTAAAGCCCCCCCAGAGCGGGGTGACACGGGGGGAACACAGGGGGGTCCCCATTCCCGATCCATCCCAGGGCCGGTTCTGCCCCCCCAAACTCAGCTCCACCCCTTGGGATCCTCCAATTCCCCCCCAGTGCCCCCAAATAACCAGGACTGGGGAGAACTGGGAAGCTTTGCTGGGATCACTGGGAGCAGGTGGGTGGAGGCAGAGTGACAGCAGGGGAGGGGGGACACACGACCCCCCAAAATCCTCACGGACACGGGGGGGGTCCAGGCTGTGCCCGAGGCCCCGGGGAGGGGCTGTGACTGCCACCAGCTCAGGAGCTCTGTGGGGAGAGAAAAGGGGGTGACAGCGGGGTGGGGGGACAGGGGGGACACCGGGATACACCCAGAGCTGGACTGGACCCAGCGGGACCAGAACTGGGGCAACTGGGACCATACTGGGAGCAGCTGGGCCCCTGCTGGGGTCATACTGGGATCATATGGGGAGTGACTGCAATAATACTGGGAGTGTGTGGGAGGGACTGCAGCCATACTGGGGATGAGTGGGATCAAACTGGGTTCCTACTGGAAGTGTCTGGAAGTTCCTGGGATCATACTGGGGGTGACTGCGATCCTACTGGGATCAGACTAGGATAATACTGGGAGCAGCTGGTTCTGTGCTAGGGGTAACTGGGAGCTCTTAGGATCCCACTGGGAGGAACTGGGAGCAACTGGGACCATGCTGGGCACAACTGGAACCATCTTGAGAGCAACTGAGTGAAGGTGGCTGGGGTCATACTGGGAGTGACTGGGAGCATTCTGAGGGCAGTTGGAACCATGTTGGCCCAACTGGGATATACTGGGAGCAAGTGGGATCACGCTGGAGGTGACTGGGATCATACTGGGAGTGACTAGGACCACACTGGGGGTGACTGGGAGTGGCTGTGAGCAACTGGGATCATACTGGAAGCTAATGAGAGCAACTGGGATCATACTGGAAGCTACTGGGAGCAACTGGGAGTGAGTGGGACCACACTGGGGGCAACTGGGATATACTGGGGGAGACCAGGAATGACTGGGAACATACTGGGACTGACTGGGAGCATACTGGAAGTAACTGGGAGCAGGCTGAGGTCGACAGCGATATATTGGGAGAGACTGGGAGTGACAGGGATCCTACTGGGAGGGACTGGAACTACAGTGGGGTGACTGGGGAGCAACTGGGACCATGCAGGGAGTAACTTGGATCCTACTAGGAGAGACTAGAATCATACTGGGATTGACTGGGAGCATGCTGGAGGCAACTGGGATATACTGGGAGTGGCTGGGAGTGACTGGGATCATTCTGGGAGTGACTGGAACCAGAGTAGGAGTGAAGGGGAGCAACTGGAACCATGCTGGGGGCAACTGGGATCATATTGGGAACAACTGGACCCCTACTGGGGTCTTATTGGGAGTGACTACAATAATATGGGAGTGTGTGGGAGGGACTGCAGCCATACTGGGGATGAGTGGGATCAAACTGGGTTCCTATTGGAAGTGTCTGGAAGTTCCTGGGATCATACTGGGGGTGACTGAACTCATACTGGGATCATGCTGGGAGCAACTGGGACCATGCAGGGGGCAAATGGCTTCGTCCAGGCAGGGACTGAAAGTGCCTGGGCCATCCTGGACTCAGACTGGGAGTCCCTGAGAGGGAAAGGAACCATCCTGGGTGGGGCTGGGAGCAACTGGGACCACCTTGGGGGCAACTGGGATGCAATTGGGAGTGACTGGGAGTGACTGGGATCATAGTGGGAGTGACCAGCACCATACTGGGATCATAGTGGGAGTGACTGTAAGGGACCAGGATCAAACTGGGAGTGACTGGAACTATGCAGAGGGGAACTGGGAGCCAGTGGGGCCGTGCTGGAAGCCAAGTGGGAACATTCTTGGAGCAACTGGGATCATGCTGGAAGCAACTGGGAGTGACAGGGTGCATGCTGGAGGCAACTGGCATGAACTGGGAGTGACTGGGATCACCCTGATGGGAACTGGGACCATCCTGGGGCAAGTGGAAGTCACTGGGTGTCGTGGGTTTCTGTGGGTGGGTTTTGGTAGTTGGGGGGCTCCAGGAGTGGCTTCTGTTGGAAGCTGCCAGAAGCTTCCCCTGCCCCGTGGAGCCAATGCCAGCTGCTCCAGGACGGACTTGCTGCCGCTGGCCAAGGCCGAGCCCATCAGGAGCAACAGGAACAGCTCTGGGATAACAGATTTAGGGCCAGAAGGAATTACAGCCAGGGAAGAGCGGAGTGGGAACGTGGGAACAGCAATGCAGACCCCAAGGGCAGTGCAGAAGGAGGGGCAGGAGGTGCTCCAGGTGCCGGAACTGAGGTCCTGCAGCCCCTGGGGGAGCATCATTGGGGTGCAGAGACCCCCCTGCAGCCCCTGGAGGCTCCCACACTGGAGCAGGGGATGCAGGAAAGAGGCTGTGACACCGGGGCAGGCCGAGGATGGAGCAGGTCCTGGCAGGGACCTGCAGCCCGTGCAGAGGGAAGCCCAGGCTGGAGCAGGTTTTTCCTGGGCAGGACTCGTGGCCCCTGTGGGGGACCCACACTGGTACAGCTCATCCCTGAAGGATTGATCCCATGGAGGAGGGACCCACGGGACAGCAGGGTGGGAAGAGTTGCTGCCCGAGGGATGGACTCACTGCAGAGGTCCATCCAGGACTGTCTCCCGTGGGAGGGACCCCACGGGAGCAGAAAAGGATCCAACTCCTCTCCCTGAGCAGTGACAGAAACAACAACTGACTGTAACCCCCATTGCCGTCCCCTGCACCGCTGGGGGAGGAGGGAGAGCTGAGAAGGAAGGAGGGGTGGGGGGAAGGTGTTTTTCAGATTGGTTTATTTCTCACTCTTTGGCTTTTATCCTGTTAGTAATACATTTAAGAACTATTCCTACTTTGAGTCTGTTTTGCCTGTTAGGAAGTAACTTTCTCCCCACCCTTATCTCTACTCAGGAATCCTCAGCTGGTTTTTCTCTCCTCTGTGGAGTTGCAGAGGGAGGGGAGGTAGCAGCTTTTAGTGGGTGTTTGAAATCCAGCCAGGGTCAACCCACTAAACCAACCCCATGTGCTTGAGGCCCTTTTGTGATGTCACAGCCTACCCTCTCCATTCCGGAATAGCCCTTGGCAACCAAAGAACCAACACCCCACAAGGTCAGAATGCAGCCCCACCCATGTGCCCCTTTATGATGTCCCGGCCCATCCTCTCCATTCTGGAATAGCCCCTGGAAACCAAAGAACCAATGCCCCACACCCCCACAGTGCAGCCCCACCCATCTGCCATGGGACTCTTTGTGAAGTCATGGCCTTTCCTCCAGGAAAGAAAGCCTGTAACCTTCAGGTTTCAGGTGCAGTTGGTGAGGCACCCTGGGCACTCCATGGGCAGCAAGAGTTTTCTGTCCTGCCACCTTTTGTCTGGCAGGAATCTTTGCCCAGATTCAAATTTGGCAGTCAGACTGACAAGTCCAGCGTGGGGCTCCTGCAAGCGAACGACAGCCCTGCCCTCCAGGAAAGAAACCCCTTACCCTCGGTCTCTTTTCCTCTTCCTTCAAATACAACCTGCAGGGCAGCTTTCTGCCATCTCTTCTCTTGGGAACTGTGAAGATAGACCCGCTCCCATGTTTAACACCTCAGGAAAAAACACCCTGTTAACACCTTTCCCGACCTTCCCCATCCTTCCCCAAAACCAAGATGTGGAAAGAACAAGTGCCCTTGTCCCTGGCTTTGCTACTGTGCTGGGAATCTCTTCCCTCCAGCTCTGCACACAGGCACTGCCCCTGCAGCTCCAGAGAAGGGCTGAAGAAGCATCTTCAGCACAGAAATCAGGGCAGGTGTATCAGGGATTGTTGATGTGTTTTGGTCTGTGTTTGGCCCAACCACCTGCAAAAGTTTTGTTCTTTACCTGTCAAGTTCACTGATAAATGGGAGCTTCGTCCTTGGAGAAAGAGTTTCTTGTATAAACTGTTGTAATTGGTGCTCTGTGATCGGCTCGTTGTCTGTAGAGCACATTTGAAGGAGAAACTAAAGAGGAGAAGATGAAGGAAAGCCCCCAGACCCAAATAGATCAGAGCCCTTGAGTGAAGCAGCGCAAGTGCGAGGGGAATCCCCACGTTCTCCCGCATGGTTGAAGGGGGGCACTCACAGAACGGGGCAGGGACCGAGGGCCTCTGGCTGGGCGGTGCTGCCACACCGGCCCAGGGAGAGGTCACCGGCTCATTGGATAAAAATGCAGATGGCTCATGCTGGGGGCTCTCAAACTTCACAGGAAGGACAACGTTGCCTTCTGCAGGGACGCCGCTATCTTTGTGAGCCTGCTGACCCTCCGAAGATGCAACCTCTGCTGTGGGGAGTTCTGGTTTTCCTGGGGTGGATAAGACAACCTCATAAAACACACCTGAGTGAGTGGGGGTTTCACTGAGGGCTCAGTTCACTCTTCTCCTTTCCTGTCTCTCGGGTTCCCATTTACTTGGCCACTTTCTGTAATAAATATTGGGTTTCATGTTGAGCTTTCAGCAGTGTCTTGGTTTTCATTCTCAGCATCCTCTCAGACTCACCCCGTTACAGGGACTCAGAATGAAAATTCCAGCAAATGTATTTAGACTCCAATCAAATGCATTTCCACCCAGGAAGGAAAGCATTTACCCTCCATCTCTCTTGTGCAATTGGTGAGCGGCCGTGGTCTGTAATGAACACATGAGGGCTGCAGGGTTCGAAGCACAGGGTAGCAGATCCTGGGCAGATCTTCTTTTATTCAAAATGGGGTGCTTTTATAGGGCAAGCTGAGGAGGGTTCTGGAAAAAGGGAGTGGATATGGAAAACTAGGAGGGGTTAACATGAATATGTAACAGGGAGATGGGTACATGACCACGAGGTAACTTGAAAGGGATATGATTGGGTAGGACACAGACATTGCAGTGAGTTGTCCAGTAAGAGAGTAGCAAACAGTCCAAAGGAGAAAACTTTACAGCAACACAGGGGAACATGCCTGAACATGCCCTGAAACAATAGCATCAACTTAACTATAGGTTTTACCCAAACAGTCCCTGCAAACAATCCATTAGACAAAGGTAGAGTCACTGCTCTTCTCCTCAAGAAACTCTTCCAGAGCAGGTACGATTTATCCTCCTTGCAGTCACCTCCAACAGTGAACCACTCTTGGCACTCCATGCACACATAGAGCTTCCTGTGCTGGCACCTTTTGTCTGGGAAGAGTCTTCATTCTTATTCCATTTTCAGGCTCAGAATGACAATTCCAGTAAAAGGGGTTCTGACACCAAACAAATACAATTCCACCCAGGAAAGAAAGCCCTTCCCCTCCATCTCTCCTGGGCAATTGTTGACTCAATCTTGGATCTCCACGCACACATAGAGCTTCCTGTGCTGACACCTTTCATCTGAGAGGAATCTTAATACTTATTCCATTTTGTGACTCAGACTGAAAATTCCAGCCCAAGGGCTCTGACACCAAACAAATGCATTTCCACCCAGGAAAGGAAACCCTTACCCTCCATCTCTCCTGTGCAATTGGTGAACCACTCTTGGCACTCCATGCACAGATAGAGCCTTCTGTGCTGGCACCTTTTTTCTGGGAGGAATCTTGAATGTTATTTCTTTTGGGGGTTGAGACTGACCATTCCAGGGTGGGGGTTCTTACACCAAACAAATGCATTTCTACCCTGGAAAGAGAGCCCTTTCCCTCCATCTCTCCTGTGCAATTGGTGAGCCCCTCTTGGCACTCCATGCACACGTGGAGCTTCCTGTGCTGGCACCTTTTGTCTGGGAGGAATCCTCATTCTTAATCCATTTGGGGGATCAGACTTGTGGAGTGCTGAGCTGAAAAAGGACACACTATGGATCAACCATAATAATTGGCCTCAGTTAGGCCTGCCCCTGACATAGCCCGAAGCCTCTTTGCAGGCAGGGGAAAGATACAGGAGCAGTGATAACAGACTGCAGGAATGTAAACAAAGAGAAACCTGTGACAAAAATGAGGAGGAGTTTTAGGAGAAAAAGAATGTCTTCATATTGCGTGGACATCTGTGTGCACCCAATAGGCAGTGTGTCAGTAATGCACGCTCAGTTTGTGGGTTACAGCAAATAACCAATAGTTTGAAAATGATCACACCCCGGGGGGCAGTGAAAGTATATAAGAGGTTGGGTTATGTAAATAAAGCAGAACATTTGCGTAAATCATCCTAATTTGTGTGCAGTTTGTTCTGGAAACTCCTCCGCCAACATCCACGTTATATCACAGCTGTCCCTTTGTTGTCACCAGTCCCCTGTGACGTCACTTGTCCCCAATGATGTCACCGATGTCCCTGTGATGACACCTCTGTCCCCCTTGTTGTAACCCCTGTCCCCTGTGATGTCACTGATAGCCCTGTGACATCACAGCTGTCCCTTTGTTGTCAACAGTCCCCTGTGACGTCACTGGTCCCCAATGATGTCATCGATGTCCTTGGGAGATCACGGCTGTCCCCTTTGTTTTCACCAGTCTTCTGTGATGTCACTGGTCCACAATGATGTCACTGCTGTCCCTGTAATGTCACCACTGTCCCCTATGATGTCATCAATGTCCCCTATGATATCATTAGTGTATCTTTGTTCTTATCCAGGTCCTCTGTGATGTCACTGATGTCCCTGTGACATCGCAGCTGTCCCTTTCTTGTCACCACACCCCTGGCATGTCACTGGTCCCCAGTGATATCACCGATGTCCATGTGATGTCATGACTGTCCCCTGTGGTGTCACAAATGTCTCCGATGATGTCACTGCTGTCTCTGTAATGTCACCCTTGTCCTTGTGAAGTCACCAATGTCCCTAGTGCTGTCACCGATGTCCCTGTGATGTCACCAGTGTCAGTGATGATGTCACTGGTGTATCCGTGATGTCACTCCTGGCCTTGGGCAGTCACTGATGTCCCTGTGATGTCACCACTCTCCCCAGTGGTGGCTTCATGTCCCCTGATGTCACTGATTTCCCTGTGACATCAGGACTTCTTTTTTTTTGTCACCAGTCACCTGTGATGTCACTGGTCCAAAATTACGTAATTGATGTCCCTGTGATGTCACCACTGTCCCTGATGATGTCACTGGTGTCTCTATGATATCAACCCTCTCCTTGTGAATTTACCGATGTCCCAGTGACATCACAGCTCTCCCTTTGTTGTCAGCATTCTCCTGTGAGGTCACTGTTCCCCAATGCTGTCACTGATGTCCCTGTGATGTCACCACTATCCACTGTGATGTCGTCAGTGTCCCTGATAATGTCATTGGTGTCTGTGCGATGTCACCCCTTGCCTTGTGAAGTCACCGATGCCAGTTGTGATGTCACAGATATCCCCGTTGATGTCATTGGTGTCTCTATGGTGTCATCACTAAGAAGTCATGTCCTAAGAAGTGGCACCATGTCCCAGTGATGTCATTGATGTTGCTGTGACATCACTGCTGTCCTTTTGTTGTTATCAGTCCCCTGGGATGTTACTGTTCCCCAGTGATGTCACCCATCTCTCTGTGATGTCACCACTGTCCCCTGTGTTGTCAACAATGACCCCGATGATGTCATTGGTGTCACTGTGATATCACCCCTGTCCTTTTGAAGTCATTGAATTCCCCTGTGATGTCACCAAAGTTCCTGTGACATCATGGCTGTCCCTTTGTTGTCACCAGTTCCCTGTGATGTCACTGGTCCCCAATGATGTCACTGCTGTCTTTTTGATGTCACCACTGTCCCCAGGGGTGGCACCATGTCCCTGCAATGTCACTAATGTCCCTATGATGTCACTAGACCCCTTTGATGTCAGCAATGTCCCTGTGAAATCGCAGCTGTCCCTTTCTTGTCACCAGTCCCCTGGGATGTCACTGGTCCCCACTGATACCACCAATGTCCCCAAGGATGTCACCACTGTCCCCTGTGTCCCCGATGATGTCACTGCTGTCTCTGTAATGTCACCCTTGTCCTTGTGAAATCACCAATGAACCCATTGATGTCACCGATGTCCCTGTGACATCACAACTGTCCCTTTATTTTCACCAGTCACCTGTGATGTCACTGGTCCTCAGTGATGTCACCCATGTCCCTGCAATGTCACCAGACTGCTTTCATGTCACTGATGTCCCTGTGACATCACGAGTGTCGCCTTTTTTTACCAGCCCCCTGTGATTTCAATGGTTCCTAAATGATGTCACAGCTGTCCCCATGGTGCCAACACAGTCACCAGAGGTGGCACCTTGTCCCCATGATATCCTTGTGATGTCACCAGATCCCTGGATGTCACTGATTTCCTTGTGCTTGTCCCTTTGTTTTCAACAGTCACCTGCGATGTCACTGGTACTTAATGATGTCACCCATGTCCCTGTGGTGTCATCACTGTCCCCTGTGATGTCACCAATATCCCCAGTGATGTC
Organism: Myiozetetes cayanensis; assembly: GCF_022539395.1. Taxonomy (NCBI): domain Eukaryota; kingdom Metazoa; phylum Chordata; class Aves; order Passeriformes; family Tyrannidae; genus Myiozetetes; species Myiozetetes cayanensis. The sequence continues at coordinate 8,526 of NW_026087630.1, forward strand.
ACTGATGTCTCTTTGATGTCAACCATGTACTTGTGATGTCACTGATGTCCCATGTGATGTCACCGATGTCCCTGTGACATCAGAACTGTCTCTTTGTTTTCATCAATCCCCTTTGATGACACTCGTCCTCAGTGATGTCACCAATGTCCCTTTCATTAAGGTTAGGATTGCGGTAAGGATTTAGGGTTAGGCTTAAGCTTAGGCATAGGCTTAGGTTTTAGGGTTAGGTTTAGGGTTAGGGGTTAGGTAATGTTTGGGTTAGAGTAAGGGATACGATCAGGGTTAGGGTCGGGGTTAGGGTTAGGGTTTAGGTAACTTTTTGGTTAGAGTTAAGGAAAGGGTTACGATTAGGGTTAGGGTAAGGGTTAGGGTTAGGTTTAGGGTTAGGGTTAGGGGTTAGGGTTAGGGTTAGGGTTAGGGTTAGGGTTAGGGTTAGAGTTAGGGTTAGGGTTAGGGTTAGGGTTTGAGTTAGGGTTGGATGAGGCAGAAACATCACCTTTTTCTTGCCCTTCTTGGTGTGTGGGGCGAAAATCGCCCTTGTCAGGGAGCCCCTGCAGGCTCTGCTCCTCCGGTGATCCAACAGCGGCCCCTGCTGACCGGGATTGGTATTGCACCAAAAAGCGAGGAATATCAGACCATATCTTTTTTTTGAGAGGAATTTTTGGTACAGGATTATTTGCTTGGTTTTGTGTTCTTTCATTGTTCTTCCAACACACATATATCATTTAATAAAGGACTGTTATTTTGTCTTTCTCCATACTTCCTCTCCATACTTGGAGCCTCCTAATTTTGGATTTACAATTGTTTAGAGGGAGGAGTTTGGTCTTCCTCCTAACTCATCCTCCTGAGTTAAACACTTGTGTTTCATTAAACTGAGAAAGGTGCAAATTCATGCTTTGTTTACAGCCCAGAGATCTTCTGGGCTCTTCCCATTTACCTCTGCCCCTCTCAGAGAACTTGCGTGGACACCTTCCCTGCCTACACCAGGTGATTTCACAAAACTGGGAGCGGGGGTATTTCATGGAAAAAGACCTGGGGTGTTTTGACACCTCTCCAAGCAAATGTTTCCTTCAGGAGAGCTAAAACCAGGACAGTGAGGGGAACAGCAGAAATGCAGCTCCTCCAGCAATGGCAGCACCTCGAGGAATTTCCAGCACATACCTACAGATCCTCCCAGAGGTGTGAGGCAGACATCAAGGTTGGATGGGAATGCCCTGTTTGGGATAACTTAGGAGATGGCTGCATCCCCTCTCCCTTACCCAGAAGCTGGAGATGCTGCTGTCTGGGAGCAGGAGGTGCCTGTGTGGGGGTTCAGCACCACTGGCTTGGTGCAAGTACAAGAAGTGTTTGGACAATACTCCCGGGCACGTGGTGTGACTCTGGAGGATGGTCCAGGGAAGGCTCAGGAATTGGACTCGATGATCCTCGTGGGGCCTTTCCAACTTGAATATTGGATGTGATTCTGTGAAGTTCCACAGGGCTGTGTGTGAGCAGAGAGCAGGGCCTGAGTAAAGCAGAGCAGGGCAATGGCAGCACAGCCCTTGAGCACTGCCCCAAGCGGGCTGAGCCCAAAAGGGAGCTGGGGGTGAGGTTGGTCCCACTCAGGATAGGGGGCAGAGACACGGGGACAGCAGGGAGTGCAGGGCAGGTGGAGCATCAGAGGGCACTGATGGGCATGGGGATGTCTCCAGGCTGGGCTCTCCCAGTGCTCAGTGGCCCCATCTCTCCAGGACGAGGGTGCTGATGGGGGTGGATGACAAGAGGAGCAAGGTGAGGACACAGCACAGGATTCAGATCCAGAGGGGAATGGCTGACCCTGCAAGAAGGGTGGGTCATAATGTGGACAAAACATATCCATGAGGAAAGAACAGTAGAAAGGGCTCACGAGTTATCACTTGCCTCTGACAGGGAATATTGTCTCAGTCGAGGGGTTGCTGTCTGTTAGAGAAATGTAGAGCTCATGATTCCTGGTGTCCTGTGCAGGGACCATCCCAGACACTGAACTCCTCCCCCACCTCCCATCTTGATCCTTTAGATGAATGTGGAACCAGCCAGCTCATTCCAATCTGCTCAAATGGTTGACATGGGCTCTTAGAAAAAGAGAAGAGAGCAGAGAAGGCGTGATGGGGAGAGGAAGCAGTGAGCAGGATATGCCATTGCAGCCCAGTGAGATCCCAGCTGATGAGCCTCCTCATGTCCTGGTGGTGGCAGCTGGGCAGCCTTGGCCCTGATGCTGAGGGTCACTGAGTGTGTGAGGAGGGAATCCTTCACCATTGGTGGTTGTGCCTGCCTGGGAGCTGGAGCAGCTGCCTGGGAGGAGAAAGGCACAGGCTGAGAACCTGCAGCTCCCCCAGGTGTTGCACACACTGGGACATTGTGGGGATCCCAGATCCACCATCTGTCATCTGTGAGGATCAAGAAATGAATGCCCTGCCCAGTTGTCTCTCTGGAGAGAGCTCAGTCCTGTGCCCCTTCCCATTACTGAGGATTTACTAGACAAGAATTTTCCCACTCATGTGGTTCAATCCCACATATCCTTTTTCCTCTGTCTGACACCACCGCAAGCCCGGTTTCTGTGTGGTTTGTGGTTCCAGGTTGATGGCTCTGATGCCTAAAGCATTTCAGCACCTCCCAGGTGTTACACTCTGCCCTGAACCCAGTGGGAAGTGTTGAAAATCACCCCCTTTTGTTCAGAGTCCCCTGGGGGCTGAAGGAAGCAATCATCCTCCTGCCTTCCCCAAAGCAGCTCTGCCCATCACTGCTGCACGCCTGATCCACACAGCCTGTGCCCTGCCCTGTGCCAAGGACACGCCCTGTCCTACCCCTCTCAGCAGTACTCCAGTACTCCTCCCGCCTAGATAGATTTTGTCCACATTGTGACCCACCCTTCTTCCAGAGTCAACCATTCCCCTCTGGATCTGGATCCTGTGCTGTGTCCTCACAGTGCTCAAGGGTTGTGCTGCCATTGCCCTGCTCTGCTTTGCTCAGCCCCTGCTCTCTGCTCACACACAGCCCTGGGGAACTTCACAGAATCACACCCAGTATTCCAAGTTGGAAGGGACCCACAAGGATCATCGAGTAATCCTGCACCAAAAATCCCCTTCAAAAAAAAAGGAAACAGTCCGGTATTCCTCGCTTTTTGGTGCAATTCCAATCCCGGTCAGCAGGGGCCGCTGTTGGATCACCGGAGGGGCAGAGCCTGCAGGGGCTCCCTGACAAGGGCGATTTTCGCCCCACACACCGAGAAGGGCAAGAGAAAGGGGATGTTTCTGCCTCATCCAAGGAGAAGGGTCAGACAAAATGTCCCCCAAGAGCAGCTCTCTGTCTCCAGGAGTTTTAACCGAAACCTGCTGCATGGGGTTCGTGTGGGGACATCAAACCCATCCCACACGGGAATATGCAGAGCTCTTTTTTTCTAAACCTTTAAGACAAACCTCTATCTGCTAATTGACAATTTTGGTGCAGGAACAGATGTGACCTGTGACCTCACATGGTATTTGTGTGTTCTCTGGTTTCCAAGGGCCAATCCAGAATGGAGAGGATAGGCCGTGACATCAAAAAGAGTCCCATGGCAGACATGTTGGGCTGCATTCTTGGGGTGTGAGGCATTAGTTCTTTGGTGTCCAGGGGCCATTCTGGAATAGAGATGATTTGCCCTAAAATGACAATTAGGCTAATGGCAAAAAGGAAAGGCTGCAGTGTGGGGGTGTGGTGCATTGGTTCTTTGGTTTTCAGGCATCATTCTGGAAGGGAAAGGGTAGGCCGTGACATCACAAAGTCAACCATGGAACTCTTCTAGGGCTGCTCTGAGGGGGTGTGCACTGCAGTTCCACTCAGGAAAGAAAGCCCTGAGCCTCTGTCTCTCAAGTGCAGTTGCTGCGCCACTCTCGACACTGCACAAAGAAAAAGAGCTTTCTGTGCAGGCACCTTTGGGACAAGGAGCCACCCCTGACGTCAGTGGTAGCATAACAGGGACTGCAGTGATATCATTGGGGACCAGTGACATCACAGGAGACTAATAAGAACAAAGGCTAAGCCCTGTTGTCACAGGGACATTGGTGACATCACAGGGGACATCAGTGACTTCACAAAGACAGGGTTGACATCACCAGTGACACCAGTGACATCATCTGGGACACTACTGACATCACAGAGGACACTGATGACATCACAGGGAGAGCGGTGAAATCATTGGGGTACAGTGAAATTTCAGGGGAATGGTGAAAACAAAGGGACAGCAGTGATGACACAGGGACATCAATGACATCACAGGGACAGGGATGAAATCACAGAGACAGTAGTGACATCTTGGAGGACCAGTGACATCACAGGGGACTGGTGAAAACAAAGGGACAGCCATGATGTCACAGGGACATCGGTGACCTCACGGGGACATGGTACCACCACTGGGGACAATAGTGACATCACAGGGACAGTAATGACATCATTGTGGACCAGTGACGTCACAGGGGACTGTTGTCAACAAAGAGACAGTCATGATGTCACAGGGACATTGGTGACATCACAGGGGACTTCAGTGACTTCACGAAGACAAAGGTGAAATCACAGTGACACCAGTGACATCATCAGGGTCATTGTTGACAACACAAGGGACAGTGGTGACATCACAGAGACAGCAGTGACATCATTGGGGACCAGTGACATCACAGAGGACTGCTGACAAGAAAGGGACAGCTGTGATGTCACAGGGACATCACTACCTTCGGTGACATGAAAGGGACACGGTGCCATGGCTCGGCACACTGGTGACATCATTGGGGATATTATTGACATCACAGGGGTCAGTGATGACACCACAGAGACACCAGTGACTTTATCGGAGACATGGGTGACATCACAGGGGACAGTGGTGCCATCACAGATACTTTGGTGACATCACTGGGGACCAGTGACATCACAGGGGAATGGTGACAACAAATTACAGCCTTGATGTCACAGAGATAGCACTGACATCACAAGGTATGTTGCCAACTTCACAATGACAGTGGTGATATCAGAGACAGTAGTGACATCATTTGGGACCAGTGACATCACATGGGACTGTTGACAACAAAGGGACAACCCTGATGTCACAGGGAGAATGGTGTCTTCACAAGGAAAGGGTTGACATTATAGAGACAGCAATGACATCATCGGGGACATTGCTGACGTCACAGGGGACAATGGTGACATCACAGGGACAGAAGTTACATCATTGGGGAACAGTGACATCAATAGGGACTGATAAGAACAAAGAGACAGCCGTGATGTCACAGGAACATCAGTGACATCACAGGGACCTGGTGTCACTGCTGGAGACAGTAGTTACATCACAGAGACACCAATGACATCAATGGGCACATCTGTGACATCACAGGGGATACTGGTGGTTTCACAGAAACATCAGTGACATCATTGGGGACCAGTGACCTCACAGGGGTCTGGTGACCTCACAGGGGTCTGGTGACATCACGGGGACATTGGTGACATCATGGGGACATGGTGCAACCACTGGAGACAGTTGTGACATTAGAGGGAGAGCAGTGACATCACAGGGACATGGGTGACATCACAGAGAGACTAGGGACATCACCAGTTACATTTCTGACATCACAGGGGACAGTGGTGACATCACAGAGATAGCAGTGACATCATTGGGGACCAGTGAGGTCACAGGGGAATTGTGACAACAAAGGGATAGCTGTGATATAACGTGGAGATCAGTGACATCACTGGGGACATCGGTAACTTCACAAGGACAAGGGTGACATCAAAATTTCACCAGTGACATCATTGGTGACACTGGTAATATCACAGTGACATTGGTGACATTCTTGAGGACCAATGGCATTACAGAGGACTGGTGACAAGAAAGGGACAACCGTGATGTCACGTGGACATTTCTGAAACGACAGAGTTCTGGTGAAAACACAGAGATGTTGGTGACATCACAGGAACATGGTTTATGATTTTTTGTGACTGTAACGGGGTGAGTTTGAAAGGATACAGAGAGTGAAAACCAAGACACTGCTGAGAACTCAACAATAAACCCAATATTTATTAAAGAAAGTGGCCAAGTAAACTGGAACCCAAGAGACAGGAAAGGACAGGGGTGAACTGAGCCCTTAGTGAAACCCCCACTCACTCAGGTGTGTTTTACGAGGTTGTCTTACTGACCCCAGGAGAACCAGAATTCCCCCCAGCAGAGGCTGCATCGTCGGAGGGTCAGCAGGCTCACAAAGATAGCGGCATCCCCACAGAAGGCAACGTTGTCCTTCCTGTGAAGCTTGAGAGCCCCGAGCATGAGCCACCTGCATTTTTATCCAATGAGCCGGGGACGTCTCCCTGGGCCGGTGTGGCAGCACCGCCCAGCCAGAGGCCCTCGGTCCCTGCCCCGTTCTGTGAGTGCCCCCCTTCAGCCATGCGGGAGAACGTGGGGATTCCCCTCGCACTTGCGCTGTTTCACTCAAGGGGTCTGATCTATTTGGGTCCGGGGGCTTTACTTCATCCTCTCCTCTTCAGTTTCTCCTTCAAATGTCCTCTACAGACAACCAGCCAATCACAGAACACCAATTAAAACAGTTTATACAAGAAACTGTCTCTCCAAGGATGAAGTTCCCGTTTATCAGTGAACTTGGCAGGCAAAGAACAAAACTTTTGCAGGTGGCTGGGCCAAACACAGACCAAAAGATATCAACAATCCCTGATACACCTGCCCTGATTTCTGTGTTGAAGATGCTTCTTCAGCCCTTCTCTGGAGCTGCAGGGGCAGTGCCTGTGTGCAGAGCTGGAGGGAAGAGACTCCCAGCACAGCAGCACAACCAGGGAGGAGGACACTTGTTCTTTCCACATCTCAGCTTTGGGAAAGGCTGGGGAAGGTTGGGAAATGTGCTAACAGGGTGGTTTTGCGTGAGGTGTTAAACATGGGAGCGGGTCTATCTTCACAATTCACTTTCCTGGAGGGCAGGACTGTCGTTCGCTTGCAGGAGCCCCGCGCTGGAATTGTCAGTCCGACTGCCAAATTTGAACCTGGACAAAGATTCCTGCCAGACAAAAGGTGGCAGGACAGAAAGCTCTTGGTGCCCATGGAGTGCCCAGGGTGGCCCACCAACTGCACCTGAAACCCAAAGGTTACAGGCTTTCTTTCCTGGGGGAAAGGCCGTGACTTCACAAAGAGTCCCATGGCAGATGGGTGGGGCTGCACTGTGGGGGTGTGGGGCGTTGGTTCTTTGGTTTCCAGGGGCTACTCCAGAATGGAGAGGTCAGACCAGGACATCATAAAGGGGCACATGGGTGGGGCTGCATTCTGACCTTGTGGGGTGTTGGTTCTTTGGTTGCCAAGGGCTATTCCAGAACAGAGAGGGTAGGCTGTGACATCACAAAAGGGCCTCAAGCACATGGGTTAGTTTAGTGGGTTGACCCTGTCTGGATTTCAAACACCCACTAAAAGCTGCTACCTCCCCCTCCCTTTGCAACTCCACAGAGGAGAGAAAAAAAACAGCTGAGGATTCCTGAGTAGAGATAAGGGTGGGGAGAAAGTCGCTTCCTAAAGGGCAAACCAGACTCAAAGTAGGGATAGTACTTAAACTTATTACTGACAGGATAAAAGCCAAAGAGTGAGAAATTTAACAGTCTGAAAAACACCTTCCCCCCACCCCTCCTTCCTTCTCAGCTCTCCCTCCTCCCCCCAGCAGTGCAGGGGGACGGCAATGGGGGTTACAGTCAGTTGTTGTTTCTGTCACTGCTCAGGGAGAGGAGTTGGATCCTTCCCTGCTCCCGTGGGGTCCCTCCCACGGGAGACAGTCCTGGATGGACCTCTCCAGTGAGTCCATCCCTCGGGCAGCAGCTCTTCCCACCCTGCTGTCCCGTGGGTCCCTCCTCCATGGGGTCAGTCCTTCAGGGATGAGCTGACCCGGCGTGGGTCCCCCACAGGGGCCACGAGTCCTGCCTGGGAAAAACCTGCTCCAGCCTGGGCTTCCCTCTGCACGGGCTGCAGGTCCCTGCCAGGACCTGCTCCATCCTGGGCCTGCCCCGGGGTCACAGCCTCCTTCCTGCATCCCCCTGCTCCAGCGTGGGAGCCTCCAGGGGCTGCAGGGGGGTCTCTGCACCCCGATGCTCCCCCAGGGGCTGCAGGGGCCTCAGCTCTGAGTCCTTCCCCTGCTCCTGTGGGGTCCCTCCTGCCCCTCCTTCTGCACTGACCTTGGTGTCTGTGTTGTTATCCCATGTTCTCACTCTGCTCTTCCCAGGCTGGAATTTTTTCTGTGCAACTCTCCTCTCTTCTGAAATATGTTATCCCAGAGGTGTTACTGTCACTCCTAAGTGGCTCAGCCTTGGCCAGTGGCAGGAACTCCATCCTGGAGCAGCTGGCATTGGCTCCATGGGACAGGGGAAGCTTCTGGCAGATTCTAACAGAAGCCACCCCTGTAGCCCCCCCGCTACCAAAACCCAGCCACAGAAACCCCCTGTCTTGTGCAGCTCTTTCTCCAAGCCAAGCAGGTGGGAGTTGGTGCCAAGGAGCTGAAACCTGCAGGTCCAGCCTTTAGTGGAGGAAGCTCAGATTTGCCCAAGGCTGCTTTGAGTCCCAGGGGTTGGATGAGGGAATGGTGGGGTGGGGATAGGGATAAAGTCTGATGGATTGTCAGACACAAAAGGTCTTGATTTTCGTATCTATTCAGACTGAATTAGGAGGTGCTTGGGATCAATATTGACTGGGGATTGCTGATATCAATGTAAAAACAGGAAAAAAGTGAACAGGACACAAAAAAGACATCTTTATTTGTGGTTTTATTAATACAATATATTCACTTTGAATGCACTTCTGAGATCTGTCTAATTAACCACAGAAGAATTGAAGACTTAGAAGGAAATTATTCCCAGGGGCTTGTCTGGTTAAGATGCCATCACTGAGAAGAGAGTGTGGAGGAATGAGCAGACAAGGACACCATCCCTGGGGCTGGGGAAGCAGGAACTCAGAGTCACTGGTTCCAGGTGGCAAATGGACTGTGGGATGTTTCTGTGAGAGCCCATAATGGGTGTGCTGCTTTCAGGGGGAGTCCAGTTAAATTTCTTCCCCATGGCCAGTGCAGGGCTGTGTTTTGGATTTGTGCTGAACACAGGGTTGATAATCACAGAGTCACAGAATGTGCTGAGTTGGAAGGGACCCCCAAGGATCATCCAGTCCAACCCTTAGCCCTGCACAGGACCATCCCCAAGGCTCACACCATGAGCCTGAGAGGATCATCCAAACACTCCTTGAGCTCTGTCAGCCTTGGTGCTGTGCCCACTGCCCTGGGGAGCCTGTTCAGTGCCCAGCCACTCTCTGGGGGAAGAACCTTTTTCCAAGATCCAGCCTAATTCTGCCCTGACACAACTCCAGGCCATTCCCTCAGTCCTGTCCCTGGTCCCCCCAGAGCAGAGCTCAGGGCCTGCCCCTCCTCTGCCCCTGCCCAGGAAGTTTGACTGCAGTGAGGTCTTCCCTCAGTCTCCTCTTCTCCAGCTGAACACACCAAGTGCCCTCAGTGTCCTCACACACCTTCCCCTCCAGGCCCTTCCCCATCCTCGTTGCCCTCCTTTGGACACTCTCCAATGGCTCAATCTCTCCCTTCCATTGCGTCCCCACAAACTGCCCCAGTGTTGAGGTGAGGCCAGGGCAGAGCAGAGCGGGACAATCCCCTCCCTGATGCCCCCAGCACAGGCTTGGCCCTCCTGGCTGCCAGGGCACTGCTGACTCAGGGACAACTGGCACCCACCAGCACCCCCAGGGCCCTTTCCCAGCACTGCTTCCCAGCCTCTCATTCCCAGTGTGTCCATCTGGGTTGCCCCATCCCAGGGTAGGATCCGGCCCTTTCCCGCGTTGAACTTCCCATGGTTGGTGATTCCCAACCCTCGCATCTATCCAGGTCTCTCAGCAGGGCCTTCCTGCCTTGCAGGGGCTCAGCATCTCCTCCCACTTTTGGGTCACCTACAAACTTGCTCAGTGTCCCTTGCAGTGCTGTGTGGGAATGTGGAAGGGGCAAGGGAGTGAGCTCTCTCCAGAGCCCCAACTGGGCAGGGCATTCATTTCTTGATGCTCACAGATGACGGATGGTGGATCTGGGATCCCCACAATGTCTCAGTGTGTGCAGCACCTGGGGGAGCTGCAGGCTCTCAGCCTGTGCCTTTCTCCTCCCAGGCAGCTGGTCCAACTCCCAGGCAGGCACAGGCACCAATGGTGAAGGATTCCCTCCTCACACACTCAGTGACCCCCAGCATCAGGGCCAAGGTTGCCCAACTGCCACCACGAGGACATGAGGAGGTTCATCAGCTGGGATCTCACTGGGCTGGAATGGCATATCCTGCTCACTGCTTCCTCTCCCAATCACGCCTTCTCTGGTCTCTTCTCTTTTTCTAAGATCTCATGTCAGCCAGTTGTGCAGATTTGCATGAGCTGGCTAGTTCCACATTCATCTAAAGGATCAAGATGGGAGCTGGGGAAGAAGTTCAGTGTCTGGGATGGCCCCTGCACAGGACACCAAGAATCATGAGCTCTACATTTCTCTAACAGACAGCAACCCCTCGGCTATGACAATATTTCCTTTCAGAGGCAAGAGATAACTTGTGAGCCCTTTCTACTCTTCTTTCCTCCTGGATATGTTTTGTCCACATTGTGACCCACCCTTCTTCCAGGGTCAGCCATTCCCCTCTGGATCTGGATCCTGTGCTGTGTCCTCACAGTGCTCAAGGGCTGTGCTGCCACTGCCCTGCTCTGCTTTGCTCAGCCCCTGCTCTCTGCTCACACACAGCCCTGGGGAACTTCACATAATCACACCCAATATTCCAAGTTGGAAAGGCCCCACAGGGATCATCAAGTCCAACTCCTGAGCCTTCTCTGGACCATCCCCCAGAGTCACACCACGTACCTGGGAGTATCGTCCAAACGCTTCTTGTACTTGCACCAAGCCAGCTGTGCTGAACCCCCACACAGGCACCTCCTGCTCCCAGACAGCAGCATCTCCAGCCTCTGGGTAAGGGAGAGGGGATGCAGCCATCTCCTAAGTTATCCCAAACAGGGCATTCCCGTCCAACCTTGATGCCTGCCTCACTCCTTTGTGAGGATCTGTGGGCATGTGCTGGGAATTCCTGGAGGTGTTGCCATTGCTGGAGGAGTTGCGTTTCTGCTCTTCCTCCCTCTGTCCTGGTTTTAGCTCTCCTGAAGGAAACATTTGCTTGGAGAGGTCTCAAAACACCTCAGGTCTTTCTCCATGAAATACCCTTGCTCCCAGTTTTGTGAAATCCTCTGGTGCAGGCAGGGAAGGTGTCCACACAAGTTCTCTGAGAGGGGCAGAGGCAAATGGGAAGAGCCTGCAAGATCTCTGGGCTGTAAACAAAGCATGAATTTGCACCTCTCTCAGTTTAATGAAACACAAGTGTTTGACTCAGGAGGATGAGTTAGGAGGAAGACCAAACTCCTCCCTCTAAACAATTGTAAATCCAAAATTTGGAGGCTCCAAGTATGGAGAGGAAGTATGGAGAAAGGAAAAATAACAGCCCTTTATTAAAGGATATATGTATATTGGCAGAACAACGAAAGAACACAAAACGAAGCAAATAATCCTGCACCAAAAATTCCCCTCAAAAAAAGAGAAATGGTCCGATATTCCTCGCTTTTTGGAGCAATTGCAATCCCGGTCAGCAGGGGCCGTTGTTGGATCACCGGAGGAGCAGAGCCTGCAGGGGCTCCCTGACAAGGGCGATTTTCGCCCCCACACCGAGAAGGGCAAGAGAAAGGGGATGTTTCTGCCTCATCCAACCCTAACCCTAACCCTAACCCTAATCATAACCCTTTCTTTAACTCTAACCAAAAAGTTACCTAAACCCTAACCCTAACCAAAAACCCTAACCCTAAACCCTCACCCTAACCCTTACCCCGACCCTAACCCTGACCGTATCCCTTACTCTAACCCAAACATTACCTAACCCCTAACCCTAAACCTAACCCTAAAACCTAAGCCTATACCTAAGCTTAAGCCTAATCTTAAACCCTTACCGCAACCCTAACCCTAATGAAAGGGACATTGGTGACATCACTGAGGATGAGTGTCATCAAAGGGGATTGATGAAAACAAAGAGACAGCTCTGATGTCACAGAGACATCGGTGACATCCCATGGGACGATCAGTGACATCACAAGTACATGGCTGACATCAAAGAGACATCAGTGACCTCACTGGGGATATTGGTGACATCACAGGGGACAGTGATGACACCACAGGGACATGGGTGACATCATTGGGTACCAGTGACATCACAGGGGACTTTTGAAAACAAAGAGACAGGCGTGGTCTCACAGGGAAATCAGTGACATCACAGTGACACCAGTGATATCATCAAGGACATTGGTGACATCACAGGGGATGGAGGTGACATCACAGGGACATGGCTGACATCATTGGGGACCAGTAACATCACAGGGGACTGGTGACAAAAAAGGAAATCCCTGATGTCACAGGGAAATCAGTGACATCATGGGGATAGTGGAACCACAGCTGGGGACAGTGGTGACATCACAGAGACAACAGTGACATCATTGGAAACCAGTGACATAACAGGGGACTGGTGACGTGAATAGGAAAGCTGTGATGCCACAGAGACATCGGTGACATCACAGGGGACATCAGTGACTGCACAAGGCCAGGAGTGACATCACAGAGACACCAGTGACATCATTGGTGACATCGGTGACAACCATGATTTAACAGGGACATCGATGACATCACAGGGGCCTGGTGACATCATAAGGATATCTGTGACATCACGGGGACAAGATTCCACTGCTGGGAACAGAGGTGACACCACAGTGACAGCAGTGACATCATTGAGGACCAGTGACATCACAGGGCTCTGGTTAAAACAAGGGGACACCTGTGATGTCACTGGGAAATCGTTAACATCACGGGGACATGGTGACACCACTGGGGACAGTGGTGACATCACAGGGACAGCAGTGACTTCACTGAGGACCAGTGACATCAAAGAGTACCGGTGACAACAAAGGGACAGCCGTGATATCACAGGAACATCGGTGAAATCATTGGGGAAGAGTGAAATTCCAGGGGAATGGTGAAAACAAAGGGACAACAGCAATGTCACAGGGAAATCAATGACATCACAGGGACAGGGATGAAATCACAGAGACAGCAGTGACATCATTGAGGACCAGTGACATCACGAGGGACTTGTGAAAACAAAGGGACAGTCATGATGTCACAGGGACATCAGTGACCTCATGGGGTCATAGTGCCACCACTGGGGACAGTGGTGACATCACAGTGACAGTAGTGACATCAGTGGGGATGAATGACATCACATGCTGAAAACAAATGGACAGCCGTGATGTCACAGGGACATCTTTGACATGACAGGGATATCTGTAACATCACAAGACCAGGTCTGGTCTCACAAAGACACCAGTGACATTATTGATGACACTGCTGGCATCACAGGGGACAGTGGTGACATCACAGAGACAGAAGTGACATCACTGGGGACCAGTGATATCACAGGGGTCTAGTGACAACAAAATGACAGTCGTGATGTCACAGGGACATCACTGCCATCGGTGACATGACAGGGACATGGTGCCACGGCTTGACACAGTAGTGACATCACAGAGACAGCAGGACATCACTGGGGACATTGTCGACATCACAGGGGACAGTGATGACACCACAGACACACCAGTGACATCAACGGGGTCATCTGTGAAATCACAGCCAACATCACTGATTTCACAAGGCAAGGGGTGACATCGCAGAGACACCAGTGACATTATCGGTGTCACTGGTGATATCACAACAACATGGGTGATATCACTGGGGTAATTAGTGACTTCACAAAGACAGGGGTGACATCATAGAGACACCAGTGATGTCATCGGGGGCATGGATGACATCACAGGGGACAGTGGTGACATCACAGGGACAGAGGTTACATCATTGGGGAACAGTGACATCAAAGGGGACTGATAACAACAATGGGACAGCAATGATGTCACAAGCACATCAGCAATATCACAGGGACCTGGTGTCACTGCTGAGGACAATGGTGACATCACATAGACAGCATTGACATCATTGGGGACATTGTTGCGATCACAGGGGACAGTGATGACATCACAGAGTCACCAGTGACATCAACGGGGACATGTGTAACATGATAGAGGGCATCAGTGACATCACAAGTCCAGGGATGACTTCACAGAGACACCAGTGACATTATCAGTGACACTGGTGGCATCACAGGGGATAGTGGTGACATCACAGGGACATCAGTGACATCACTGGGGATCACTGACCTCACAGGGGACTGTTGACAACAAAGGGACAGCCGTGATGTCACAGGGCTATTGGTGACATCACAGGGAACCGTGGTGACATCACAGAGACACCAGTGACATCATTGGGGACATTGGGGACATCACAGGGGACAGTGGTGACATCACCTGATTGGGGACCAGTGACATCAGAGACACAGCAGAGGGACAGCAGTGATGTCACAGGGACATTGATGACATCACAGGGACATCGGTGCTATCAAAGAGGTCTGGTGACATCACAGGGAAATTAATCACATTACAGGGACACGGTGGCACTGCTGGGGACAGCGGTGATATCACCGGGATAGCAGTGACATCACTGGAGATCGTGACGCCACAGGGGACTGCTTACAGCAATGGAAAAGCCATGATGTCACAGGGACATCAGTGACATCACAGGGACATCAGTGACATCACAGGGACTTGGTGCTACTATTGGGACAGTGGTGACATCACAGAGACAGTAGTGGTGTCCTTGAGGACCTGAAATATCACAGGGGACTGGTGATAACAAAGGGAAATCTGTGATGTCACATGGATATCGGTGACATCACAGTGGACCTGGAAAACAACACAGAGACACCAGTGATATCATGGGGAACATTCGTGACATCACAGGGGAGAGTGGTGACAATACAGGGACAACAGTGACATCATTGTGGACCAGTGACATCACAGAAGACTGGTGAAAACAAAGGGGCTGCCGTGATCTCCCAAGGACATCAGTGACATCACTGGGGACATCGATGACTTGACAAGGACAGAGGTGATATTGCAGAGACACCAGTGACATCATCGGTAACACCGGTGACATCACAGAGACAGCACTGATATCATTGGGGACAAGTGATGTCACAGGGGACTGGTTACAATAAAGGCACAGCTGTGATATAAAGTGGGTGTTGGCGGAGGAGTTTCCAGAACAAACTGCAACAAATCAGGATGATTTACGCAAATGTTCTGCTTTATTTACATAACCCAACCTCTTATATACTTTCACTGCCCCCCGGGGCGGGATCACTTTCAAACTACTGGTTATTTGCTGTAACCCACAAACCGAGCGTGTATTACTGACACACTTCCTATTGGGTGCACACAGATGTCCATGTGATATGAAGACATTGTTCTTCTCCTAAAACTCCTCCTTATTTTTGTCCCAGGTTTCTCTTTGTTTACATTCCTGCAGTCTGTTATCACTGCTCCTGTATCTTTCCACTGCCTGTAAAGAGGCTTCTGGCTATGTCAGGGGCAGGCCTAACTGAGGCCAATTAGTATGGTTTGCCCACAGTGTGTCTTTTTTCAGCTCAGCACTCCACAAGTCTGATCCCCAAATGGAATAAGAATGAAGATTCCTCCCAGAAAAAAGGTGCCAGCACAGGAAGTTCTATGTGTGCATGGAGTGCCAAGAGTGGCTCACCATTTGCACAGGAGAGGTGGAGGGTAAAGGCTTTCTTTCCAGGGTAGAAATGCATTTGTTTGGTTTCAGAACCCCTGTGCTGAAATGGTAAGTCTAAGTCCAAAAATGGACTAAGAATGAAGATTCCTCCCAGACAAAAGGTGTCAGCATAAGAAGATCTCTTTGTGCCTGAGGTGCCACGAGTGGCTCACCATATTGCACAGGAGAGATGAAGGGAAAGAGCTTTTTTTCCTGGGTGGAAATGCATCAAAAAATTGTTTGGTGTCAGAACCCCTGCGCAGGAATTGTCAGAGTCCCTAACCCTTAACCTAACCCTAAACCTAAACCTAACCCTAATCCTAACCCTAACCCTTGCTCCAACCCTAACCTTAACCAAGCCTGAACCCTAAGTCTAACCCTAATCATGACCCTGACCCTAACCCTGACCTTAAACCCAAATCCAAACCTTAAACCCGAATCGTAACCCAAATACTTTCCTCAAGATAGCAGAGAATCGCACCAACAACCGCTGGCACTTTCTGCTTCTCAAGGCCAACTCACAAGGCCTCACTCCTTCACCCAGGCACAATGAGAGCAAAAAACCTGCTGCTTTCAGTTCACTGGAAGAAAGAGAGCAAGAGCTTCCTCTCCCTTCTTATTTATATATTTGCTTATGTAAAAATCATATGGAATACTTGGAACATGGCCTTGGTTCCTTGGTTACAACCTGGTTACCAAGGAAGGCCTAGACTGAAAACCACAACAGGCTTTCTTTCCTGGGTGGAATGCACTGCAATTGTCAGTCTGAGAGCCCAAATGGAAAAAGAATGAAGATTCCTCCCAGACAAAAAGAGCCAGGTGAGAGAGCTGTATGTGTGCATGGAGTGCCAAGAGTGGCTCACCAATTGCACGGGAGAGATGGAGGGTAAGGACTTTGTTTTCTGGGTGGAATTGGATTTGTTTGGTGTCAGAACCCCTTTTACTGGAATTGTCAGTCTGAGCCCGAAAATGGAATAAGAATGAAGACTCTTCCCAGACAAAAGGTGCCAGCACAGGAAGCTCTATGTATGCATGGAGTGCCAAGAGTGGCTCACTGTTGGAGGTGACTGCAAGGAGGATGAATCGTACCTGCTCTGGAAGAGTTTCTTGAGGAGAAGAGCAGTGACCCTGCCTTTGTCTAATGGACTGTTTGCAGGGACTGTTTGGTTAAAACCTATAGTTAATTTGATGCTATTGTTTCAGGGTATGTTCAGGCATGTTCCCTGATGTTGCTGTAAAGTTTTCTCCTTTGGACTGTTTGCTACTCTCTTATTGGACAACTTACTGCGATGTCTGTGTCCTACCCAATCACATCCCTTCCAAGTTACCTCGTGGTCATGTACCCACCTTCCTGTTACATATTCATGTTAACCCCTCCTAGTTTTACATATCCACTCCCTTTTTCCAGAACCCTCCTCAGCTTGTCCTATAAAAGCCCCCCATTTTGAATAAAAGGAGATCTGCCCAGGATCTGCTACTCTGTGCTTTGAACCCTGCAGCTCTTGTGTTTTTATTGCCGAACCGTGGCAGCTCACCAATTGCACAGGAGAGATGGAGGGTAAATGCTTTCCTTCCTGGGTGGAAATGTATTTGGTTGGAGTCAGAATACATTCGCTGGAATTTTCAGTCTGAGTCCCTGTAACAGGATGAGTCTGAGAGGATGCTGAGAAAGAAAACCAAGACAATGCTGAAAGCTCAACATGAAACCCAATATTTATTACAGAAAGTGGCCAAGTAAACAGGAACCCGAGAGACAGGAAAGGAGTAAACTAAGCCCTCAGTGAAACCCCCGCTCACTCAGGTGTGTTTTACAACATTGTCTTACCGACCCCAGGATAACCAGAATTCCCCCCAGCAGAGGCTGCATCCTCGGAGGGTCAGAAGCCTCACAAAGATAGCGGCGTCCCCACAGAAGGCAACGTTGTCCTTCCTGTGCAGCTTGAGTGCCCCGAGCATGAGCCACCTGCATTTTTATCCACTTAGCCGGGGATGTCTCCCTGGGCCGGTGTGGCAGCACCGCCCAGCCAGAGGCCCTCGGTCCCTGCCCCGTTCTGTGAGTGCCCCCCTTCAGCCATGCGGGAGAACGTGGGGATTCCCCTCGCACTTGCGCTGTTTCACTCAAGGGCTCTGATCTATTTGGGTCTTGTCCTTCCCTCTTCAGTTTCTGCTTCAGATGTCCTTTACAGACAACCAGTCAATCACAGAACACCAATTAAACCAGTTTATACAAGACATTCTCTCTCCAAGGACGAAGCTCCCGTTTATCAGTGAACTTGACAGGCAGACAAAACTTTTGCAGGTGGCTGGGCCAAACACAGACCAAAAAATATCAAAAATCCCTGATACACCTGCCCTGATTTCTGTGTTGGAAGATGCTTCTTCAGCCCTTCTCTGGAGCTGCAGGGGCAGTGCCTGTGTGCAGAGCTGGAGGGAAGAGACTCCCAGCACAGCAGCACAGACAGGGACAAGGGCACTTGTTCTTTCCACATCTCAGCTTTGGGAAAGGATGGGGAAGGTTGGGAAAGCTGTTAACAGGGTGGTTTGGCCTGAGGTGTTAAACATGGGAGGGGGTCTATCTTCACAATTCCCAAGAGAAGAGATGGCAGAAAGCTGCCCTGCAGGTTGTGTTTGAAGGAAGAGAGACCAAGGGTAAGGGGTTTCTTTCCTGGAGGGCAGGGCTGTCGTTTGCTTGCAGGAGCCCCGCGCTGGAATTGTCAGTCCGACTGCCAAATTGGAATCTGGACAAAGATTCGTGCCAGACAAAAGGTGGCAGGACAGAAAGCTTTTGCTGCCCATGGAGTGCCCAGGGTGTCCCACCAACTGCACCTGAAACCCAAAGGTTACAGGCTTTCTTTCCTGGGGGAAAGGTCGTGACTTCCCAAAGAGTCCCCTGGCAGATGGGTGGGGCTGCACTGTGGGGGTGTGGGGCGTTGGTTCTTTGGTTTCCAGGGGCTATTCTAGAATGGAGAGGACAGGTGTGAAATCACAATGGAGCCCATGGCACATGGGTTGGGCTGCACTCTGGGGTGCAGAGTTGGTTTTTTGGTTGCCAGAGACCATTCTGGAGTGCAGAGGAATGTGATATCACAAAAGGGCCCATGGCACACGGGTGGGACTTGACTTTGGGGTTGTAGGGTGTTGGTTCTTTGGTTGCCAAGGGCTATTCCGGAATGGAGAGGATGGGCTGTGACATCACAAAAGGACCTCAAGCACATGGGTTGGTTTAGTGGGCTGACCCTGTCTGGATTTCAAACACCCACTAAAAGCTTCCACCTCCCTCTCCCTGTGCAACTCCACAGAGGAGAGAAAAAAATCAGCTGAGGATTCCTGAGTAGAGATAAGGGTGGGGAGAAAGTCGCTTACTAAGGGGCAAACCATACTCAAAGTAGGGATAATACTTCAATTTATTAGTGATGGGATAAAAGCCAAAGGGTGAGAAATAAGAGAGTCTGAAAAACACCTTCCCCCCACCCTTCCTTCCTTCTCAGCTTTCCCTCCTCCCTCCAGCACTGCAGGGGGATGGCAATGAGAGTTACAGTCAGTTGTTGTTTCTGTCACTGCTCAGGGAGAGGAGTTGGATCCTTCTCTGTTCCCATGGGGTCCCTCCCACGGGACACAGTCTTGGATGGACCTCTCCAGTGAGTCCATCCCTCGGGCAGCAGCTCTTCCCACCCTGCTGTCCCATGGGTCCCTCCTCCATGGGGTCAGTCCTTCAGGGATGAGCTGACCCGGCGTGGGTCCCCCACAGGGACCACGAGTCCTGCCTGGGAAAAACCTGCTCCAGCCTGGGCTTTCTCTCTGCACGGGCTGCAGGTCCCTGCCAGGACCTGCTCCATCCTGGGCCTGCCTCGGGGTCACAGCCTCCTTCCTGCATCCCCCTGCTCCAGCGTGGGCTCCTCCATGGGCTGCAGGGGGGTGTCTGCACCCCAGTGTTCCCCCAGGGGCTGCAGGGGCCTCAGCTCTGAGTCCTTCCCCTGCTCCTGGGGGGTCCCTCCTGCCCCTCCTTCTGCACTGACCTTGGTGTCTGTGTTGTTATCCCATGTTCTCACTCTGCTCTTCCCAGGATGGAATTTTTTCTGTTCAACTCTCCTCTCTTCTGAAATATGTTATCCCACAGGTGTTACTGTCACTCCTAAGTGGCTCAGCCTTGGCCAGTGGCAGGAACTCCGTCCTGGAGCAGCTGGCATTGGTTCCATGGGACAGGGGAAGCTTCTGGCAGATTCTAACAGAAGCCACACCTGTAGCCCCCCCCCCCCCCGCACCCAAAACCCATCCAGAGAAACTCCCTGTCTTGTGCAGCTCTTTCTCCAAGCCAAGCAGGTGGGAGTTGGGGCCAAGGAGCGGAAACCTGCAGGCCCAGCCTTTAGTGGAGGAAGCTCAGATTTGCCCAAGGCTGCTTTGAGTCCCAGGGCTTGGATGATGGAATAGTGGGGCGTAGATAGGGATAAAGTCTGATGGATTGTCAGACATAAAAGGTCTTGATTTTTGTATCTATTCAGACTGAAATAGGAAGTGCTTAGGATCAATATTGACTGAGGATTGCAGATATCAATGTAAAAACAGATAAAAAGTAAGCAGGTTACATTCATATTGAATGCACTTCAGAGATCTGTCTAGTAAACCACAAAAGAACTGAAGACTTAGAGGTAAATTATTCCTAAGGACATGTCTGGTTAAGATACCATCACTGAGAAGAGAGTGTGGAGGAATGAGCAGACAAGGACACCATCCCTGGGGCTGGGGAAGCAGGAACTCAGAGTCACTGGTTCCAGGTGGCAAATGGACTGTGGGATGTTTGTGTGAGAGCCCATAATGGGTGTGCTGCTTTCAGGGGGAGTCCAGTTAAATGTCTTCCCCGTGGCCAGTGCAGGGCTGTGTTTTGGATTTGTGCTGAACACAGGGTTGATAATCCCAGAGTCACAGAATGTGCTGAGTTGGAAGGGACCCCCAAGGATCATCCAGTCCAACCCTTAGCCTTTCACAGGACCATCCCCAAGGGTCACACCATGATCCTAAGATGATCATCCAAACACTCCTGGAGCTGTGTCAGCCTTGGTGCTGTGCCCACTGCCCTGGGGAGCCTGTTCAGTGCCCAACCACCCTCTGGGGGAAGAACCTCTTTCTAAAATCCAACCTAACCCTGCCCTGACACAACTCCAGGCCATTCCCTCAGTCCTGTCCCTGGTCCCCCCAGAGCAGAGCTCAGGGCCTGCCCCTCCTCTGCCCCTGCCCAGGAAGTTTGACTGCAGTGAGGTCTTCCCTCAGTCTCCTCTTCTCCAGCTGAACACACCAAATGCCCTCAGTGTCCTCACACAGCTTCCCCTCCAGGCCCTTCCTCATCCTTGTGTACTCCTTTGAACACTCTCCAATGGCTCAATCCCTCCCTTCCATTGTGTCCCCCCAAACTGCCCCAATGTTGAGGTGAGGCCAGGGCAGAGCAGAGCGGGACAATCCCCTCCCTGATGCCCCCAGCACAGGCTTGGCCCTCCTGGCTGCCAGGGCACTGCTGACTCAGGGACAACTGGCACCCACCAGCACCCCCAGGGCCCTTTCCCGGCACTGCTTCCCAGCCTCTCATTCCCAGTGTGTCCATCTGGGTTGCCCCATCCCAGGGTAGGATCCGGCCCTTTCCCGCGTTGAACTTCCCATGGTTGGTGATTCCCAACCCTCGCATCTATCCAGGTCTCTCAGCAGGGCCTTCCTGCCTTGCAGGGGCTCAGCATCTCCTCCCACTTTTGGGTCACCTACAAACTTGCTCAGTGTCCCTTCCAGTGCTGTGTCCAAGTCATTGATGGAGATGTTGGAGAGCACAGGGCTCAAGATGGAGCCCTGTGAAACCCCAGCAGTGACAGGTCACAGTCTGATGTCACCTCTGTCACTGTTACAGAGTCCCTTTGTTTCTGTGAGCCCCATGTCATAATAGCCCCTTTGATTCCATGAGATTCCACAGTGTCCCTGGGTTCCTTTTACTCCATGAGGCCCTGTAGTACCAAAATGCCCCCTTGATTCCATGAGGTTCTGCAGTGTCCAAGGGTTTCTTTGGCTCCATGGTGTCCAGCAATGTCATAATCCACCCTGGATTCCATGATGTGCCACAGTGTCCCATTCTACTCTCCTTCCTCTTTCTCCATTCAGATCCCTCTCACCTGGGCATGTGGGAAGAGAGGTGAAAGCTTGTTTGTCTTCAGGAGTCTGATTGTCTCCTTAGCAAGCTCCTGAATTGTGTTTCTCTCAATGCTTTTGTATCTACCTGTGAAAAACCTTTCTGATAAAGTTGTCCCTGATAGAAAGGTGACATCATCAGAGGCAGCTTGTATTGAGCATGTGCTTACAGGTGTTTTGATGTTTAGGGAGGTTGTTCATGCTTTACATTTCTTGTCATTTCTTAGAAAGAGGAAAACTTTTTCTGGGCCTGTGTGCAAGCAGAGCTCTTAAGGAGAGCAGGTGGGAGATGGTGCCACGGGGCTGGAACATCCAGCTGCAGAGCTCAAATCTAATGCAGGAAGGGGGATGTCAGTCCAAGATGGGCCATGTCAGAACTGGTGAGGTTGGGCGGTGAGGAGCAAGGCTAATCATACAGGGTCAGTCTGGATCTCCTGAGGAGACACTCAGCATCAAGATCACTTGGAGAACACCTCTGTCACCTCTACACTGAACTGAAAAATATCCATCCTTGAATTAAAAAAAAAAAAAAGTACAAATTTTGAAGAGTTGTTTGGAAATTGCCTTGAAGACAATTAAAAGAAGACAAAGAGATCCTGAGGGATTTCTGTATTTTAATGAGCCCCATGGAGTATTTACATCAGAGTCCATGATTCTCACGTACTGAGAGAAGATTGAAGAAGCTGCTCAAGAAGTCAGAAGCCAATCTCCCAGTCCCTTGAAGCATGGTTGGGCCCCACTGAGGGCAGGCACTGACAAAGCCTCCCCAGGGACTCCTTCGAGCAGATCCCTGCAGACCAGGAGTGCAGGCAGACAAAGGAAAGTTGCTTGTAGTGGCCTGAGGGACAGAGGCAGCTGCCAGAGCCAAGGGCACAAAGGCCTGGGTGCCTTTGGGCCTTGCAGCCCTGCCAGAGCCCTTGGCCATCTCTGCTGCAGGCTGTGCTCCCCTGGCCCTGCTGCTCCTCTGGCCTTGCAGGCTGCACACACCCCTCCTGCTTTCCCACCCCCCTCCCAGCAGCATTTCTGGGCCCTCCCTGATGGCTCTGCTGTCCCCCAGCTCTGGCTGCTGCCATGTGCACTTGGCCTTCTTGGCTTGGATGCTGAGCCCCTGTGCCCCAGGACATCCCTGACAGAGCCCAGGCCCTTCTGCTGGGGGTCCCTGCAGAGCTGAGCAGATCCAGGTCACCTCCCATTGCTCTGCCAACCCCTTGGGCCTGCTCTGGGCCCTGCAGGTCCTTGCCCTGCTCCCAAGGGCTGTGGGGGTGCTTCATGGTCAGGCCTTGGGCTTTAGAGCTCAGGGTGGGGATTGGGCATAACTTTGACAGGTTTGTTGTTCTGCTGGCAGGGTCTGGTTCATGATTAGGGGAAGAGGTTTTAGACTGGGTCAGGATTAAAGCTCAGCTGTTCATATTTGTAATACAGATTTGGGACTGGGGTCAGCATTGGAGGACAAATAAGACTCGAGGTCTGGATTTGGGCTTTTTCTGGCTTGGAATTAGAGCAGTGGATTCCCATCAATGGGAGGGGCAGCACTTTTGGGGAGTGTTAGGGATAAAGGTCCATCAGGAGTGTTTGCACAGTCAGTGTTTCAGCACTCTCAGCATTCCCCAAACCTCTTTTTACCTCATTAAAATCTTTCCTCTCTATTGACCAAGCCCCAGTTCCTTGCCCAAATATCTAATCCTTTTTGTCCCGTTTCCTCCTGATCTCCCCCAAATTGTCATCTGATTGGGGTCAGCTTTGTGATGACACTGTGCAACCTCATGGAATCAAGGGGCTGTTGTGGCACTGCACAAACTTTCTGAAGTCTGGGCACACAACATCCCCTTCTTTCCCTCCCACAGGGATTCTGCAATCCCTGCCTTCTTCTTCCCATGCCTGGCAATGGCTGCAGCAGGACTTGCCATGTCCCTTTCCCTGCTGAGTCTGAGCAGTCTGGAACTCTGCCAAGCCTCCTTGCTGCCCTGTTTGCAGACTGGTTCCATGTCTGCCTTTGCCAAGGCCCCAGGAACCTCTGGGATGGCTCTGGCCTTTGCAAGGCTTTGGGGGAGTCTCCTC
The DNA here is from genome assembly GCF_022539395.1 of Myiozetetes cayanensis. Lineage (NCBI taxonomy): Eukaryota > Metazoa > Chordata > Aves > Passeriformes > Tyrannidae > Myiozetetes > Myiozetetes cayanensis. The sequence goes on from NW_026087630.1 coordinate 32,534, forward strand.
TCTAAGCAGGAATTTAGAAAGCAAAGGGGGTCCTTTCTGCTTCTCATACCTCAATGAGAGGCTTCTCCAAGAAACTTTGTCTAAGCCTTCCACCCCCACCCCCAAGCTGTGACACACGGGCATGTCTTGTCCATGCAGGGCAAACATGGACTGCTGAGCTGTTCATTTCTGTCCCTCCTTGGAGGGAAGAACAACCTCCCTGCCCTGGGCTGAGAGGCCAGTGCTGGGAGCGGTGCTGGCTGTGCAAGGGCACTGCTGGGTGCCCCCACCCTGAGCCCTCCCCACTTGTGCTGCTCCTGCTGTTTTCCTCTGCAGGGCCTTGTGTTGGGCACAGCCTGCAGAGCAAACTGGAAAGGAGACGGAAGCTCTCAGGCCCTGCCCTGAGGAGATGCCCCTGCAGGATGGCAGTGCTGCTGCAGAGGTCAGCTCTGTGCCAGCAGTGCCCGTGGCTGTCCCTGCCTGCAGTCCCTGCCCAGTCCTGCAGCAGGACTGGCACCCACTGCCCGAGCACTGAGGCCTCAAACAACACAGGCTCTGCAGGACAGTGGGCAAGGGCAGGAGGAGGAGGCCAGGGAGGAGAAGGGCTGCTGCTCCCTGGCAGGGCTGCTCTGCTGGGACTCTTTTGTCACCCAGCTCTGCACAGAGGCACTGACCCTGCAGCTCCAGAGCAGTCAGTGAGGAAAGATGGCAGGGAAATCAGTCAATGCAGAGTTCTTTATTTCCTTAAAGCATACAGTGAGTACAACTGCCATTTTGTACAGCCTCTGGGCAGGCTAGAAAGGTAAACACTGAACTGAAAATGTCATTTATATATAAAAACATATATATAAAAATATTCATATATATACAGGTTTTTTGGTGTGAACAAATTCTCACAAAACTAACACCCATACTGGGAGAAAAAAATAGAGAAGATATGGCCCTTTAATGAAGTACATAACAGGATTGCCCTTAATGAGGTACAAAAAATTAAGAACAAGGAGAGTTTATTGTTTTGGAAGAACACCCAGTTATTAATTTCCTCAAAGCATCTTTGAGCTCCTGGTTCCTCAGGCTGTAGATGAAGGGGTTCAGGGCTGGAGACACCACCGAGTACAAAACTGACAGGGCCAGATCCAGGGATGGGGAGGAGATGGAGGGAGGCTTCAGGTAGGCAATGAATAAGGTGCTGAGGAACAGAGAGACAACGGTCAGGTGAGGGAGGTAAGTGGAAAAAGCTTTGTGCCGTCCTTGATCAGAGGGGATCCTCAGCACAGCCCTAAAGATCTGCACATAGGAGAAAAAAATGAAAATGAAACAACCAAACAATAAAGTGGTACTAACCACAATGAGCCCAAGTTCCCTGAGGTAGCCTGAGTGCGAGCAGGAGAGCTTGAGGATCTGAGGGATTTCACAGAAGAACTGGCTCAGGGCATTGCCCTGGCATAGGGGCAGGGAAAATGTATTGGCTGTGTGCAGCAGAGCATTGAGAAACCCAGAGGTCCAGGCAGCTGCTGCCATCTGGGCACAAGCTCTGCTGCCCAGGAGGGTCCCGTAGTGCAGGGGTTTGCAGATGGCAATGTAGCGGTCGTAGCACATGATGGTGAGGAGGGAAAACTCTGTGCCAAGGAAAAATATGAGGAGAAAAACCTGAGCAACACATCCTGTGTAGGAGATGGTTGTGGTGCCCCAGAGGGAGTTGTCCATGGCTTTGGGCACAGTGGTGCAGATGCAGCCCAGGTCTGTGAGGGAGAGGTGCAGCAGGAAGAAGTCCCTGGGGGTGTGCAGGTGCTGGTCGCAGGCTACGGCGCTGAGGATGAGGCCGTTGCCCAGGAGGGCAGCCAGGGAGATGCCCAGGAAGAGCCAGAAGTGCAGCAGCTGCAGCTCCCGCCTGTCTGAGAATGCCAGGAGCAGGAACTGGGTCATGGAACTGTTTTTGGACATTTCTTGTCTCTGGACATGGAGACCTGCTGAAGGAGGAAATGATAGTAAAAGTTAGGGCAGGACATTCTGAGAAAAATCAAAGCTGCTTTCCAAGACCCCTCTCATTGCTCCATTGGTTTTCCTTCTCTAGGAGTCTCTCCTTCAGCTCCATGACTGGTTGGGACTCACTACATTTTCCATGAGGAGCAGACCCTGTGCCCACTGGCTGTGAGGGGTCAGCCCTGCTCTGCACCCCTGGGGTCATGGGCATGGTGGGGACAGGGGCCTGTCCTGGTGTTCAGCTGTGACAGATGAAACTGGTCCCAGTGCAGAAGTGCTTGTCAGCGTCTGCACTCTAAGAAGAACAAAAAGAACAGAAGGCAATTAAAGAAATCTACATTTGTTTATTTTCAGACTCCCCTCATCTCTCCTGAGGAGTGTTCCTGGATGTCAGAACCCCTCAGCACTTCTGATGCACTCAGGGACAACAGAGCAGGTCCTGCCAGGTAGGAGGATTGTCTGGGGCTTAGTGCAGAGTGAGGGCAGCTGCTCTGCCCCCCTCTCTTGTTCCCAACTGCCCTGGGTTGGCTCCTTCCTCAGATGGAGATTGATCACACTCCCAGTTTGGTCTGAAAAGCCCCAGACACTGCTGAGAGCAGAGGGATCCATCCCACACCCCTCAGTGTCTCAGCCTGTCTCAAGGGCAAGGACACCCATGGCTCATCTCACCAACCCAACAGCATCTCCTGGGCTGGCACAGCAGCTCTGCCCCTCTGCACTGGGCAAACTGAGAAACAAGGAATGCACAGGGAGGGGCCAGCTGGGAGAGGCCAGGGCAGAGCCCACTGGGCACTCAGGGCAGCCTCCCCCTGAGCCAGCTGGGCCACCTCCCACACACCACCAGTGCCAGGAAGGTGTTCTCTGCCCTGTGCAGCTCCTCAGAGGTCCCTCTGGAATTCAAACCACCAGGCATGTGGCTTGAGAGCTTGAGAGAAATCCCTCCTTGAACCTTCCCCTTGAAGGATCCCCTGGAAAATGTGCTGGGCTGCTCTGGTTCTGTGAGCAGCCCTGCCCCAGGAAACTCTCAGCTGATAAGGGAAGAAACCTGCCCTGCCCTGCCAGGCTTTGCTCTTTCCCCCACAGCCCCTGCCCAGCCCTGAGGGAGCTCCCCAGCCCGGCTGAGGCTGCCCCTGGCAGGTGGCAGAGCTGCTGCCCCGGCACAGCCCCTGGGCTGCAGGACCCTGCTCTGCAGGACAGCTTGGGGCAGCCTGGGGGGCACAGCCCGGCTTCACAGCCCTGCAGGAGCCCTGGCAGAAGGGAACCCTGCTGGGATGGGCCTGGGATGCTGCAGCAGGGACTGGGATGTGCCAGCGCTCGCAGATCTTTGCCCAACCTGCAGACACCTTGCCCTTCCTGCTGACTGACCTGACACCAACACCCAGGGAGGAGTCTCCCTAAACTCTGAGGTGTTACTGAGGAGAACAGCAGGTCAGGAAACATCAATATCCAATTAGCCAAGGGACAAGCCCAGGGACTTTTTTCAAGAGAAAAACTGAATTACACAAACAGGTCATCCAAATACTTTTCATGCTTTCCCACAGGATTTGTGCCATTTTCCTGTGAGTTTCATGTGTCTCATAGAGGTCTCATTCAAAATGTCCAAGATACAATTAAAGTTTGCATGAGAGAAAAGTCATCATGATTGTTTTCTAATCTACCAACTTCATAATAGAATTGCACAGAAAAAATCAATATTCCTTTTTAAAACCAAAAGAAATCACTGAGATACCCACCTTCATTTTAATTGAATGCTTGAACTCAAAGCAACCATTCACATGCAGATTATCCACATAGCAGCAATGCCTGCTTGTCCCCAAATGTTGTCAAAGATGCAGCCTCCTCTTTTGAACTCTCAGGTGTCTCCCTGCTCCAAAGATCTGGGCTGGAGCCCAGGGCAGGCCGGCTTTGCTCCCAGGAACCTGCCAGAGCCCTTCTTAGGTGGTGCCAATCTGCCAGGCAGCGTTTCCCAAAGCTGGAGGAAGCCTGGAAAGGAAGGAAACTTCCCCAAAGCCAGCCAGGCTTTTCTCAGCAGCTGAGCTGCTGCCCAGAGCCTTTGCCTCCCTGCACTCAGGGCCTCCAAGGAGCTGCTGCAGAGTCCCTGGGGAGGCTTTGTCAGGAGGGGCCCTCGGGGGGCTCCTTAAGGCTTCAAGGGTCTGCCGGATTTTCAGAGCAATTTGGGGTTTGCTTTTGGTTCTGCATCTCTGAGAAGTTTGTGCAGCCGTGGCCTCCAATTATCTGCTGTAACGAGTCCCTTGAGAGCCCCAGACAGTGACAACCCTCAGTGGGTCATTAATGCTTCAAGACACTCAGGGTTTATGAAGGTACATTTTTTGACAGTGAGTCTGTGAGAGGTTTGTTCAGTTATGGTCTGCAATTATTTGCTCTAATGAGTCCCTTGAGATTCTCTATCAGTTGTGACATTCAGTGGGGCTCATTAATGCTTCAAGGTACTCAAGGGTTTTGAAGGAACTTTTCCTTTTGAAAGTGAGTCTTTGAGAGGTTTGTTCAGTCATGGCCTCCAATTCTCTCCTCCACCAAGTCCATGAGGAGCCTGTTTTGGGAATGGCCCTCAGGGGGACCCATTAATGCTTCCAGATACTTTGGGTTTTCTTTCTGACTTTCACTTATGGACAGGTTTGTACAATCTCCCCTCAGTACCTGAGGTTCAAGGACTCAGCTCCAAAAGCCCCCCGGGGCTCACTCAGATAAAGCAAGTCCTGACAAACCATGGCCCTTCCTGTGATTTCCCTCTAGTCTGGACAGTAAATTAGGAATGTTGTCTCATGGAATCAGGGGACCATTGTGACACTGCCCAGAGCCTTTGTCTGCCTGCACCCATGGCCTGCAAGGATCTGTTTTAAGGAGTCCCTGGGGAGGCTTTGTCAGTGCCTGCCCTCAGTGGGGCCCAGCAAGGTTTCAAGGGACTTGGGCTTTGGCTTCTGACTTCTTGAGCAGCTTCTTCAATCTTCTCTCAGTACCTCAGGATGAGGGACTTGTCTCTAAACACACCGTGGGGCTCATTAAAATACAGAAAACCAAATTTTTTTTTTTTCTTTAATTGTCTTTGTGTCTTCAGGTCTTCGACAACTAATTGGAGTTGTTTTGTAGTTTAACTGAGGAGGATGATTTTAAAGTGGAAGTCAGAAAAATATAATTTTCTATGAAAGGGAGTGATTTACACAGAGCCTTGGGATATAAGAGGGTCATGTGCAAAGGATTTGAACAGAGAGATAAGGGGCAAAAGAGATTAGTAACATTTAATCATTGACCAACTTAACAAGTGATTCAATACAATTTGTGCAATTGAACTGTGACTGAATTATAGATTCCCAATAACAACACTTACACCACAGTCAATTCACACCCACACCCAGGCAGAGATGTGTGGACACATCAAGATCTGGGTGTGTAAAGATCCCTCTCCAAAATTCTCCCTGTTCTCAGTGGAACCCTCCCACACATCCCTTTGTGTTTCCCACCAGACAAGGGTCACAGTTGGAGGAGTGTTTGTTGAGGGGGATCAGAATTGTCCTTGGCATCAGCGACGCTCTTTGGAGTGTTGCAAACTGGAGGGTTCCGGTCATGTTTTTGCTGGTTCTTAGAAACTCAGCAGGAATTTTTTTTCCCTCCCCTCTGCCCACTGCATGCAGAGCTGTTAAGGGGGTACTTAAGGAGCAGAAAGGAACCTCTTTTCTTTGTTAAGGGCTCAGAATCTCATCTCCTGGGAAACAGGGTTGAAGAGTCCTTTTTTTTTTTATTTTCTTCCTCGTTCCCTGGGAAACAGGGGGAGGAGTTTGGGTTTTCTGCTGAGGCTGGAACAAGGTCGGAGGAGATCTCAGTATTGTTTTTTTATTCTCAGCCTGGTTGCCTGCTGTGGATCCTGCTTGGATTTTCATCAGAGAGGAACTGTTTTGGAAAGTTTTTTTCCCCTTCCCCATTCCCATTGATTTCATTTCTTAGAGTGGTCCTTGTGCACATCAAAGGGAGAAGGAAAACTAAACCGACCAGCCGAATAGAGTGACCTTTTTTTCCCATTTTGGAGGACTTTTCTTTTTTTTTGTTTTTTGCTTTTTTTTCTCCCCCCTCTCTCTCTCCCTTTTCCCAGTGTGTGTGGGGAAGGGGAGGGAAACCCATTTTCGGTTTCTCCAACACACCCCGGAGGGTGTTACCCCCACATGGCAATGACCAGTGATTCCACAGCGCCCCCTGCTGGCCATCATAAAGAACTGCAGGCTCAGCATCTCCAGTGATCCAACAGCGCCCCCTGGTGACTGGCACAGGACACTACAAGCTCTGCATCTTTAGTGACCCAACAGCACACCCTGTTGCCTGTGGTTAGAATTGCACCAAAGGGCACAAACTGAACTGTTTACTTTTTTCCTTTCGCTTGTTTATTGGTTTGTTTTGAAGGGGATTTTTTGTGGGTATATGAGCATTGATTTGTTATTTTACTTGTTTTCTTTTGTTGTTTCTGCCAATACACACATACCTTTTAATAAAGGGCTGTTATTTTTCCTTTTCCATAATTTGTTTTCCTCCAACCGGAGCCGCTTAATTTTAGATTTTTAATTGCTTAGAGGGAGGAGTTATGGTCTTTTCTCATAACTCATCCTCAGAAAAACACCTGTGTCTCTTCTAAACTGGGACAGGAACCCTGCACTGAACTTGCCGGTGAGACTCCCAAAAATGAATATCGTCAAATATTCTTCCCAAACAAAAGGTGGCAGGACAGAAAGCTCATGCTGCCTGTGGAGTGCCCAGGTGCCCCACCAACTGCACCTCAAAGTCAAAGGTTACAGGCCTTCTTTCCTGGGGGAAAGGCCGTAACATCACAAAGGGACCCATGGCAGATGGGTGGGGCTGCACTTTTACATTCTGTAACGTTGGTTCTTTGGTTTCCAGGGGCTATTCCAGAATGGAGAGGATGGGTCGTGACATCACAAAGGTACCCAGGACACACGGATGAGGCTGCGTTTTGGGGTTTTGGGACGTTGGCATTTTGGTTGCCAGGGGCTATTCCGGAATGGAGGGGATGGGCTGTGACATCACAAAGGGGTCTTTGGCACACAGATGGGGTTGAACTGTCACATGGTAGGGGCTTGGTTTTTTGGTATCCACAGGCTATTCCAGAATGGACAGGATAGGCCATGACATAACAAAAGGGCTCAAAGCACATGGGTGGGTCTGACTGTGCTAGTGTGGGGTGTTGGTTCTTTGGTTGCCAGGGCCTATTCTGAAATGGAGAGGATAGGCCGTGACAAGCAGTGCCTGTCAGAACTGCAAAGACAGACCCACAAGAATCTTACATGGGGGAGATTCTCTGCTCTGCCCTGCACACCCCAGTGCTGGGGTCAAAACTCAGCCTCTCTGCTTCCCTCTCCTAAGGGACTTGTTCTTAGACATCCCCTTCCCTACGCTCATTTCAAAAGCCCTCCCAGTGATTCCCAAGCCTGTACCCGGCTCTCATCCCCTCTCTGCCTCAGAACCCTCCACTTATCTTTCAGAGACCTTGGCTGGTCCATCCACCTTCCAAAAGCACGTTCCTTGGGCTGGCTCAGAGGTTCCTGCAGTCCCTGGGTTCTTCTCTTCCTCAGCTCCAAGAAAGGAAACCAAAATCAAAGCATGACTTCAGCAGCACATCGGCCAAACCCCAACCATGCCCACACTCACCAAGTCCAATTGTGGTGTTTTGTTGTTTGGTTAACACATTCTTGAGTGTTTGATGAGCACACTCTAGCACTGCTTGACCAGTGGGGGAGTGGGGGATCCCTCTGACATGGGAGATGCCCCACATGTTCAAAACTCTTTTAGAGAGTAAGAAGTGTATACTGGTCTGTTATCTGTTTTTATCATTTTCGGGTGCCAAGGACTGATATTGCAGATAGAAGGTGTTTGTTGACATCTTGGGCCTTCTCTCCTGCATGTGCTGCTGCTGCAATGGCACCAGAACATGTGTCAGTGGACACATGGATGTATTTTAATTTTCCAAATGGTGAACAATGCCTTATACTTGCCCCTGCAGCCCCTGGGCGAGCATCGGGGTGCAGAGACCCCCCAGCCCCCGGAGGCTCCCACGCTGGAGCAGGGGGATGCAGGAAGGAGGCTGTGACCTTGGGGCAGGCCCAGGATGGAGCAGGTCCTGGCAGGGACCTGCAGTCCATGCAGAGGGAAGCCCAGGCTGGAGCAGTTTTTTCCCAGCAGGACTCGTGGCCCCTGTGGGGGACCCACGCCGGGTCAGCTCATCCCTGAAGGACTGACCCCATGGAGGAGGGACCCACGGGACAGCAGGGTGGGAAGAGCTGCTGCCCGAGGGATGGACTCACTGCAGAGGTCCATCCAGGACTGTCTCCCATGGGAGGGACCCCACGGGAGCAGGGAAGGATCCAACTCCTCTCCCTGAGCAGTGACAGAAACAACAACTGACTGTAACCCCCATTGCCGTCCCCCTGCACCGCTGGGGGTAGGAGGGAGAAGGTGGAAAGAGGGATGGCGGAAGGTGTTTTTCAGAGTGTTTTATTTCTCACTCTTTGGTTTTTATCCTATCAGTAATAAATTTAAGTACTATCCCTACTTTGAGTCTGTTTTGCCCTTTAGGAAATGACTTTCTCTCCACCCTTATCTCTACTCAGGAATCCTCAGCTGTTTTTTCCTCTCCTCTGTGGAGTTGCAGAGGGAGGGGAGGAAGCAGCTTTTAGTGGGTGTTTGAAATCTAGCCAGGGTCAACCCACTAAACCAACCCATGTGCCTGAGGCCCTTTTATGATGTCACAGCCTCCCCTCTCCATTCCAGAACAGCCCTTGACAACCAAAGAACCAACACCCCACAAGGTCAGAATGCAGCCCCACCCATGTGCCCCTTTAGGATGTCTCGGCCTGACCTCTCCATTCTGGAATAGCCCCTGGAAACCAAAGAACCAACGCCCCACACCCCCACAGGGCAGCCCCACCCATCTGCCATGGGACTCTTTGGGAAGTCACGGCCTTTCCCCCAGGAAAGAAAGCCTGTAACCTTTGGGTTTCAAGTACAGTTTGTTGGCCACCCTGGACACTTCATGGGCAGCAAGAGCTTTCTGTCCTGGCACCTTTTGTCTGGCAGGAATCTTTGTCCAGATTCCAATTTGGCAGTCAGTCTGACAATTCCAGCGTGGGGCTCCTGCAAGCGAACGACAGCCCTGCCCTCCAGGAAAGAAACCCCTTCCCCTCGGTCTCTTTTCCTCTTCCTTCAAATACAACCTGCAGGGCAGCTTTCTGCCATCTCTCCTCTTGGGAATTGTGAAGATAGACCCGCTCCCATGTTTAACACCTCAGGAAAAAACACCCTGTTAACACCTTTCCCAACCTTCCCCATCCTTTCCCAAAGCTGAGATGTGGAAAGAACAAGTGCCCTTGTCCCTGGCTGTGCTGCTGTGCTGGGAGTCTCTTCCCTCCAACTCTGCACACAGGCACTGCCCCTGCAGCTCCAGAGAAGGGCTGAAGAAGCATCTTCAGCACAGAAATCAGGGCAGGTGTATCAGGGATTTTTGATATTTTTTGGTCTGTGTTTGGCCCAGCCACCTGCAAGTTTTGTTCTTTGCCTGCCAAGTTCACTGATAAATGGGAACTTCATCTTGGAGAGAGAGTTTCTTGTATAAACTGTTTGAATTGGTGCTCTGTGATCGGCTGGTTGTCTGTAGAGGACATTTGAAGGAGAAACCAAAGAACAGAGGATGAAGTAAAGCCCCCAGACCCAAACAGATCAGACCCCTTGAGTGAAACAGCGCAAGTGCGAGGGGAATCCCCACGTTCTCCCGCATGGCTGAAGGGGGGCACTCACAGAACGGGGGAGGGACCGAGGGCCTCTGGCTGAGCGGTGCTGCCACACCAGCCCAGGGAGACGTCCCCGGCTAAGTGGATAAAAATGCAGGTGGCTCATGCTTGGGGCTCTCAAGCTTCACAGGAAGGACAACGTTGCCTTCTGTGGGGACGCCGCTATCTTTGTGAGGCTTCTGACCCTCCGAGGATGCAGCCTCTGCTGGGGGAATTCTGGTTCTCCTGGGGTCAGTAAGACAACCTCCTAAAACACACCTGAGTGAGTGGGGGTTTCACTGAGGGCTTAGTTTACTCCTTTCCTGTCTCTCGGGTTCCTGTT
>NW_026087631.1:0-166897 GCF_022539395.1 Myiozetetes cayanensis
TTGCACTTGATGATCTTGGAGGTCTTTTCCAACCCAAATCATTCTGTGATTTTGTGAAAATAATTTTCTTTTAAGAAAAAAACATTTTTAGTGTGACGGTCAAGCACGGGAATAGGTTTGCTCAAGGGAAGTCATGACTTCTGCCCTCAGATATACTCAAAACTGGACTGAACATGGTCCTGAGCAACCTGCTGTAGGTGACCCTGTGCTGAGCCAAGAGGACAGGAAAAGACTACCTCCAGAGTTCCCTGTCAACCTCAGCCATGCTGTGATGCTGGCATCTTCCTGAGAAACAGCTTAAAGAAGACCTGATCCCTGCAGCTTACAACTTGCTGACCACAGTGCCATAAGATGTAAACTACAGAAAAAAGCTTTCTGGGCACAACCCTGCACCAGAAACAAAGGGGTAAACCCTTTTTCATCTAGAGGAAGTCCTCATCCCTATACAGCTCGATTAGCAAAAGTGACATTGCCCTTGTAAAAACTCTCAGAGCATCACTATTGTTCAATCATACACCTTGGATTACTAATTGCAGAGTCCTGTTTTGCACAGGAATGTGTAGCAGATCATCTTTCCTAACTCTGTGTAATTTAGAAGTGGCAGAAGATCAGATATGGAGCAGTGCACATTATTGTTGCCAATATGAGTTTAAATTGCTCTTCTTGAATTATTTGGCTTTACTTATCTTCTTGCTTTAATTTTTTTGCTGGCTTAGGGCCAGATGCTACCATTTCCATATGTGGTGAGCAGGTCGTTCTTACAAGAGGAGATCCCCTTTGGTCTATGAAGTTCATTTAGTTTAAACGTTACAACAATTAAGCTGAAATGAGAAAGTTTAGAAAAGTCATCATGCTTCTTTGTGAAGAGGCTTTACAAGCCTGTGCTGGCCTTTACTTCAGGAATTTTCATGACTTTTAAGAAAAATACTTATGTTAGTGAGCAAATGTCAGAGGCAATGCACACTTGGAAAGGGCTTCACCTAGCTGCCTAACCCACAATGCCCACAAAGGCAAAACCAGTTGTTCCTAAATTAGGGTGTTGCTCTGCAGTGGGTGGCAGGAGGCCATGCAAAGGTACTGTTCTCTTAACTCCATCTCTGACTTCAGCAGCCACAGCCACCAGTATAAGCCACCAATTCCTCTGCTCAGGGGAGCTGGTAGTGCAGCAAACTGAAAGGCAACCTTTTATCATGCCGTCTGCTGTACAGTGGTTCCCTTTGAGGAGGACCTTTCATAGGCATGTGTTGACTTAGGGCTGAGATGGCACCAGGGGAATCCATGTTCAGCAGAGCCACCAGACCAATGTCAGTGTCCACCAGTACCAAAGTAATGAGGGGTAAAACTGTGTGTCACAGTCATTAATGAATGGTGAGGTTCTGAACAGGACTCCTGCAGCCTTACTGTCATGGGTACCTGCCTCATGTTTTCTTCCAAAGCCTCTGACCTGGGAGGGTGTCTCAGCATGGAGAAGTGTGCTTTTCTTACTCTTTCTGCCCAACTCCACAGTGATTACAATCTGAAACTCCAGCAGCAGCTGTTTGTGCCTGTTTCTAACTTCCACTTCATCCCTGAGGCACTGTGCCCTGAATACAGAGCTTTATAAAAGAAAATAAATTCACTAGTTTCTCTTGATTTGCCTTCTAGTCCTGGAAATAGTCTTTGCTGCCAGGGGAGTGTCTCCCTTAACCTCTAAGTGAAAAACTGATGTTTTCATTTTTCCTAGTTATTCTGGGACATACAAGTTTAAATGAAACACTAGCAAAAAAATTTAGACAAAATGCTAAAACCAGTCCTGATGTTGCTGATGCTGTTTATTTATTGCAACAGCAAGGAAGTAAAGTCTGTTAGTGACTAGGGACCTTGACAGGGTTGAAAGATGCTGATGCAAACCTCATGAAGTTCAGCAAAACAAAGTGCAAGGTCCTACACCTGGGTCATGGCAATCCCAGACACACCTACAGGTTGGGAGAAGGAGTAACTGAGAGGAACCCTGCAGAGAAAAACTTGGGAGTGACGGTTGATGAAACCTCACCATGAGCCAGCCATGTGTGCTCATTGCCCAGAAACCAACAAAATCCTGGGCTGCATCAAAAGTAGTGGGACCAACAGGTCAACAGGTGGGGTTGTCCCCCTCTACTCTCCCCTTGTGACACCCCACCTGGAGTCCTGTATCCTAGTGTTCCCAGCATAAGAAGGACATGGAACTGTTGGAGCAAGTCCAGAGGAGGCCACAAAGTTGATAAGAGGACTGGAGCACCTTCCCAATGGAGACAGGCTGAGAAGGTTGGGGCTGTTCAGCCTGGAGCAGAGGTTGCATGGGGAAGAGCTCAGAGCAACCCTCCAGTATCTGAAGGGGCCTCCAGGGAAGCTGGAGAAAAGACTCATCCGGAAGTGCAGTGATAGGAAAGGGATTAATGGGTACAAATTGAAAGAGGGAAAATTTAGGTTATATATTAGGAAGAAATTTTTTACTGTGAGGGTGGTGAGACACTGGAACAGGGTGCTCAGGAAGGATGTGGATGCCCCAACCCTGGCAGTGTCTAAGCCCAGATTGGAGAAGGCCTTGAGCAATCTGATCTAGTGGGAGGTGTCCCTGCCTACAGCACAGAGATCAGAACTAGATGATCTTTAAGGTCCATTCCAACCCTTAACAGTCTATGATTCTAGAATTCTGTGGCTCCACAGCTGCTGCCTGAGGGCCCTTCTCAATCAATCTTCTGGCTGTTAATGGACAACCTAGCTTTGCCCTCAAAGGTGATGGTAGGACACTCTCGGGAAGAAACTCCCTCTATTTCATGCTGATGGTAGTGATGGGTGAGCTGGATGCCCATTGGTGCTACCTGACATCAGGACTGCAGCCAGGTTGGGAATAGAACTGGATGATGCTGGAGGAAGGAAATACTGCAGAAATCACCAGAACAAATGTGTAGCCATGTCTTGTTCATGATGAGAAAAGTATGCCTGGTTATTACGCAGCCTTTGTTAAGTGTACCAACTAATGGAGCGAGAGACATGAAAGGTTTCTGAAGTCTACCTGGAGTGTAATTCAAACCTACCCCGAGGGAGGTCATGGTGAGTGAGATGAATTTCCCTCCCCTCCCCTCCCCTCCTCTTTCCTTTCTCTTCCCTCCCCTCCTCTCCTTTCCCCTCTCTCCTCTTTCCCTTCTCTCCTCTTTCTCCTTTGCCCTTCCCTTCCCTTCCCTTCCCTTCCCTTCCCTTCCCTTCCCTTCCCTTCCCTTTCCTTCACTGTAGGCAAGGGGGAGCATTTTGAGAAGCTCTCTGTGATGGAAACTGAACTGTTCAGTTCTAATTTCAATAAGGTAAAGCCATTGATGCTTTTTTAAAAAATCTCTATTATCTGACTAATGTTCTTCCAGCTTTCTGTGCTGCTCTTGTAAATCATCATCATGGCTAGGCTTCACGAACGAAGATTTGAGAAGGGCTCTACCCACACTTGCTACAAGCGCGCTGATGGCTAAAAACGCCAATGCAAGATAGACAAGTCTGGTTGCAGAAGGCACAGCAGAAAGACTCCCCAGGTGATATTGACAAGATGCGATTCTTTCTGCATTGTCTTTTCTCCTCGAGAGTGATCCTGCGTGTGTTCTCAAAAGCAGCAGCAGCGTTATAGATGGTGTGTCTCCAGGCCTCCCGATTGGAGGCCAGGGTAGACCAATGGTGATGATCAATATGGCCAAGGCTGAGGGATTGTTTCAGGCAGTCCTTGGATCTCCTCTTCGGGGCTCCTCTCTTGCGGCAGCAAGTGGCATTTTCGTCATAGAGCACGATCTTAGGGAGGCGGTAGTCCTGCATCCTGGAGACGTGCCCTGCCCAGCGCAGCTGTGTTCTCAGCAGCATGGCCTCAATGCTCGTGACTGCTGCCTGTTCAAGGACAGACATGGTGGTCACATAGTCAGTCCAGTGGATGTTTAGGATTGTACAGAGGCAGCGCTGATGGAGGCGTTCTAAGAGACGCAAGTGGTGCCGGTAAATGACCCATGATTCGGACCCATATAGAAGAGTAGACAGTACAACAGCTCTGTAAACGCTGATCTTTGTACTTTTCTTCAGGTGTTTGTTTTGCCACACTCTTTTATGGAGTTTACGGAAAGCTCTGTATGCCTCAGCTAACCTGCTGTCTATTTCTGCATTAATCTTACTGTCTGAGGAGATGATGCTACTCAGGTAACTAAATTGCTGGACTGATTTGAGTTCTGTTTCACCGATGGTGATATGGGGATGATGGTAGACTTCCTGAGGTTCAGGCTGATATAAAACTTCTGTCTTCTTCGATTCTTTGAGGCTCTGAAAACAGCCTATGGTCCTACACACCAGGTTCAAAGCCCATTACTCAGTGCAGATGGCCAAATGCTTCTCACAGATAAAGTTTCCATCTTGAATCGATGGTCTGAACACTTTCAGACTCTCCTCAGTGCTAACTGTGTAGTTAAAGACTCAGCAATGCAGTTCATTTCACAACAACCCGTGAAAACTGAACTGGATACTGCCCCCACCATGGGAGAAACTCTTAAAGCAATACAGCAGGTGAAAATTGGCAAGGCAGCTGGGGTTGACGGAATCCCACCTGAAATCTGGAAGTACGGTGCTCTTGTAAATATCTGCATGCAAAATGATGGATGTTGGCCTGTAAGAAATTCCCTGAAATCAAGGGCTCAATAAAAGAATAACCTTTATTTTCAGATCAAAGCACTGATTCTGCATCTGCAGATACTCATGCTTATGTCAGAGAGTATGCTACTTGAGAAAGACATGTATGGTCAGATTTGCAAGCCTCTTTTCCCAGTTCTTCTCTCTCCAGCTTTTCTCCAGACATATTTTACTTTTTTAATCTTTTACTTTTCCTTTCGGGATCTGAAGTGCTGCTTCTTCAAATTTCAAGCCAGTGCTGATTTTGCAGCTCCCTGCATCAGATGACCAGGTGTTTTTTCTTCACAGCAAAAGCTTCAGCCACTGTGTCCCAGGCCTGCCCTCGTGTACTTTAGACTTGGGGTGAGACCCTGAGCCCACAGAAGATCTGATCAAATTGCATGAAGGTCACACAGATTTTTTATGTAACTCTGCTCTGATTCTCAAAGGTCAGAAGTAGTTGGCTTGCAAGTCAGTCTCTCATCCTGGTGTTCCAGCATCTCTCTGTACCCAGAATTTTTCTTCCGTAGCCAGTCTGGGAGAGGAATCTTTCCATAAAAAGAAGAAAAGGCAGCAGACATGGGGCTGTCTCCCAGCTCAGCACTTCATTTCATCTTCCTTGCTTCTGAAAAAGGCTGAGTTATGGGACATTTTACAGCTCTTGGTTTTAGAAATTGCCTCTGCCTTTGTGGGAGGTAAACGTAATGTTATATTCTATCACCGACTGTGGGATTGTCTGAGGGTTGGGAGAGTCAAAATCATCGGATTCTGCAAATATTTTGTAACAGAAGGTGTTTTAAAGTGTTTCACAGTAGGACTTTAATCTAATTGAGCAATTCTGAAATAAATTCTGTTGACAGTAAAATGTAACCCTGAATATTCAAAAGCAAGAGATGGTTCCAAATTACAAATAGCTCATTAATGTTCTTTTAATACGCTTAGTCAGACCAACCTGAGCACCAGGAAGATACATGTGTTCCCTAATAAGGCCCTTCCCAGTGACAAATAAAAGCTGCAATTCTTTGTGTTACAATTCCTATTCCTTAATCACTTCAGATCCACTATTGGGCTGGAAAGACTGTGTCCAGTCAACAGATGTCAGCATGTTCCTTCCCATGGAACCCAGTGCTTCATCCAAACCTGGCCAACCATTGGGGACCAAGTCTGAGCACCGGGGTTTCTACCACAGAGACAGAACAATCCCCTGACACGTCACTGCCTTTGCCTTTTCCTGAGCTACCAAAGGGTATTCTTGGGACAGAAGTAAGAAAGGAATGTTGAAATAGGGAATGATGTTTCTTCAAACAGTGAAAATTGTATTGCCAAAATGAAAAATAATATTTTCTCTTTGAATCAGATAATGATATTTTTGGAGATATAATGGTAAACAGCTTTTTGCACTCTACTTAAAAAAAAATAAGCTGCTTAAATAAGTAGTTTTGAAATCTTGAAATAAAAAGTGCATGAAACATGGAATTAATGTATTAAAAGTAGATGAAAAGGAAAAATATTTTTTCTCAAGGTTATTACTTCTTAAAAGAAATACCAAATAAAACTTTCTATGAAACTTTAATCTAGAAAAGATGTGAAGACACATTTCCCTCCAGCATTACAGGACACATCTCTGACAATATGTCTGCACATTTGGAGCAGTAGTTTTTAGAGGAATCCGCTCATCAAGAAGTTTCAGGAGATTTTCAGGGACTTTGGTCCTGGAGTCATTCTAGACAGGACATACCTCTGGGTGTCATGTGTTGTGAAGGCAACAAGTCCCTCCCATGGGTGAGAAGTAAATAAGTGAGCATGCAATTGACCAAATTTAACTTTTTCTGTCTTGTGACTAGTGAAGGTTGAACCATTTTTAGTAACACCCTGCCTGAACCAGGAGACATTACACCCACTGAAACCTTGGAAAGTATATTCAGCTGACAAACGATATCTCCAGGAGACTCACATGCCATGGCTTGAGTGGCCAAATTCAATTCCTAGAATTGTGGAATCATAAAATTTTTAAGGTTTGACAAGAGCTCTAAGATCACTGAGTTGAACCAGCAACCCAGGACCACCATGTTTCCAGCCCTGTGCTTGTTCTTGGGAACACTGGTTTTCCCTGGCTGTCATTTCTTCTGCCACCAAAAATGCTGTTGTGACCAGAGTCTGCTCTAACTGGCAGGTTTTTTTTCCCCCTCAGTTTTTCATCTTCAGAATTTCTAAAGACATTAGCACCATGCAGGGGTGACAAGATGAATTCTGACAAAAGATAATTGCATGAGTCCTTTATCGCCAAGCACTTTCAGTGCCTCGACACTGTCAGTTCCCATTTTGTTCAAACATGTGTGTCAAAGCTGCCCAGCACACATAAGGTGACCAGGAGGTGCTTGGCCAAAACCATTTTGACAATTGGAACAAGGGTGTGCTCAGGGATTTTTTTCTTAACAAAATGAGGAGGATGAATGGAACCTGAGACAAGATGCCATTCTGTCTGTCGGCCTAAATTTTCACTCTCCTTCCTCAGGTCAGGGAGGATGCTCTCATGCTTCTGCTGCATGAATGTCTTCTTGCTGGGTTGGGTGGTCTCCGTTATTCTTTCTACTGAAAAGTAAAGGCAGAGTAAGAAGGTGCTACTTTCAGATTCAGCCCAGATGAGATGCATGCACAGCTGTTTCCTTTCCTGTCTCTGCATTTTAATGGATAGGCTTCCCCAGAAAAGCAGGAAAACTCTGTACACCAAGTCCTTATAAAATGTCAGACTTCTACTTTATTTTAAAGTGGATTGGCCAGAAGCTAAGGGATGGTCTACAAAAAGCAGTCCTCCAGCTATAAGAAACTAAGCAAAGAGAAAGAATTTCTGCCTGGTTTCAGCCTGTCTGGTTTAGTTTCAGTTTAAAATTTTTGAAGAGCTATTGGTTTTATATCAAGTAACGAAAAAGAGAGCTACTTCAAAATGGCAAATAGGTTCATTTTAATCCTTATTGATAAAGGATTCTACAGTTCTTTCTGCAAAAACAAACTAATTCTTTTCATTAAACATTTTAATTTTTTTCCAATTTTCATCATTATTATTTTTTACTTGATCTATAATGATACATCTTTAATGTGTTTGGGCTAAAGCTAGTCAGTTTTAGAGCTAAGGGTTTTGACTAACCCCAAAAATCTGTTCCAGTGTTGGGAAGCCCCTTTGCTAATCATTACCGGAGGATATTGGAAGATATTACTGGCTGTAACCAGTCTGTCCCTCTCTTCCCCCTTTGATTTTGTTTCAAGCATTGGTATCCTACATTTTTTCTCTGTTTCTTCAGGGGTGGTGCCCGAGGCTCCAGTGAAGTCAATAGGATGGTGCTCCTGCAGGGTGGTGTGGGGAGATATAAGCTGTGACCCATCTCTGCAGAAGTGTGGAGGAGGCAACACCTCCCCTTCACCCCCACCTGTGACCATACACACCACTCTTTCCTTGGGGTTTCAAGCATTTCTTTTGATCTTGATATTGAGGATTATGAGTTTCAGAGGGCATCTTACCTTGTAACAGCACTCATAGGATAGGGTGAAGACAACAGGAAAAGGTTTTTGGTCTATTGTTTTATTTATTTTCCTTTTCCTTAAGCATGTCAACTATTCGCTTGAAGTGCTTGTGTAGCAAAGGTCTCCTTCCCTGCCTCCAAGGTCAGGGAAGACATTAAAAATGGTGGATTTTTTTCACACTCAGACATCAACCAAACTGTTTACAGTGTGGTATACAGCCTCACAGTGAGGGAACACTTGTCTATCCTGGATGAAGGATGGACATTGTAGGAGCATGCAGGGGAATGGGAGCTAGAGTACGGTGCTGCTGGGTGGATGAGGACCTGTCCATTCTGCCAGCACTAGGAGAGTGGAGGTTGGGACTGTGGTGTAAGGACATGACTTTTGGGGCAATCTTGGAGAGCACTGTACCCGTGCAGCCCATGGGGTGGGTTCACCTGTGGAGGTGTGTAGGTACTACTCCCCTATGCATATGCCTCTGGACACACTGTCTTACCACCAAACTCCTCTGCTGCTCCATGTTACTACCTTACATAGGCAAAGAAAACCCTTTATTCACACTTCCTGCTTATTTTATTTCCTGTCTTATTTCTACAATAGTTCATACGAATCTGAGACATTTAATAGGCAGTAATGAGCAGTGTGTATATTAACCCATTTCTTACAAAACATGTTGGATTTGTTCCTCTTTAATCAGCAGGGTAACCATTTGCTGGGTTATTTCCCTGTGATTTTAAACCCTCCCTCTTGCTTCATGCAGTGAAGCAGCTTAAGCAGACTTGAGAAACTGAAAAGCCATCAAAACAGTTCATTTCTATACTTTGAGCTCTGTTAAATGCTGGTCAGTGTCTCCTGATGTGCAAGCCTTGTGCAGAAAGGGGGACCCATGGAGCACTTAGGAGATGTTCTCCCGCTCTTCATCAGTGACCACCACTCACCTCCCACAGCAGTTGCTTCATCTATACACTCCTGTCCTCTAATCAGATTTAAAGGTGTGCATGGTGCATCCTGCCTTCTTTTAGGAAGCAATGAAGGGGACCATCTTGGTCATACTTGTTTTCTCACGAAGGCTGGATTTATAAAGAAGGAGACTAGCTTGGTCAACAGCCCTTGGCAGAGGTCTGTGCCATGGGACAGCCACACTGAAGAGCAGTTGTGTACATGCAGAACTTTTTCTGCTCAGGTATTGACATTGCTCAACAGACTTCATTCAATGGGATCCTGCCATAAGGCACAAACATATTCATCCACTTTCTACATAGCTTCCTTGACAGAAGCCATCAGGTGGTGCTTTTTTACTAGAAAACAGTAACTTGGGGCTCAAAAGTCCCAGGTACACAAGGATCAATCTCACCTAAATGCAATTTTTCCATCAAAATTTGGGTATGGGCTTAAACTGAATTCCCCCACCACCACCACCACAAACACAGAAAAGGGACTGTAAACTAACCAGCACCTGTGTCAGGCTGGAGGGATTGCCAGTCTTGGGGTAATAGGGCACCCTACAGGAGTGTGTTCTGCAGTCCAGGATCCCAACCACAGGCGTACTGGCCATGTTATATATTCTTCTCTAACCCTTCCATAAATGCAGCAAGAGTGCTTTGGAAACCTGCAAAGGCTCCACAGACAGACCTGAACACTTCTACCCTGAGTGTCAGTTGCTGGCAATAATAGGGATCAATATAGTGTTGCCTGAAACCAAGTTTGTTTTCTCAGCTCCTATTAGAGTTGGAGGAAGCTGAGTCCTGCATTTCTCAAAGGTCTGCGCTTCTTGCTGGAACACCTTCATCTGGCTGGCAGACAACTTCTCCCACACTAATAAATAAAAAGTTCATAATTAATTTTAATAAAACAATTATTCTTTTTAATTAAGATAAGAATCACACACATTTGCTAGTGGCTCCTCTATGCCTATGTGAGTACATCTTGCCATGAGAGACTTCTATCAAAACTGACTTTGCAAGTAATAATGTGGTCTTCGTCACTTAACTCAAAAGTCCCTATTGGCTTTAGCACAGTGAAGCATTAAGAAAATGAAATATTAAAAAAAAATGCATACCCTGAAGTTTGATTTGTTGAAAGCACTTCGTGAACTGACAAGCTACATGCCGTGTCTACGAAATCCAGTGGGAACTTTCAAAACTTGAGCAGCAGTTTCTAATCACTGACTATCATTAGCATTTTAGTGAGTAGATTTTTGAGAAGAAAAATCTTTACCCATGAAAAAAAACCAGAACCTGACATTTTTAGTGCAAACAGAGCTTCTCTTTTAATTATTCCTTTAACTATCCTCCAGGCACTGGGCGCTGCAGTGAGTGATGCTGTTGGGTTCCAGTAAGGGAGTGCAGTGCTCTGGAAACAAATGCTGACACTGTGCCAAAGCTTTACACTGTCACTTATATATTATTATACCTAGTAGTATGTCTTTTTCCATGCACAGAGGTGTGGTAGAGAGTGGGTTCCAAGTGTGGATGGCACACCAGCATTGCTGGTAGATCTCACAGCAGCTAAGCTGTGCCAATCCTGTTTCATGGCTGCCTGTAATGAAGGCTACTGCATCATTACACAAAAGCAAAGCAGATGGGACCCCTAATTAGGAACACTACTGGAAGGTACACACCAAGGTAACTTCTGCACAGGAAACTTTGGCTGTGTTAAGTTTACGGACAGGAAGCTTTGCAGAGGGATGTGGACAGGCTGGATGAGTAGGCCGAAGCCAGTGATGTGAGGTTCAACAAGAAGTGCTGAGTCATGCCCTTGGTTCACAATAACACCAGGCTCAGAGAAGAGTGGCTGGAAAACTGGAAAAGAACATGTGGGTACTGGTCTGGAGCACAAGGAGCAGCTGAGTAAGCTGGGGAGGGGCTCAGGCTGGGGAAAAGGATGCTCATGAGGGAACCTTCTTGCTCTCTGCAACTCCCTGACAAGAGAGTGGAGCCTGGCTCTGCTCCCAGGGAACACATGACAGAACAAGAAAAACAGCCTCAAGTGGTGCCAGGGGAGGTTTAGGTTGGATATTATGGAAAATTTCTTCATCAAAATGGTTGTCAAGCCTTGGCACAGGCTTCCCAGAGGGACATGGAGGGATTTAACAGCCATGTGGATGTGGCACTTGGGAACATGGGCTAGTTGCCTTGGCAGGGCTGGGGGAACGGTTGGACCTGATGATCTCAGAGTGCTCTTCCAACTGAAAGGATTCTGTGACTCTATGACTCTAAGGTGCAGAGCCAAATGTTTAGACTGCAGGAGGCACAATGAGGAAGCACAGAGAATTTTCAGAGTACAACTCCTCAGGAACAGAGAAATGACGGTGGAAAGAATAACAAATTAGTATTATGTCTGCAGAGTTTCAAGAGGCATTTGGCAATATCTCTCACAAAATGTTCACAAAAGTGGCCATGAATTTCAAAGATGGGCCATTACAAGTTAACAGAAGCCAGAAGCAAGAATAAGCTGTCAGAACAGTTTGTTTCTTCCACAAGGCTGTGTAGCATGTACAGCAGCACCATGGCAGGCAGTAAAATAAGCAACTGGCATTATATATTTCAGAGATACAGCTCTGAAATTGTCTGTGAGGCACCAAGAACAGCTAGATAAATAAGTACTGTGATCACCAGAGCCATTTCTAATTTCCCAGTGACACCACTCCCTGCTTTGGAAGGGGCTTACATGTTCCTTGTCTGTAACTGGAAGGGAGTGCTGGTCTGGGGGAGTGCTCCTGCAGTAATTCAAGTGCTTTGACCAAACACCATCATGTCCCCTGTAAATAGTCTGTTACTTTTAGAAATTATGATAAGTGTGGAGTCAAAGGAGAGATGGGGCAAGTGCTCTGTGATATGAAGCAGCAATGCTGAATAACAGCCTTTGGGTTTCACCAGTCAGGCACTTTAGCAAGAATTCATACCTTAGTAAGGGGCTGAGGCTGGGGGAAGGCGCTACTTCACAAAAAACAATGCCAGAATTTCCTTGAGATTTTCCTGTCAATGTCTGTATGGAGGGCAGGGTAGGAACTGTGGCTTTGGAGAAGGCTGTGGGAAGACCATCAGAAACGTGTGCTGGTTGTCACTCACTGTGCCAGAGCCCATCAGGGAAAGTCAGTTGAGGGCTCACCCAGGTGAGCAGCTCTGCCTGCCCCTTCACCTATCCCATTGCTGCCTGCTTCTCCTGGTGATC
This sequence comes from Myiozetetes cayanensis, assembly GCF_022539395.1. Classification (NCBI taxonomy): domain Eukaryota; kingdom Metazoa; phylum Chordata; class Aves; order Passeriformes; family Tyrannidae; genus Myiozetetes; species Myiozetetes cayanensis. Next base: position 12,340 of record NW_026087631.1, read on the forward strand.
AGCAGGAGATCCATGGGGCAGGGAACAGCACTGAGCTGGCAGATGTGGGTGGAAGCAGAGCTGGTGGGATTGTGAGGACATGTAGGACAGGAGATCCTGCATGGTGCAGGCAAAATGCTCACCCAAAGCCACCCAAAACATCTCTGGTTTCCTAAGGGAAAATATGGTCTCCAAGGGCTGCCTTCTCCCTGGCTCCAGTCCCTGTTCGCATGCAGCAGCGGAGATATCTCCTCAACGCCTGCCTACAGGGGAGGGAATAGGGGTGGAGAGAGGATGTGATGGGACAGATTCAACCATTGTTTGGCATCTGAGCAGTCCTTCCCAGGGCAACGGAAGAGCTTTGGATCCAAGAGAGAAACAAAGGGGCTGGGGCTAGTAGGACTGGGGGTGAAGTGCTGTTGCTGGGATTTTTTGACAAAAGTGAAGCAAGAGGATGCACAAAGAGCTTGCAGTGCCTTCTTCTGCTGTCTGTGTGCCCAAGTTGCCTGCGGCCATGCGGCCGCCTCCTGCCTGACAAGGAGGCGGCAAGGCGCTGACAGTGCTCAGTGGAGAAAAGGGATGGGGAAGAGGCAGAGGTGGCTGCAATCCCCACTCGAAGCTGATAATTAATAAATGAAATGCCCTGGGACTCCACTAAAGCTTCCTCAGATGACTTATCTGTCGTGGGCTCGGCAAAGCATTAAATGGCCATTTTCTGACAGAATGACTTTACTGCGCCAGAGCTTCCTTGACTTTCTGAAGAATATTCCTCCCCTCCTCCTCTGCCTTGTTTTTTTTAAAATCTTCTCTCTTTCTTCCTCCCTCCCTCACTCCCTCTCCCTCTCTCTCTCTCCCTGGTTGACGGCTCTAGTTCATTTCTGCCTATTTAATTGGGCCCCGGATGAATTTACTCGACAGGGCCATTCATCATGTGGCAGCGGCTGGCGGACAAGCCCAGGGGGAGCAGGGCTGACAGCTCCGGCAGCCTTGGATGCTGCCTGACTCTGGAAGTTCACATATTTGGGCATTAGTGCAGCTATTAGTTTAACAAGCTTCGTTTATCCCTGTCACTACCACTTCAGCTTCCCATGTAATCATTTGAAATGTAGATTACTGCTAGACAAATGGGACAGAGCAAGAGTACACAGGAGGGAAAAAAAGTGACATGGATTGCTTGTTACAAGCTGGGTTTTTTTTCCCCCTCCCTTCTTTTAATCCCTTCCAATGTGAGTGCTTTGATTACCTTAATATTCACATTATTTCTACTGTAAGCAGTTTGTCACCTGTGCACTCCCCTTTTTAGAAAATAGTTGGTAGGGATTTATTGACCCAAAGAAGAGGTCTAAAGCAATTTTACAATGTCCAGGGGCCAAGGTCTGCGCACATACAGACTCCTCCCTAGGAGCTACTGGAGGTCACTCTCTTCCAGCCAGATACACCTATGGACTCTAAACCTGGACCTTCTGAGCACAGGTCTGTTCCCCATGATGGAATTCATTGAAGATATTGCAATAGAGCAGTGTGGCACATTTATTCAGCCCTTCCATCTCCGTTTCTAAGGCTTCTGAGCACCACGTTGGTTTTGCACTGTAGGAGTAAAAGTAGATAAATGTCTCCAATGTCTAGAGAAGAGTGTGTTCCACCACTTCTGACTTAAGAGTAAAGGTGATGCTGTAGGTCCTCTGCCCAAAAATCTCCACAGATTCTATTGTGCTCTTGTTGAAGGTCAGCACATAGCACCAAATGTGGGGAGGCCACACATTTGTCCTGTTCTGGCTCACAGAATGAGGCAGCTTGATACCATCACCTTTCCCAGAAAGTCCAAGCCCAGCACCAAGCTTATCTTTTGAAACTACATCTACAGGAGTCAACACTGACAAGCTCATTTTATTGCAAAGAGTCCAGTGTTCAGTTATCTTCCCAGCTTAAATATGTGTGATGTATTCTGTGTTTGCCTGACCCAATTCTTGGCACCTATTCTGTCTTTGCTCAGCACAGGAACTTTCCTCATATTGCAGCCTTGTGCACAAAGCTCCAGCATATAGACTAGGTAGGTCAAGTTGTTCTTAAACTGACCCTTGGACCAACCAAATGGTCTGCTCCTTCTTCAGTTTCTCAAAGCAAGTAAGCTTTCCAGACTGTGAGTTATTCTAGAAGACTACCTTAAAGCTTTGTCCAGTTTGCCTACATATTTTCTGTCTCATAAATACCTTATTTTGCTGTGGTACCACTGGTCCTGTAATCAGGAACAGGGTTCTCATCTATCTTGCCATCCCTGCTCCCTGGTCCTTTCCTAATCTGTTAACCACAGCTGGGATCTCTTGGTTGGTTTGCTCCTTGAGCCCTCATCACATCTTTTTCACTGTCACTCCAATCCAAACATAGAAGCACAGAATTGTTTAGGTTGGAAAAGGTCTTTAAGATCATGAAGTTTGACCCATTTCTCCAGCACTGCCAATGCCACTGCTAACCCATGTCCCTAAGCACCACATCTACACAGCTTTTAAATCCTCCAGGGATGGTGACTCAACAGCTTCCCTCCTTCCTATCAGTCTGATAACACTCAATGCTCTTACCAGCCAGACCTTGTACTTCATCATGTGAAAGGTGTGTTGTTCAAGTAAAACCAGCACACTTTGCAGATTTGATCGATCTACCAAACCAGACACTCCACTAACCTGTGGTATTTGCAGACATTATCGCTATGGCCTTGGAATTTTCTTTCTGCTCCCTGATAGAGTGGAATTGGTCTAGGGGAATTCTGATCATTCAGCACTCCTGCCTGCACTGGGGTAGGGTGAAACACTGAAAACCAAGAAGTTCTTCAGATTAGTTTCCATGTTTGAATCCATTTGAAGACACTGATATATGTAATGAAAAAATAGTCAAACCTCCTTAAATGGAAGTTGCCAAAATTCCCTGCTGTGAGAGATGTTTTTGTTGTTTGTTTCTGGAATTGAATTATGGTGGTGTCCCTCTTGCAAGAAATGTGCTGGCAGCTCTGCTTTTGAATGTGATCACTGGCAACACCACTGCATTGCTCTATCCATTTCCTGGCTCCTTCCCTATTTGCACAGTAAGATCTCCAAGGTGCTGCTTGTGATATGTTGTTATCCCTTTCCAAGTCACTGCAAAGTGACACAATTCATTTATCCCTCTCTTCTCTGCAGCTCAGGGATTCTCTGGAGGGCCTCAGCAGCTGGTGTCTTCTCTTAATGAAAACAGCTCACAGGTCCATGTCAAGATCAGTGGCAGATTGGATCAAAGGCAGCTGATTTTCTTTCGTCATCAACAAGCCAGTGCATAGTAACCATTCACTGTCCTGTTCCCCCACCAGCATGGCCAGGACAAAGCAGAAGGTCTTGGCTTGACTATGGAACAAATCTCAGTCTTTTACCCCTGGGTTTGCTCTGCCAAACCTCTTCAGGATTGTTCTTCTCTGTCTTATTCCACCCCTATAGAGCTCTGGGAATGCATCAGGAGACCAGATTTTCCTATAATGCAGGAGATATTGCAGGAAATCCAGGATCAGTGAGACGGTGAATTATTCTGGGGGGGAAAGCCAGAAGGAGAGAAATGGAGCAGAGGGAGCAAGAGGAGTGAGTAATGAATAGGTGCTCCTCTCCCTGTCTGAGCTTTGAAAATCATCGTTCTGCAAAAGAAGGGACATCCCTGGGCTTCCCAGCTGAGCTGTAGCTCAGAGTCCCCAGGCTTCTGTAGGCTCCTGTCCTGCCACAACAGGTCAGCCTCAGGCTGCCCTCAGGGCTCTAGCCTTCAGAGAGCAGGAGAAAATATGTTGATTTAAGGTCCTCCAGCCTGCCTGACCCTTCATCTAGAGAGCTTTTTCCTTCATCTCCTTCTCCAGCAGGGCAGCTATCACCTCTCTGCTCCCCGGCTGGGCTATGCCAGGTACCTTCATCCCTGAATGCAGCAAAACAGTAACTGATCTGAAGCCACATCTCCTGGGGCAGGAATGCTGCAGCCAACCATCAGTGAACAAACCCAAGCTCCTATGTTTCAGACCCCTGTTACCAGTAGGAAACCATCCTCCCAGTCTGTGCCCCAAAAATGTATGGTGAGAGGGCAGGGGAGGACTCACTAATCTCCAATTTCTGCAGCCCTATTTTGATCATAATACAGCTTTGATGAGGTGGTTTCATAGCCAGACTCCTTTGGATCCCACCATTGCTGGGATGCCTGTAAGTCTGGAATGGGGTGAGTTGCACCTTCCAAGGACCTGGTTACCACTGGTGACCACATAGTGGTCTCTTCTTTTCTGAAAAGTTCACTTCCAGTACTGTCTCTTAGGAACCACCAAGTTCCTACACTCCAATAAACCCCTGGCTTGACTTGTGACAGCAACTGTTAGAGCTTTGCTAGTGTGTATCCAGTTGATACCTCAGGATGGGATTTACTTTTCTGGTGGTCATCCTGTTGCCCAACACCCACAAGACGGAAGCTTTTGAAGCTCCCCTCCCCAGCAACATCCTGCTGCATTTCCAAGAAGTTGTGGTTGTCCAGGAGAGGGGCATTAAGAGGCCATGTGGAGAACTGATCACACTGATCAGAGGTATCTTGATTTGTTGCTGGCTTTCAGTCACTTCCCTGGTCCAAAGAAGCCAGGAATTGTTGTTTATAATTATTGTAATTAATTACAAGCTATCAGTTAATTATTAATTAGCTCTTAAGTAACCATGAGTAGCTTTAGAAGGCCTTACAAGCTCACTAATTTTGCAGGACAGTTCTTCTAAATGACAGTATATTCTACAGCCTAATGAAATGCCTCTCTGACTAAAAGCAGAAACATGACACACGCTTTGCAAAGCCTAGGAATAAGCCTCAAGGTAACATGCTGACTCCCTTTCATCAGTTCTTTCTTCTGAATTATAATGTGGAAATTCTCTAGAAACTGTAAACAACTCTTAGGAGTTTTTTAGGTCGTCAAATACCAACGATTCCTCAATTCCACAAACTTGCATTCCTTGGATTCTATGCAGCTTCTACAACTACATGAAAGTAGGTAGTAGGGAGGTGGAGGTTGAACTTTTCTCCCAAGTACCAAGTGACAAGACAAGAGGAAACAGCCTTAAGTTGCACTAGTGGAGGTTTAGTTCACATAACTTCACCAAAAGGGTTGTCCAGCCCTGGCACAAGCTTCAAAGAGTAGTGCTAAAGTCATCATGCCTGGAGGAATTTAATAGATGTATAGATGTGGCCCCTGGGGACATGGTTTAGTGGTGGCCTTGGCAGTGCTGAATTAACAGTTGGACTTGATAATCCTAAGGGGCTTTTTCAACCTAAATGATTTGATGATTCCATGATTCTTCACTTCTTTCCAAGTTAGTGTATAAAAGGATTGTGGGAAGTGACCATAACCCTGCTCTTAGGCACTTAAGAAACAGCGATTTTTCATCATCCACTGTGGTAATGGCACCCACCTTCCCTGGAGGTATGACCCTTCCTCCTCTGTGAAATACGGTCTTCTCCCCCAGGTTTGTTTTCTTTCCCCAGGGTTTGCCTCTGACCACTGCCTCTGGAAAACACACTCTACAGAATCTTGTGTGGTCATATAGATCCATGAGAACCTACTGGGAGGAAGAGGGAATCTTATTTTAAGGTTGTCTGAGGTCTGCTGAGGCTAGCATGTTGCTACTGTCAAATCCAATCCGAAAAAACCACGATCACCGCTGGGGACACATCAGCAAGAGTGCTTCATTTACAAGGTGTTCAGCAATGGATAAATATTCTGAATAAGTAGGAAAATGCTAGAGACATAGATGCATCTGGAAAGGAGACTTTCCTTGCCAAACAGCAATGTTTCAAGCATTCTGCTTGCCAAAGGATTGTGGATAAACAAGTGTGATTTCTCATTTCAGGAAACAGATTTTCCTGCAAACAATAATCCTGACCCCCAGTAAGCAGGACTGGTGCAGGACAAATAAAACCTGGTGTCTGTTGCCTCCCTTTTACCTGAGATGAAATGTGAATAGCTCACACCAGAAATGATAAAATGTGAACCGATCCCACCAGAACAGCTGTTTGAACTACTTGTGCTTTTCTGTTTGTTAGATTTGAGGCCCAAAAGCCAACACGTAATCCATAGCCTTTTGGGAAGTGGCAGAGTGTGTATTTGCTGAAACCTCATTTAGCCTCAGGAAACTTCTTTCTCTATTTGCCAAACATTTCTCTTTCCTTTATGCGTCAAGGCTAAAAAAAACCCAAACCAACTTTGTTCAACATTCAAGCAGTAATTACAAGACTGTACCTTACAAATGAAACATAAATAAAATTACATAGCTAATTAAGATGAATCATGAACTGAATCTCATTTCTACAATACTAATTGCATATTTCACCTAACTGTTAAATAGATTTGATGGTCTGAAAATAAGCCATTCATGTTATGCAGTAGGGGAGGTTTCTGTGAGCAGCTACTGCTCTCTGTCCAGCGGGATGTCAGGCCTCCTGATTAGACTGGAGATTAACTGGGTGAATTGATGACACTTTCTCCCAGACCTTTTAGAAGTGTGTTTTTGAATGTGCCAGGTATTTTTTTTCTGCCCCAATCTCCTTTCTTCTACAAGGCACGCATGTCCAAGAGAACAAAATTCATTGAAACAGTGCAAGTTTTTCAAATACAGACATTTTCTGCACAGACAAGGCAGGTCAGAAAATTGGCTTGGCCACCACTACCTCCACCTAGCTACAGTCACCCACAGCATTTGTTCCTCAAATTCGATAATTAATTTAACTTAGTTAATAAGTTAAATTATAGGTTTAATATTGTAATTATTTACATTCCTGTACAACAGACAGAGAGCTGCCAGCACCATAAGGCACATGAGGGCACGTTAGTTACAGTGTTAGTGTAGGATCTGGAAAGGATCATGAAATCTTCACTTTGCAGAGCGTATTCCTCATGGACTTGTTCAAGACCTGGGGTCTTCCTTTCCTTCCCTTGCAGCAGGGATGTGGTCCTATACATGTACATAAGTGTATTTAATACCTCTAATACAAATTTAGGCCTGGTATTTCCGAGGAGCACTGCCTTTCTATCAACATTCTGAAAACCACCACACAAAGGACAGAAACCTGAGGTCTGACAAATAGAGGGACAGATAAATATTCCAGAACTGAATGCTTTCAATCCTGCACTGAGGGAGAACAGAAAGGCATTGCTGTGCCATCACCTTTGATGCTGCGGTGGAAGGATGCAACCTGACATCTTACTCGCAGAAATGCAGGAGAGGGGGCCCTCTACTGGACAGGTGAACCTCATTCCTCCACTTCTTTTTGGAAAGTTTTTCTCAGCTGTTAGTAGCTCTGAAAAAGACTGTATAGTATTTGTGGGGGCTGACATACACCTCTAGGAAAAACTAGTCGTTTTCTCCCAAAGGGCTGTCTGTGTTTGAGCATGAGGTCCAACTTCGTCAGTGGCAGAAAAATTGTCCATGGTGTGGCATGGTAAGAGAAACCATGCAGATGCAAGTTTTGCACATCTGACTATTTGAGGCAATTGCTGCCATGGAGGGAATCACACATTTGGTGTATGAAGCACTGTTTTAGTGAAATATGGGATGTGTCTCGTAGTTGGCAGGTGGTGAAGGACGGTGGTGCTAAGTGCTGGATCTAGCATCCCAGGTGAAGTCCAGCCAGCAGCAGGTTGAGCATGTGCTCCCAGCAGGTGCATGCAGACACACACACATATGTATCACACATCTGTGCGTGAGCACAGTCAGCCACAGAGATCGACACAGAAACACAGAGTGCACACATGAACACAGAGAACACCAGTGGCCTCATCCTGTTCCTTCTCTTGCTGAGTAGAACAAAGGTCCACCAGTGGGAATATATATATACACATCTCTCTGGAAATATATATATACCTCCAACAGCAGGGCAGAGACTCTGCTTGGTAGCTACCCCTGGGTCCTTGACTCTTTCCTAGGAAGGGACCTGGCTAGCATTTCCCTTCCACTGATTTCGTAATTTAGGTTCTCTACTGCTTTTCTTCCCTTGTGCTCCTCTGAGCATGTGGAAGTGGGACTTGGATGGGCAGCATGGACCATCCCACTGTTTTTTCTATTCCCTGATACTTAGAGCTATGTCAAGAGCAAAACCAAATGATAGAGTTTTCACACTTTCTTCAGGGATGGATTTGGTCTCTGTCTGATACTCTCAACTGGGTCTTTAGACTTTCACAATTTTGGGCTTCTGATTTGGATTCAGAAAGTAAGTAGGGTTTGTGGTGGAAGTTATCATTTGCCTTAATGAAACTTTACTCCTTGAGTTATTCCAAGCACTCACGTTTACAGAAATCTGCTCTCTCCCAAGGTGCCAGTGGAAGGCATGAGACCTGGAATATGATGTTTTGGCATCCTGGCTCCCAGTCATCTGACACTTCAGGATACTTAATTACAAGTTAGAGATGGATATGCAGGAATTGCAATAATATCTTTCTTTTTTAAATTATTTCATTCAGCACTGTTTCCAAAGTGCACAACTGCCATCAGGGTCAGGGTGTAATGTAGCCCTGGGAACACCACTTGGCTCTGGGAACATCTCTTTGTCTCTGGGAATTCCTATTAAGTGGAGTTCCCCTCTCCTCACTCTGGCTCCTGTGTCCTGCATGCTGGGTCACCCACAGAGAAGTAAGGACACCCCCACAGAAGCAATGCTCTGGCTTCAAAAAGCAGAAACTTTTCTAATCTATTTTCGCCGTTTTCTTAGCCCAGTGCCTGCTCTGGGTGCATTTCTTGACCTGTTCCCAGTAATAACACAAACCAGTGAAACCAATAAGTTATGAATCAATGCTGTTTCTTGCTTTCATAAAAGAGACATCATAAACTGAAAACATAAAGATCATTTTATCTTTATTAATAGTTTAATGCATATGAGAAAACTATTTGACATTTTCTACACCTCCAAGTCTTTTCTTCATGCTAATAATTAAATTGAAGTCAGACCTGATACTCAGAGTGAGATGGACTGTCTCATTCCACTTATTTCAGCAATTTGTAGACTATTGTGTTGAATATTACCAATACTTTTTAGAAATGGCTCTGTAGCAGAGCTACAAAGGTGTTACCAAGCCCAAAGCTCCTCTGGAGTTTTCTCTTAGCTGTTCCTTGCCAAATGCTGGCTATCTTGCGATAAACCACTGCTTTTTGCATTTGCTTTTCTTGAGAAAGAGTACTGCAAATATATGCTGTGACTGGTTTTGCAGACTGAACTCACAACAGAAAGGCTTTAAGCACTAATCAGCACTATAAGGAGTTGTTTCAGCAGTCAGACCTTGCCCATGTTACACCTTGGTCTTGTCTCTCCTTGGCTGTGCCGCAGTCCAGCTCCTGGCACCACACAGTAGGATCCTTCCTCCTCTTTTTTCCATCACTGGACTCTCCCCCCTCCACCACCAGTTTTTTCCTCCACTTCATACTTCTCCCAGCCTTATCTTCTTTGGAGCCCTTGTTTGCCCCTCCTGGACAAGTAAAACTCACACACGTCAGTGTATCCCACCAGATGGAATGACCATGGGAAGACGAGCAGCTCATAGGGAGGGATCCTGGAGGAAAGGAGTGATGGCAGACAAAGTGTGCACTGCTATGGATATCAGAGTTTGTTCATCCCCATCCTCATCTCGGTCTGCCACCAAACCAGAGGGCAGCCCACTTGCTTTCAAACAAGGGTATCCGCAGAACCACTGTGAGGCGGCAGGAAGCAGTGTGTGCAGCAGTGGGCTGTGAAGCAGCTCCAGTGTCAATTTTCACAGAAAGTTGAACACTTTCGTACAGTTACCCGTGGAAAGATATCCCCTTCCTATGCCCCACCAGGTGGTTCCAGTGTCACGGCATGTCCTGACTCTCTTTTGGTGCGAGAGCAAAGCACATCAGGTGGGCTGGTAGGGTTGACCTTGTGCTGTGCCTGAGGAGGGTGACTGGGTGGACTGTGGGCCACAACCTGAAGGACGAGTCAGAAATTAATATTTCAAGTCAGATGGACTTACGATGTGCCCCTGCTTCCTGCCCCACATCTGAGGACCAATGGCACCTTCCAAGGGGTATCTATGGTGTTTGTTGCAACAGTTATCATGGCATCAAGGGTATGTAGGATATTTTTCCACCATTTTCCCTGTTTGCAGTGTGTTTGTTGCTCACTAACAGAGTAGTCATGGTGCCTTGAGCCAGTGATGCCATGTGAGAGCCCTGCTTCTGAAACAGCAACTGCTGCACCAGGAACATGGGGGCATACCCATCCTCCATTCTGGATTCTCAGCGCCTCTTGGGGACCTTGTTTTCTCAGATAGCTGTCTTACAAATTATTAATCAAAACAGATTTTAAAAACTACTTTGCATTTTCTAAAAGTTGTTATCCTATTTAGCAAAGAATCATCTTGTGTCTTTATAACTTACACCATTACTCCTCTTGATTAACAACAAAAACTGATGAGCTGGCCTTTCCAGGGGCCATAAGCAGAGTCAGCCAAGCAGAAAATATAAGTGAAGGGAAAACAATTAAAAGTTATTTTAGTTGTTACATCGCAGTTGATTGTTATAGTTACATTTTTTTTCTTGTACAGTATAAAAACCTTCACTGCATGCACAGCTTTTCTCTTCCAATGATAGTATGTGGACATACAGAGTCAGAGTTTCATACTGATCATAGTAGTTATGGATTAGTAAGTCTGCTAGTTTAAAGGCAAAGCGGCAGGAGAAATGAACCCAAATCAAAAGAGATTATTTCAGAATTACAATTTAACAAAAAATAATACAAAGAATACAATTATACAGATGAACAATTGGTTTTAACCCACAAAACCCAGATGTATAACCCAGCACCCTGGGGCACGAACAGAATGGTGTTTGTTGGCCCCTGTGCTTAGCCCCACATGGTCCCCCTGAGTCAAAAGTAAAATTAAATGAAAACCTCTTGGTGAAAGTGATGGTCACAGTCTGGTCGAGAGTGGTGGTCACAATCTGATTGAGGTTCTGGTCCTCCTCTGGATCCCACGCGTGGTACCAGACGTCCCAAGACCTCAAGATTATATACACTCAGGTTCAGACAGGAATGCCCTGCACCTCCCCTTGGGCAAGGAGTTCCACAGTGGGTGGTTGTGAGTCTTGGATGTGAGGACAGGAACATCCTCCATTCTCACAGGCCTCTTAACAGCCAGCTTATAGCCTGAGGGGTCAGGTGTGCTCTGGGCAGCAGCTGCAAATGGTCTACTGTTAATAGTTTCTGAGAAATGACACAGAGGGTGTAGAATACACAGTTTGGATTACACCCACACAATGATGAACTGGTCTCGGCTGCTCCAACTAGGACAGTAAGCAACACTCATGTGGTAGTTTGAGCCTTCCTTTCATGATTGTGAAATAAATGATCACAGTAGAGAACTATTCTCTTGCCCAGGATTATAGGGCTTACAGTCCAAGGAAGTAATATGAACCAGGCACAATTGGCTGTGACATAACAAGGAAGGATGTACAGTTGGGGCAGCATGCATGCTCTTTGTGAATGCATGGCACGATACAGAAAACTGCAGGCAGAGTGTTTAAAAACACATATCACAACAAAACAAAAAGAATTAGAAAGCATCTTGGTAATATGCTGTGGTTATGTCCTAAAATGCTAAATTTTACAGCATTGTTTCTGGGTGTAATAAATTTTAAAGAATCAACCATTTAATTTTTTAGTGCTTATATAGAAGGTGATAATATATTGAAAAATCATCCATACATTGGCAGTTGCTCACAACTAAATAGCTGCCAAAGGAGAAATCCAGCAAAACCAGCCAGAAGAGATTACTTGTGAGGGTGGAAGAGTGTCCAGGTTGTGTCTGGAAGTCTGAGTTCTGCAGTGATTTCCAGGAACTGCTCTCGATGATCCTCACAGGCCTCTTCCAACTTAGGATGTTTCCAGGACCTCCTATGATTCTCTAAGACGTCTGGCAAACCCCAAAGCTGGGATAGGACTGGCATGCAGACATCCAGTCACATAAGGCTGGTGTGGACACTCCTGCCTTCTCCTTCCCTTTCCTACCCTATAGACACTGAATTATGTTTCTCTACACTAATTGAATGTTCCAGTATCATATGCTTGCATCAGCTGTATGTAAATGAAAAAGACCTTAATGTGTTTGTTAATGAAAAAGTTACAATGGTATATTAAAGAAGAGTTTATTTAATTTAGTTTAATTTACAGGCCATTTAGCAGACTGAGCATTAATGATGTACAGTAAATGTATGTCTTCAAAGAATTCTCCATTATTGCGTGTTCTTAGACAAGAGTCCACATTGCATATATAGGATTTAGATAAATTGCTGCTCTGGGTAGCACAGTGTGATATGTGGACATTAATTCATGTTAAATTACAAAGAGATTCCTTCAGAAGAATTATTATATTCCTATGCATATAAAAGACATCCTCTGCATCTGACTTCCTGGGAAGTCAGACATTATGTGTGTTATAGTAAATTGCAGTTGTATTCATTTTAATAACATTAATCATGATGACTCTATTTGTCAGTTCCACCCTAACTCAGCATTGCTGCTGTAATGGACCATTTAAAGTGTTATCAAGGACTGTTTACAATGGGTTTACTAGAGTTAGGAGTTAGAATTTAGCCACCTCCTATCAGGTGTGACTTTCCCCTTGCTGCAAGGTGGCAGAGGCTTAGTAGAGATATAAGGTAGCAGAGGTACCTTACAGGATAGAGCATGCCTCTCTGATTAGATTTGCTACCTGCTGCTGAGATGGGGTGTCCTGGTTTTGGCTGGAATAGAGTTAATTTTCTTCCCAATAGCTCACGCAGTGCTGTGTTTTGGATTGAGGATGAGAATAATGAGATAAAACATTGATGTTTGATTGATGCTAAGTAATGTTCATCTTAAATCAAGGAGTTCTCTGTTGTCCATGAAGAAACTTTTCAGTTTCCCAACAGAGAGGAGGTGCTCAAAGAGCAGGGATGGAGCATGGCCAGGACAGCTGATCCAAACTGCCCAAAGGGATATTCTACACCATAGAATGTCATGCCCAGTACATAAACTGGGGGAGCTAGCTAGGAGCAAGGAAGTCTTCCTTTAAGTTCTTCCACAAGGCTCTTACCTTTTCAATGCCTCTGTGTCCTTTCGCACGCACAAATGAGATTGTGCAGCTGATGTATAAATTTATGCCTTTTGGAAGTTCTTTGTGGAACCCATTCCTATTTTTTGGTGCTTCTACAAAACATGTCACATTGCTAATTCATGCTAATCCTAGGTGTTACCTCTGTTGGATGATGCAAAATTCTACTTGTTTTGCTGTCAGTGAGCCAGCTTCTTGTGCATATGGTGACAAGCGTTGGCTATGCAGTTTTGGTTACACTTTCAATGCCTACTGCTGCATTTGAAGCAAGGGCATGGGATCCAGTTTCAGGTGTGCCCAAAGCCTCTTGTCCAGCAGGGCCTTTGGAGGGTGAGTGAGTGAGAGTTACTTCAAGTTGCAGGCAGAGAGAAGACTATCCAGCTAGGTATCCAGCTGGAGGACACTTCTCAATTCACTGTTTGAATATGATCAGTAGTCCCACTGCTTTGGAAACACTGCCCTAAAAGACACCTTCTGATGGCTCCAAGACAGTGCACATACAAAGAATTTTCTTTTCTCCCTAGGGCATTACAAGTCTTTGAGGGTTTTTTTTGAGAATGAAAATAGGTCATGAAATATTGAGATGGAAGCTCCAAGTCTGCAGCAGCTGTCTGTGACATTATTTCTAGATGTTCCTTCTCATAGTCATCATGGCCCACTGCAGGAATACTGGCAAAGGAGCTGTCACTTTGATCTCTTTGTACCAATTCCTGTCTATCCACCATCTCTGCTCCTGACTTTCCTAGCTGGACTGCATATTGCCCTTGTCTGCAAAATCTGTTACAATACAGAGACATGCCTGTGCTTAACCAAGGGTCTTAATTTCTTATTCATTAAAAGTATAAATGACAATTCCTGGGCATCTTAAACAATGGCCATTTGTATGGAGGTTTGAGCTAAAACCATATTTGCATCCTTGAAGGGCATTTTCACTGAAGGAAGCAGTATGGGGCCTCACACCTGGAGAGAGAGGAAGATCCCATACCTCTCACCGCAGTTTTGTCAGGTCTAATGCCACTGCTCTGCTGCCAGCAGGCTGCCATGGCATTTCACATCCAGACATGGGAGGGCTTAATGAGGAATGGGCACTGCCTACCTACTGCGGGACAGACGACTTGCTCCTCTCTTAACCTAGTGAGGCTAAAAGACAGCAGAAATACAAAAAGTGTGAAAAAACAGAGCAAAAAATGACATCAGCACCTCATAGCAAAGACAGAACAGCCACAACACAGCTCCTGGTGTCACCACTGACAGTTCTGCAAAGTCCTTTTGCTGCTATGCTATGAATCTGCCCTGAAGGCTGCCTGGGCATTGGCACAGGTTTTGTGAGGGAATGGTGGTTTGGTTCATCCACCCTCTGCCTTCCTCATGAAGTGCTAGGAGGTGCACTGAAAGAATCCTAGAACCATAGAACAACCTGGGTCGGAAGGGACTTTAACAGTCTTCTTGTGTGGTCTCTGAGCCCCGGGGCCTTTCTGGGATCTTTCTGCCTGGGAGGTGAGCCATGCATTGCGATACAGTGGGATCTGAAGGTCTGAGAGTTTTCCTCCCTTTCCAGAAGGCATTGCCACCAGTGGACCTTGCCCACGAGAAGCTGGGTCTCCTAGGGCTTGGAGGGCAGCACAAGGGATCCTTGCTGCATGCAGGGGCTTGGGGCACTGGGGCCTTGATGGGGGTTGGAGGATGGCAAACACCAGCACACGGCAATGAGGTGAGCACTGGCACTGGAACATTGTCATTTCAGTCCACACATCATGTAGGATGTGAAGGGCAGTTCCAAAAACTGTGCATTCCAGAGAGCTGTGCAGTGTGCATGGTGCATGGAAAACACATTAGGACATTAGGAGAGGAGGACAGGGTTGGAGGCAGATGCACCAAGTCCAGCCTGACTGGACAAGTCCTGCTGGATGAACTTGGCAATTACAGAAAACTGATTTTTGCGCACTTGTTCTTAAATGCATTCCATGACACTGCAGGCTCAAGAGTGGGAACACCCAGTCCACCCTGAAATATAACTGCATGGAAGTATCCCTGCTTTATGCTGCTGGTGCAGACTGTAGGGTTCTCCCCAAAGTGGAGCCTGCTGGTCATTGTGTAAATACTGGCTGTACACTGCTGGTAAACTTCATTTTTCCCTTCTGACCATTTTCCATGTGCCCACTGGCTGTGATTTTATTTATCTACAAATATGGGCTGAATTGTGGAAAGGTCTAATTTCTGTTTCTCAGGTTTAAGACTAACATGTACAGTACTGGGACACAGACCTACTATTCTGAGCTCTCTGGAAGACTTTAGCTCTTAGAATAATTGTTAATTTTTATTATAAGGAGTACATGCTATGGAGAGTTTAACATGACCGGCAGCTTAGCATTCATTTTGCTTACTCCTTCCACAATAAGATGGGGGAGAGAATAGGAAAAGCAAAAGTGAGAAAACACAAGGATTGAGATAAAAACAGGTTAAGTGAAGGATAGAGGAAAACAAAAGCAAGTGATACAAAAGCATCTGCTCACCTCTTCCCACAAAGAGACTGATGATGCCTGACTAGTCCCTGAGTGACATCTGCTTTGGAAAAACTCCCTCCCCCATTTCTGCTGCTGAGCATGGCACTGTATGGTAGAGATTACCTTTTGGTCAGTTGAGGTCAGCCCTTCAGCTGCATCCCCTGACAACCTTTTGCCCACCTTCAGGCTCCTCTCTGAGGGAGAAACGGAGAACATCTTGATGCTGTGCGAACCTGTCCAGTAAGACCCATATGTTGGCAATGTTACCAGCATTGTTTCAGTACCTACTGGGCCTGATTGTGCTGCCAGCTGGGGAAGGTGTTCAGTGACCCAACGCTGCAATGCCTGGCCTTGTCCAATGGATGCCTTTTCATGACAGCCCCCAATATCCCACTTCAAATCCAACCACCAGGTAATTTTTTCCCAAGACAGGCAGGACACAAGCTGAGGACAAGAGTGAAAGCAGGCTTTTTGAACTTAAAAAAATTACTTTTATTTTGGGAACCAATAAAATTATGGTAAATATTTACAAATAATTATCTCACATGAAGGTTACGTAAAACCAAATGTCCACAAGTAACAGTCACTCTCATGAAAAGACACACAGATATTGAACTACGCCAATCTTATTGCATGTTTCTTTAACTAATCTAAAAATAAAAAGTGTTGCTGTCAACCATTTAATTTAGAATAAAATCACAAATTTCAGTATTGACAAGAAAAATAATTGAAAAAAACCCAAATAAATGAACCTCCCCTCTTCAAATGTCCCATCCTTTTCGACCCATGCCTTAGCACCCCCGCTCCCCAGCTCACCACCCGTTTTACTCCCCAAAACAAACCCCAAAACAAAATCCCCAAAATAATGTTCAACATCTTTGGCAAATTGGCACTGCTGTAATTACATTCAAATATTATAACACACAAAAGCAACACACAGCACTAAGGAAAAAACACCAAGATTTCAAGTCTGTTCTTTTCCTACTAGAAAAAAAGAATATAAAACATACACATTTTAAGAAGCATTTTTTCATCTGTTTTGCAACAGATGTTATCCCCTACTTTCAAAGGCAATTCAACAGTTATTTTTATGAGTTGTTTGTTTGTTTGTTGTTGGTTTTTTTGTAAGTTATTTTTTTTGTTTGTAATGTATTTTTCAAGGGGAGAAGGCTTTTATTTTTCTCCCTCTCTTTTCTTTTTCCTCTCTTTTTAAAGAAGTAAGGTTCAATGCAGGCATTGCAGACTTTGGTGGCTACAGTAGATATGTACTTCTTTGATACTAGATGTCCCTAATACAAAGTAGTTTGTCTGTAAGAAAAAAAAGCCTGTTGTTTTTTTTCTTGGAAAGGAATTCCATTTACAATGAAATGAGTTTCTGGAATTTCAGAATGTACAAAGGCCACTACAAAGTGAAAACAAGGTTTCTTTCCACAGGAGACTCAGCAAAGGGAAAGGCAGTTCTAAATGCCCACTGACCACTTTTCCCATTTAGTTTTGACAAGGCAGAGACAGAGACCCTGGACAGAGGGGTCTGTCTGAGTGGTGTCTCAGGATGATGCAGGACTAGGGTCCATCTCTCCACAACCTCCTCCCTCATCTGAGAGATTCAAGTGTGCCTACACGTACACATGTGTGGACAGCAATCCCTACATGCCCACCTGCCCCACAATGCTGTGGCCGCATCCAGCTCAGTGCCCTTGATCTGGTTCCTGCCCTCAAGCTCCTGCATCCTGTGAGCCCTTTCACAGGACTGGTGAATGAGGCAGCTGCTGGAGCTGACACACCAGCCATGACACCAAGGTGAGCAATTCCTTACACCACATACACACACATGGCTGGGCTTTGAGAATGAAGATTTGGGAAGGGCTCTACCCACGCTTGCTACAAGCGCGCTGATGGCTAAAAAGGCCAATGCGAGATAGACAAGTCCGGTTGCAGAAGGCACAGCAGAAAGACTCCCCAGGTGATATCGACAAGACGCTATTCTTTCTGCATTGTCTTTTCTCCTCGAGAGTGATCCTGCGTGTGTTCTCAAAAGAATCAGCAGCGTTATTGATAGTGTGTCTCCAGGCCTCCCGACTGGAGGCCAGGGTAGACCAAAATCCTGACACCGCTTTGATGTATTTTTAACTCAGTATTTGCATGTCAAGTCTCATTAGCTCAACCAGAAAAAGGACTCTGTTTTTGATCCTTTCAGATCTTTTTGTTTCTCACGCTGCAGTAATATGTACCTGTGACAGGAGCAGGTCTGAGGGACCATAGGCCTTCATGACTGGTGTCCCCAGCCTCATGTCACCACTGAGCACTCTACCTCCAGCATGAAGCAGGTCTAGTCGGAGCTCAGGATGTGTGCCCAGCCACCTGATCTGGCTCTGCCTGACAATGCCCATACAGGACCACCACTTGTGTGCCCAGAAAGACACTTCAGGGCATGTTAGCCAAGAGCTGTTGACCCTGTAACATTAGTCAATGAACCCAGAAGAAAAAGCAGGTTGGGACAGAGTCATAGGGTGGATCAGCTTAGTGCTGTTCTACTTGTTGTGCCTGTGGACTCATGTTTCCTAGTGGTAAATACATGTAGGAAAGAGCACAGCACCAGGGAGGACACTCAGCTGTGTTGGAGCCAATAACAACTACACAAGTTGACTCCGCCATGGCTCTTAAAGCTATGTGTACCTGTGGATGGAAATAAGCAAGACCATAACATGGCTTCCTCTCTCTTCCACACAGAAGGACATGTAAAATGGGTAAATTAAAGAAAATAAGAATAGACATACAACCTCATCAGCTAAGACAAGCATAGCAACTGCTAAGACTTGACAGAGCGAGCCAACCACACCACCCCCACCCCTTGCTCTGCCCTCTCCCACTGCACTGCCATCATACCACAGCACCAAGAGAACTCAGTCATAGGGAGCCAAGGAGGGATGATGGGTTGTCAGCACTCCACTTTTGTGAGCTCTATGGACCGGTCAGAAAAGTTTTCTTCCAAAAGATGCCTCTCATCCTTTTATCCCATTTTTAATTTTTATTCCCCTGGTGCTGCTTTTTTCCTGACTGCCTCCTTCCCAAGTGCATCAAGTACCAATGCTTGTCCCAACACTTGCAGTCCCAGTGTCAATCAGTTCACTGCTCAGACATTTTGGAATAAACACACTCTGGCCCCAGTGTTCTTCTGATTTTACCATGAACAAACAGAGCTTTTGGTCTGTGGATCCAGTCCTGAGACATCCAGAGCTCTGCAGGCAGTAGAGCTGCCTAACAAAAATGCTTTCATAATGGAGCCTTTAGACACAGATACTAAGCAAACTCAGTGCCCACAATGTTTTATGTCTTTACAGTCACAGTATCACAGCATTTGATTGAGGGTTTCCTCAAAAAGTCAGTCCATGCAATCCTGTCTCATGGCTTCTGTTGAGTTAGTCTTACAGCATCATTTTCCTTCTCCCCCTTCCAGATTTCATTTCTTAGTCTGGCTGTGTCAGCAATGTATTTGATAAAATTATTGCTGGAGCTCACAGTACTGGAAAACCCTCCATCTAGCCAAGTATATTATTAAGTTTAGTGCTGAAATGGCCTGAAGGCACTTCGTGGGGCTGATTTCTGCAAAGGTTTAGTGATGATACACTGCTCTGCAGGGCATCCCATCTGAGTAAAGGGTTGGCAGAGCAACTTAAACCCCTGCACTGGTCTTACTCTTTCTACTTCTTGCAGTCTCAAGGGGTCATTTGCTTCTCCATCTCATCCAGTGACTTCTCCCCCATAAAACAGAGAGGCCATGGAGGACAAATGGATGCAGACAGTCCTCCATTATACCCGGAGGACCACCTTCTTCTATCAACAGTACCTTTCAAAGACATTCCCCAAGGAGGACATTCCCCCCAGTGAAGATCAGGGTCAGAGAGTGCAGTTCTCCTGAGAAAAGGAGTTTGTAAATACCAAGTGAAACATTTTCAAAAACAGAAAGTACTATCAGGAAGTGCTTTTTCCAGCAGCATGGCATGAATACTCCATGGTCTAATTCTTACTGGCCATTCTTGCCAGGAACATCTCCCAGCAGATGTGAGCACGCCATGGCTGATGTGTTTTGGGATAAGGGCCAGGCGCAGGTCCCTTGGCAGCTCTGTCTGGGACTTGTATGCTGTCCACGCACCCCTGCAGCTCCAGGACGGAGCCCACCACTGTGCCTGGCAGGTCAGCTCTGGCAGAGGTCTGGCCCTGGGGAGTCCTAATGAAAGCCTTGAGACCAGCCAGACTCACCATGCCTTTCCTAAATCCCTAGCTGAACAACAAGGGCTGCTTGTCTGAGCATGCAAACATCTGCCAAAGTCTCATATTTGGTCTTCTCAATATTATCTAAATTAACATACATCATGCAACCCATGCTGCTGAGGAAACAAATAAAAGAAACATGGTTGCAGGGTAGTCGGCAGAGTGGGTGAAAGACCCACATGCCAGTGACAAGACCTGCTGTTCCCTCGCTGGTCACACAGATAGACTTGTTTTAGCCCAGTCTGGTCACCAAGCAGATGGTGTCTCCATAGCTGATGTAACTAAGCGCACCTCTGCTCCAAAGCCAACAGCAGCGTCTGTGGTCAAGCCCTTGTTTCTCACTTCTTTGGCAAAGGCAGTGGATAGCCACATCCCTTCCTGAACTCACAAAGAAAGTGCATACAGGGAGCCTCATCCAGGCTCTCACATGTGGTCCCAGGAACAGAAATGTCCTTTGCAGGTCTGTCCAAGCAATGATGGGGTGCTCAGAAGGGTACGAACCCAAAGCAGTGCTTCAGAAGGTTACCTGTATAAACTATCCATGCTGTTATTTGTCTTTAGTTATAGAATGGGTATGTATCAGTTATTAATTGCTGACAGAATAAAAGTAGGATTTATCTTACCAATAAGTTTGTGACAAAACTTACTTCTGGATTAGGGGCACAAATGTAAAAGACTCTGGCCAAGATCCCTGATGGGCTCTATGAATATCCCACTGAAATGTCATTGAGCCAGTGGGACCTAAGCATCTCTGTGGCTTTCAAGGATCAGAACACATCTGCCCTGGAAACTTTTAAGTGATGGCTGCACTTCCATAGCATAAGAAGGTTCCCCTGGAGTTGGAGACGAAACTTCTCAGTACATCAGTGGCCACTATGGACGCCAGACATGCAGCACAAGTGGTGAGGTGGGGAGATAGGAAAGACAATAGTGTTACTCAGGAGCTGCCGTTTCAGAGAAGTGCTTGTACAGCTGAAGCAGGTAAGTACCTCCTTGAATGTTCATCCATAGGAATCAATCTCAGGTTTGACACCAATGACCCTTGGGGCACTCATGGGCAAGTGG
Organism: Myiozetetes cayanensis; assembly: GCF_022539395.1. Classification (NCBI taxonomy): domain Eukaryota; kingdom Metazoa; phylum Chordata; class Aves; order Passeriformes; family Tyrannidae; genus Myiozetetes; species Myiozetetes cayanensis. The sequence goes on from NW_026087631.1 coordinate 33,286, forward strand.
CAACAGGACCCCTTAGCAGACCCTGCACGGCTCTGGGTGGATGAGGATGGTTGGGTCAGAAGTAAGGAGGCTATGGCCAGATCTTCATCTCAATAGGACCAGGGAGCTTCTCTACTGCCTTCAGGAGGGAAGGGATGCGGTCATGCCCATCATCCGTACGTGACTGAGGTTGTCTGCCCCTTGGCCTGGAGCGGGAGAAGGCTACAGGGAGAGATCAGCAGTTCTCCTGGCTCCATGGCTATAATTTGTGTAGCTGCTTAGTGGATCATTTGTAGCCATTCTTCTCTCTTAGGTTAGTCCCCCACAAGCCACACATTGAAGGACATGTGACTATTAGTGCTCCCTCTCTGAGTAAGAGGGAAGAAATGTGGAATTAGCAGGGCAAAAGTCTCCCCATGCATGTCTGGACTACAGTGTCTGGAATCTGTGATGCCTTCACAAAAACACACAGACCCCCAAAACAAGCACCTTCCCCTCTAGTTTGCCTTGAAAAGTGAGTGTGGCTGCCCTCATGCTCGGTACACCCCGCTAAGTAAAATCCACTTAACAAAAATCATTACAATGGTACTTCTTTGCCTTCCTCTCAGGGTTTTCATGACTAGGTTTTAGCACACAGTCTATTGAGACATACGTAAGGTGTCAACTGTTATTTAGGAATTCCCTCCTGGAGGCTGCTTAACTTGAACTCACCAATTTGTTTCAGGGCTATGATGAGATATGAACATAAATTAATATTAAGCAGTAAAATATCACAAAATTGCCATGTCTTTCAGTTGCCCATGTGTTTGATACCAGCATGTAGTATGATCTCACACAACTGTCAATAGGATGCTCTATACAGAAATAACATCAGCCCAAAATACAGCCACAATGAGTGTTAACCTGGTTCAAAGTTGCTTAAAGCTTACTGAGTTCTTTGAATCAGTGCACCTGTTTCAAAACATAATTTCAGATGTGTTTTGAGTTTGTATTTTTACAGTGTTACTGCTTATGCTTAACACACTCTTCTAGTAATACAAACAAGCAAGTAGCAAGTATTTACAGTGGTGCTTGTGTAAAACTGAGCAGATTGATTTCTTTTTGTTGCCACAAAAAAAAAAAAAAAAAAGAAAAGAAAAAAGAAAACTGCCTTGAGTCTCACAGCCTGTTTCAGTGTGCAGCAAGAGGAAGCTGCCCCAAGGGGAGCTGCTCACACCTCTTCCTTATCCCCAGATACAGCCATGGCACCCGCAGGCGATTAAAGCAGTAGCTAGCTGGCTGCAAAGAACATGAAGCTACTATGCACTTTTGACCACACAGAGCTTCAGGAGAACCCCTTCCTCCCGTTTCTCTGTTTGATTTGAGACTCAACCAGATTTAAGAATACAATAATCAGTTCATCAAGTTTAAAGAGCAAAATTTCAATGATCATGTTCCTAGTAGCTACTTTCTCCTTCCCTTGTGGTATAGCTGGCGTGGTTGTAGCAAGGTGACTCGCCGCGGTTGTCCCAGGTGGTGCATGCTGTCAGCGCCAGTGCCTGGGGCTCCGGCATCAGTGGCGGTCATAGGCGGTGGCGGTGGCTGGTGGGGCTGCCCCACGGGCCGCAGTGCTGTAGTAGTAGGGGGAGCCTGTGAGAGATGAGACCACCGTGAGGAAGACAAAGGTGGAAAGGTGCCAGCTTGAAGCATTCTGACATGGGTGGCAGAGAGCTCTCCAGCCAGAGCTTCAATAAAGGCTGGGTAATTAGAATAAAAATCACATTCACATAATCTGCATAAGAAGTGGGTACCATTGCTTTGCATTGCTGCTGGCAGTTCGATACCTTCTTCCCTTTCTTCACTCAAAACATCAATTTCATCTACTTCACCAAAATAGTTAATTACTTTTTAAAATGAAAGGTCAAAATATTACACCCCCAACATACTAGCACATTGTGACTTCTTTGATTTTCCCCCCTTCTTTTGGACTGGGGGGGAGGAGGTAGAGGAGGCTGAACTCCAAAGTATTCAACACATTTCACTGAAAGCACTCATTTACTGAGAAAAGGCCTGAAAAATATTGGTGATGATTTTTTTCTGTCCTGCAAAGCTACAGAGTGGTAGATAGAGTGATCACTCAAGGATCACCAGGAACCTGGACTGTTTGCTTGAAAGACGAACAGCCTTTAACTTGTACCTAGAGAGATGCCAATCTGTCCAGACAGCACCACTTATTAAATAAACATTCCAAGCACACCAGCAATGAAGCCAACTCTGCTCCATCCTAAGAAGAGAGTTAGTCAAAAAAATTTCAAGGTACTACCACTTTGGTCTGCAAATCCAGTTATGCATGTATGAGATGTAAGGCACATCACAGTGCAGAAGAAGCCCCTTGGAATGACTCATACTTGGACGTGTGCATCTGAGACCACCAGGTAGTTTTTGGGTGGGCAACAAAGAGCCAACACAAGCAATAGCTCTGGAGCAGTCAGGGCTGTAAGGTCTGTTTTCATGAGAGTTGCCATCCATCCTGAGCTCCTTGCCTTCAAAGCACGTGGGACAGCAGTTTGACAGACATGCCCAAGGGTCTTCAAAGCCCTAGATGTGACTTGCTGCAGAGGGAATAAATTCTGCTACTTCAGCAAGTCAGAGTAGCTGACTCCACCTGGAAAAGGTGGTGCTACCAGAGTTCAGTGGGGCCTGTGGATCTCTTAGGAAAACATCAGTGGCAGTGAAGCCTAAGGTGTGTTTTTGGCTGTTTACTTCCCACCCCAGACTTTAGAAAACCCTGCTCCTGCAGGTTCAATGATTGCCCAGTCTTTGGGTGTAGGCTGAGTGTGGCAGTGCCCCAGTTGTTCCATCACCATGACCCTGCACACCCTCTGAGTAGGAAGGAGAAACCCAGTTGGCATGCCCTGTGCTGCTGTTCACCTGCCCTCTGCTCAGCCAAGAGCCTCCACGCACAGGAGGCTGGAGAATCTTTTGGCCTTTCCTCCTGCTGCACAGTCTCCAGATGAAGGCTTTGCTGTTCAGCCTAAAATGACCTAAGTGATTACTGCTGGTTCAAAAGCCCAAATACAGATTGTCAGTTGCACAGTCAGCCTCTAAGAGAAAGCTCACACATGATCACCATTAACCATTGGCAACATGCAGGGCTACCTCACCGTTGTGGGTCCACCAGGATCCATCTGACAGACAAAGCCCAACTCTTCCTTCTAGGCTGCTTTTGTTCAGAGTGCCTGTGGTGGGTTTAATCTAGGCCTTCCTTGGTTACCAGTTTGTAACCAAGGAAGAGGCAGTGTTCCCAGTATTCCATACGATTTTTACGTAAATCGGGGTATAAATAAGAAGGGGAAAGAGGCCTTCTCTCTCTTCTCTTCCAGCGGAGTACAGGAACAGTGGGTCCTTGCGTTAGTCTCGCTTATCTAAGGCTAAGGCCTGCAGCGACCGCTGGCCTGCCACGTGGAGGATAGCAGAGTGCTGGCCGTGTGTGCCAATCCTACTTCTTTCTAAGGGACGTGGTGAGATTTGTTTTACTAGTTATTTTACTAGTTCTCAAGTTTGATTACGTATATCTGCTCGGTGTCCCTTCATCTCCTTTTGTTCCTTTTCCCCTTTCCCTATCCGTTCGGGCGGTGTTTGGATTCCTTTTTGCTGTGTACACAGCATCTTAACTGTAATATACATCAAATATATATATTTTCTATATAACTAGTTGGATTTTCGGGTTCTTCAATTTACATAGTTTTTTTTTCATTTACTCTAAGGGAAGAAGGAAGGGGGAAAGGAAAGAGAGGCTGCTACTGGGGTTTGGACATTTGGCAGGGAGCCAAGTTCGAACCATCACAGTGCCACATCAGGAAATCAGCTCAGCCTTCATCACCAACCTCCTGCTTCTCATTTCCAGGGGAGCACAAGCTGATGCATCAAAGAAACAGAGCTCTGCCAGCATCTGCTATTGCACAGTATATGCAATGAGCTCCTTGGCAGAGGCGCAGCAAACGAAACTTCTTTTTCATGATCAGTGTCATACTGACGTGGTACTCTGCATCAGCAATTCTGAGGGGTCAGAAACAAAGGGGTTTGGCTACTGGAATGTGGCTTCTGCACCAGTCAGTGCTGTGGCAGAGCAGGAGCTTGTATGCAGGGAGACAGTCTGTGTTGTCCTCAGTATCATCTTTAGTGACCCAGATATTCACGCTTAAAAATCAGACAAAGCCACTACAAAGGGCAGGGTTTAAAAAGAGATAAACCAATCTTCAGGAGTGTCATTCCACCTGACTGGAAAGGCATTTTTACCACATCCAAGAATAACTCAAAAGGGTCTGTGAAATCACTGGACAGGATAAGTATTTGCAAAGTTGCCTGTATACAAACTCCTAGGCAGGAACCTAACCCATCTAAGTTTATTTAGTAAAAAGTAAAAATCTGAAGCCATAGTCAATGGTGGCAAAGCAGATCCATTCAGAGAGTCATTATCCCATTGATCGTTGCACAGGTGTAGAGTTGACATCCTTGTATTATCTTCTGAGGGCACCACAACTGCTATCCTAGGCTGGACAGACAGTCCTCTTCCAGAAAACTGACATGAGGTTAACAAGCCCCTGACTCAGGAATGGTATTTCCTGGAGAAAATACTAGAAAGATTCAGAAAGATAGTGAATACCTTTCTTATTGGCAGCTTAAAATTAAATGCTGTATACTGACTATCCCAGTCAAAATCAAGCCATTGAAAACATGGAAGCCTTCCCTAGTCAAACTGGTCAAGTGAACAAAGGCAAGTGTAACAGTACACAAGACTTTGAAATGTGCATGTCCAGTCTAGCTAGGATTTTAGGGATGTTCACTGTAGCAAGTGACCTGGGGGCTGTGCTTTTGGGGTGCCCAGTTTTCTGGCCCATGTCCATCCAATGATCCATGGGGATCATTCTGCACTGCAGGGCAGGCATTATCTTGAGACAAAATAACTCACAGGCCAGTGAAAGGTGGAAATACTCTCTTCACATAGAACATCACAACAATATCGATATTGAGCAGCCAGTGGTGGTCCAAGTAGAAACCCCAGTTCCTACCAGCACCAGAACCAGCACAGACCATAACAGCTCAACTCAGGCAGAGGGATGAAAAATCCAAAGGAGGGATCTAGAAGCACCTAACAATTTCATCCTGGTTCATGGAGCAGTGTCTGGGTCCCACCAGAGCTGGATGTAGCACTTTACGAGGTTATCGAGTAATTGGGGCCTTTCGGGGGTCAGGGTCTTCGTTTTTCCATTCCCTCTCCCTCCACTTCTGTTCTGACTTGATGCAGCTACCAAAGCTCAATATTTTTCCCATGCTTTCCGAAGATCTTACACTTCTCTCAAGTTAGATGTTTCTGGTTTGCCTTTCAGCAGTGCAATTGAAAAACCTTGTATTTAAAGTGAAAAATGAAAGTATTCACTCTTCCTGTCACCATGCCCCCATCCAGAACAGACTTGTCCACTCCTCTGTCATTTTTCCTTTCTAATTCATACTATCATCTATTTATTTCTTGACACAGTCATTTCTGGTGCCTACTTATTCTCCAATCTTTCCACAGAAACCCACAGAGGAATTGAATCTAATCCTAATTGACCAGCTCCAAGACCTGCCTTTGTGTGGAATCATGCCAGCACTGGCAGCCAGAACACCACAATCGTGCAGCCAAACCCACCCAACCAATGCACAGGGACCACGTCCGTGTTGGACATGGGACATCACATCAAATGGAACCCACAGCAAGCATCATTGAACCAAATACTACAAGGCAGCACAAAATTGAATAATTTTTCTTCATTACACAGTGTTGCTGTTATCCACTCTTAGCATGCACATACTGAGCTGACCCTATTCTGGTAAGCACCAATACGTGCTGACAGTGACAGCATGAGCCCCAGGACTCATGCACGTACCTTCATATGCATCCCTGCACTGTACCACTTGCAGGCTTGCAGGCAATCCACTACACAGTGTGGGGGGGAAAAAAAAAAAACAAAACCACCACTAAACAGGAAAAAGGGGCCTTTCCCTCACCTCCATGTCTGGCTTTGAGACGGGGACACCTCCTACAGCCACCAAGCCAGACACCACATGAGTGACCAAGGTTTGTGACCTCTTCCCAGCACATCCCCCTTAGAACTCAAGGTCTGTCCTCAGTCCTGCTGTGGTCAAGGAGGGACCAACCTCCACAGAAGAGGCTGTCATGTCCCTGCCACACAAGGGTGTGGGTGCCAACAGGGCTGACAGCAGGACGCAAGAGCAGGAAGATGCTGCAGAGCTGCAGCAGGCAACTGACTTCTTCTTCTGCCCTTGCTTCTCTTGACCACTCTGGAGGACTGTGGTTTGGTTGTCTGCCCTTCCCCAAGGAAGGGCACCAAAGCAGTGGGGCACAGAATTTGGGCTTGCCCCAGAGGGAACAGTCCCCCATCTCCACCATATCCCACAACAGTGGGGTCAGATGTGGCTTGGCTGCATGGTGCACAGGAATGGGGAGCACCAAAGCAAGAGCAGAGCAAGCACTGGGGTGATGGTGAGCAGCTGGTGCTCTTCTGGGGCCAGACAGCCTCTTCCCAACTGCCTGCATGCCACAAGCATGGTTCTGCCTTCCTATGAGGACACCACCTCACACCCCTCACTGCTGCTCCACATGCACAGGACAAAGATAACAACTAAAGTTTTCTCACCATTCTCATCTGTCTCTCAGTTCCTATTTTTTTTATGCTCCCCAAAAAATAATTTTTCAACCCAAGTATCCTTTCTTCCTACCACTTGCAAATCATGGCATGTTTCTTTTTAGCTGCTCTTTCACAGGTCTCAGCCTGGTGTGATTGCTGCTGTGTAATTCTTCCTTGCCAGCACAGGGAATTAATTGAACATAGGCACTGTTAAGTGCTTACAGTATTACACTTTCATCTCAGTGAAAGGAACAGGACTTTGTAAAACAAACTGTGTCAGGCAATGTACCAGTCCTGATTAATTTTGTCAGGGTTTCTCTTCTGAGGCTGATACTGCCAGAGCTTGCTCTCAGGAGAGAATTACTAAATACTCTCACGTATACTCCTGAGAGGAGTGGAAGCATCCTGGATATAGTTCAAATTAACCTCCTCTCCACAGCAGGTGCTCAGGGTCATCACATGGCATCTTCTGGGTTTGAAGGGAGACTTGGGGCAGGGTTTTAAGGCACTGCCACAGACTCCTACTTGCCCTGAATTAGCAGTGGGATTAGCAGATACTAGGAAGATGGGAGTGCAGGAACAGGCTTCCAGTGACAAAGACAGAATTGTGGTTAAGAGGGATTTTTGCAAGGCATAAGAGATGTCTGATCCACAGCCTGTGGCTGATTGTGGAGACGTTGCTCAGATCATATCACTGTACTTAAACCTATCGGTGGTCAGACAAGGGGATTGTCCCTCCAGGAATCTCCAGTCCCGCCCATGTTGTGACCAGGTTGAACTGAAATGATAAATTAATCTTCAGGACTTGCTGCAGAACAAAAATTCCCAATTTCTTTTTCTTTTTGATGCATCAAGACTTCCAGTTTCATGACTCCAAATGAATGTGTTGTTGAACACTCAAAGCAATATAACCTTATCTGTACAATGACTGAACCTGTGTTTACTGAAACAAGAAGATTTTGAAAATGCCAAAACAAAGTATATTGAAGAGGGTAAAAAGAAAGGAAGGAAAGATTATATATTTTAACAATTCACAACAGCAAAAAATAAAATTAAACAAAAAAAAGCATGAAACATTTCCACTTCAATCAAGCTGAAGTTTCTGAAAACAGTAGCATCTAAATTTTTCTGCCCTTGTCTCATTTAAACACAGATTCATAGCATGCTGCTGAGTAAATACTGCTGGAGAGATCCCTGCCAGCCTGAGTCACAAGCGTTGCTGCAAGGAGCATGCCATCTCCATAACTGTGCTCATATGGCAAAGATGAGATGGAACTTGCCCCCAAAATGCATCATCCAAAAAGGAAAAGAGAAAAAGAGGATAAATGGAGAAGAAAGGGAATGGTAAAGGTAAAAGCTGTCCTGGCAGCAAGCAGCTGTCTCCTACCAGCCTCTGCTTTAAAGTCTTCTCCTGATCCAGACCTATGCATCTCCAGCATATTCAGAGTACCATGTAGACCTACCCTGCACGGCACCCTGGACAGCACACTCAGAGCTGGTAAAAGCCCATCACCTCAAATGAAGAGCTGAGCAGGTCATGGTCACAACCTGCTGCTGATAGAGTCGAAAGGTTACTGTCCACCCCTGTGAGGATGCACAGAGCTCAGGAATGGCTTTGGGATGGCTCCAGATGGTGCACACATCCTCCCTTGTGGTAGCGGACACCCACAGGCAGGAGCACAGCACACAGTTCAGGTGCCCCTCCAAAAGCCCTGAAGAAGGGCAGGGTTAGGGCTGGGTTGTCATTTATTTTTAGTGCCACGCCTGTTTCTTTACTGGTTTGCACACAAAATTTAGAAAGTCACCTACAACCTGGCTTCCTAGGCCCATCCATGATGCAAAGCATTGCTGAAGCAGCTCTTCCGCTTCCAAAGGAGTTACAAAATGAGATACGAAGAAAGCATGGTGTATGCTCTTCCTCCTGGCAAAAGCATCTTTCCCACGCAGCCGAGCCAAGATCCCACCAGCACTACCAGCTGTGGCCATGGAAACTGTGAGTTTGAGCATGGGGACTCCCCTGGCTTTGTGCAGCTATGCCCATCCATATTAGCTGGAGATCTGTCTGCTGATTTATGATGGAAGCGCTAACAAACCCATAAATGTGGCACAGCAAATAGCAGCATTATACCAGCACCATGGCATGAGAGGCAGAGGCAGCCTATGGCTCCCCAAGGATTTGTTTAAGGACAAGAACAATGATGAATACAGCCTGGGTGGTTCAATTACATGGGGACTCAATTACTTAAAACAAAGAAACTGGATGAAAAAAGTATGACAAAAATTCAAAATTATTTCGCTGCTGGAGGTCACATATAACAGCCCTGTCATCCATAAATCTGGAAATCTCTAAGGCATGCTAGTCCTGTGTTGAGAGATGACAATTAATTGGTATTTTACTTACCTCATCCATGCAAATTATGCGGGAAAAATTCTAATTACTGCATGCTACATGTATATAAGGTCAAAGGGGGCCAGCTTTTGACAGTGGTGTAAAATGGATTATGTTTATCCTTCACATGAGGGCTATGATCCTGCATGAGCTACAAGGCTTCTGTCTCCCACTGCTTGTAGGGACTGTGCTGGCATCAGCAAGGCTGCATGGGCATGGTGGTCCCTTGCAAAGGAGGGATGGAGTGGGCAAACACACAATTGGGGCACAAATGCAACATGAGGTCAGGGAGAGATGCAAGGCGCTTGTATGAGCAAGCAGCAGTGGCATGGGGACTGATGGGGCTTACATCTGGCTGTAAGCAAGCTGACACCCCAAGTTTTGTTTGAACAGGATCCCTTACCCTCAACAAAATGGGTATCATGCTTTCTAGCAACACCCCATGCCTATCCAAGGATTTTATCAGGCAGAAGCAGGACAGCAAGGGGTTTGGGTCAGGGCTTCTTGGCAAAGGGAATCAAGAATAATTGTGCACCCCAAAGGAGACCTGCAGTCCCATGCATGGGCTGAGCATAGGGACTGAGGACCAGGTCACTACACATGTTCTGCCCACCCCAGGGGCGGAAAAACATCACACACATTGCTCTGAGCTCTCAAGGCAGGAGTAGCCACTTACCCAGCAGTCCAGGGTTGGGAAACCTCCAGGAGTCATTGTATGTTGAATACTGTGGATGGCTGTACGGGGTCCCAGAAAATTCACTCCCTAAGTTAAAGAGACAGAACAAAAGGTCACTTGATTTGAGTTGACAGTTACCATTCTGGGAGAAAGGAGCTCTTCATTGTGCACTGTTCTCCAGTGATAGCTGCAGTAAAAACACTGCTAGACACCTTGAGGAAGGGTAATATGGGTGGGCAAATTATGAAGTAAATGGGTACAGCCATCTTTTTTGCATCCTTTTCATGCCATAGCTCAGGCCTGCTGAGCTAGTGGGATTTTCTGTCAGCCCATGCTGAGGATCAAGGGAATAAGGAGGGATGGAGAGGCCTCTGGGACATGCTGATGGGGCTGGTCCTTGCCTCTGTGGCCCTACAGCACTCAGGGCAAGTAACACAATACAAGGACAGGGCTGCTCAGATAGGGTCTCTGCTGCAGGACAAGATGAACCAACCATCTTCCAGATACTGGGTACCCTTCCAGGTGAACATGGCCACAGTTTCAGACCATTTGTTCAACACTGTAAGCCAAGGAGAAGGATGTTTGCATCAGTTTCAGACATATTGAGCCTTCTAGACAAAGGCAGAAGAAATGCTTAAAGAGCTATTTATCACCTTGCCAGCACCCGCTCTTCCCATCTGTTTGTTCTCTTCACATGTCACCTCCTGCTTCATATTTCAGCTGCAAGTTATTCAGTACAGAGCCTTGCACCATGGGGCTCTGACCCGGGCCCACCTCCATGCAAATACCAACACTGCTGCTGCTTTACTAGAAAATTTTCCTCAAATGACAGATTTCCACTGTCCTCTGTCCTTCTTCCTCCTTTCCGTCTCCTTCTCCCACTCATAAATATATACGTGCACAGGGCAGCATGGCAGGAGAAAGGGTAGGTTTCCTTAGTCAAGAGGAGAGTGCTGCCACCCTGCAGTAGAAGATGCTGACCATGACCTTTGCCTGCTCTGGTCCTTGGTGTTGGTGCAGCCCCCATACCGTACCCAGGAGCTGCCTTTACTCCAGTTGGGCAGTAGACCCCTGATGCCATGTCCAGAGCACCCAAGGCTCAGCACCCCTGCCCAGCACAACTAACAGACCCACCCTGGAGACCACACCTGGGTCCCCAGGCCAGTAAGAGGCCTTCTCTCTCAGGACACAGTTTAGGCAAGTTGCTGGCCCACTGGCTCCAGGGGAAAGGGAATGATGCTCTTGCCACCAAAATATAGGGTCAGATATAGATCATCTTGGTCTCCACATGATGCTGCTTCAGTGAAAATGAGTTACCTTTCCATCTGCACGGCAAGATGAACACACTGAATGTGCTGACAGCAGGACCGGCCCATCATTGATCTGCTCCAGGAGGTCTCTGTTAGAGGTCTCTCCCTTCCTTGTTTCTGACTGCCCTTCAGACCCATGGGATTGCATCTAACAGCTTCAGCCTGCTCTCTCCCCCTGCTCCCCTGACACAGCATCCTCAGAGAGGAGGTCCCAAGTCAGCAGCACCAAGTGCTTCCACACCTTGCTGTGCCAACCACATCGCTTCACAAGCTCAGAGAGGGTTTCCTTAGTGCCTCTAAGGAATGGAAATAATTCACCATGAGCCAGAAAGAATGGAGCTGTTTTCAGACCCTTCTTCGCTGTGGCGTACACCATACCTACAATTTCTCTCTGCTCCTGACCCTATGGATGATAGATGACTTTGGCGTCTGAATGTTACCTCCATCACTATGCTCACTCTAAAAGCGGGAGGCATGGCAAAGCTGGCAATGCCAGAAGAGATGTCAGGAGCCACCTGATGTACCAGGGCCACTGGCAAAAGCATCTGCATTGCCTTCTGCAAGCCAGGAATCCCAATATCTGCTGCAGGACATAGCAGCTTCTCTCTGGTCCTTTCTGCTTCTGCACCACCACAGCTGAGGCTGTTGTCTCACCTAGAGCCCTTCCTGCTTGCCCCCTGCTCCCAAAGCCTTTTGGCTTCCAGCAGGTCTCTGGCCCAGCTTAGTCTTTCTGCTGTTTGCTCAAGCCTGCAAAGCACAAGGGCAGCAATAGGTCTGGGAATTTCACTTGTGAGTATCATGATGTTTCCCAGTCCTTGAAGACTCAAGGCCAGATCCTCCTGCCAGTGTGTGGTGCACAGAAATCCCTTCATCCTCTGGGTGCCTCTTCTACAGGGAGGAGATCACACACCACCTCTTCAGGGGTTTCATTTCTTGCTTTCCACAGGGAAGTGAGAAATTCAAAGATTTAACCCTTTTTAGTTGCACAAAACAGTTGGGCTGCCTGACCAACGTGACGTGTGAAAGATGATGGGAGAGTCCTGCTACCACATCCTCCCCTGGAGCTGCACAGTGCATGGACAGAGGGACAGGACAGACTTTGATCCCTGGTGCAGGCTATTTGCACAGAGTGCACAGAAGAGCCTGTCCTGTCCTTTGTGCACTAGGAGCACCCCAGGCTTCAAATGAAGCTCACAGTGAACTGTCACATGCCTGCAAGAGTTGTGTCCCATGGGGGAACATGCTCCCCTTGGACAACCCCTCATTCTCAGCTGTCCCACCGCCCTCTTTCCCTCCCTCTTTCTCTCACTGCCTCCCTCCCTCCCTCCCCTTCACACCCGCCGCTCCCCTCTCCTTTTCTCCCGAGGCTGCACAGACCCAGTCTGTCCCATGCTGATGCTGTGCACGCCATGAAGCAGGTAGCAGTGCTTTCCAAATGTTCATCAGTGCTGCAGCAGGGCTGCGGGTGGGAATGGGCTGACATTTCATTGTTTCATCCTCTCCTGCCTTGCTCTCCTCCCCCACCATCCCCACTGCCCTCCTCCCCACACTTGCACACAGACACACATCGTGGACCCTCTCTGGGGGATGCTCCAGTGCCTGTCAGGCTGAGGCTTCCAATTCTCTGTTTTTTATGCCTCAGTGGTCAGGGTGTCAAGCTCCTGCAGTACAGACTAGCCAGGAGCTCGAGGAGTCACTGAGCACCATCAGCTCAGTGACAGTGTTGCTTGCTTCTTAACATACTCTGCATATCCATCAGCCTTGCAGGGGGGAAAAAGAGAAAGGGAGGGAGAGAGCGTGCGCACGCACACGTGCGAGAGAGAGTGAGAGAGAGAGAGAGAGAGAGAGAGAAGGACAGGAAGGAAAATGAGAGGAAAGAAACATGAGAGAGGGGAGGGGAAAAGGAGAAAGTCTCAAGCCCTGCTAGTACAACCGCAGCACTTGGGCAGACATAAGTAAAACTAAGATAGATGAATGAACGCTGCATGACTGCCTCGCAAATTCCACCAGCTATTCTAAGGCCCATCAGCTACACTTCTTGACAGCAGTTTTTACCAGCTGGCCCTTGTCCCGTTCAAAAACAAATGCAACAGATCAGCCAGCCAAGGACACACACGCAGCATGTCACACACATGAGAACGATGCCTGCCTGCACCATGAGGAAGGGGTGGCAATTGGGCATATCCCTCCTTCACATGAAATGGTAAGCCCCTTCCTCAATAGTTCTTACCTCGCTGAGACACAAAGACATAAAACAAAGGGTTTTTTATGTCTGCCAGAGTTAGCCCACCTCTTGCCACAGACCTGGCTCCACACTGCCACAGGGCTCTATGTGGCTGTAGCCCAAAGGGGACCCTTCCACCCCACCCCCTTCACCCTCACCCCCTTCACCCCCCCCAACCCCCCACCAAGGGAGAGGTACAGCGGAAGAACAAAAAAAGGACGATTCCCAGTAACACTGCTTCTACAAGCCAGAGGCAAGACCTGGGAGATGCGTTCTACCTTGAGATGTGGGACAGAGATATAGGCCCCTTGCCCACGGGGTGAGCTCAGGTGGCTACAGACAGTCTGATGGTGGTAGATGGAACTTCAGCTGCAAAAATGTCCATTCTGCAGCATTTTCTCTGGGAATTTGTTGGAGGTGGATTTTGTGATTGTAAAGAACATAATTATGGTGGTTAAACAGCCTGTATTATAAGTGATTTTTAGGTGTGATATTGTCATCGAGCTGCAGCTTCAATTGTCATCATGTTGCAAGTGGTTGCCATGGACATCGTGCTCAAGAGCTAGTGTCAGCTGCCATTGGACAGTTCGTGGAGCCACAGCAGCTCGACCAATCCCTGATTTACCCTGTTGCTATCCTACCCCTACATACATATGTATATGCTCTCTATGTTTATGTATTTTCCTATACCCAATCCTAGTTGGAGGATTAGCATGCTCCTCCTATTCTCCTCCCATATTCCTGAACCTTCCTCCCCAATCCCTATAAAAACTCTTCATTTTCTAATAAAGTTGATTCAGCTCTGTTACCCCAACACTGAGCTAGCTGGTCTGCATTTCCACTTAATTCCAACAGGAATTATCAATTCACATTTACCAGTCTGCTTGGCTTTCAAGTAAGCTTCCTGCAAGTTTCCTTTGTAATTTTCAAGGAAAATAAAAAGTGTGAGCATAGAAGTCTTCAGAACCAAGAGGTGAAGGAAGAGATTTCATCATGTCTTTTATACTGCTGTGGCTTTAGAGAACTGCTTCTGCAGGAAATGGGGAAGATGCAGGCATATTCGTGCACTGGTACTGGATGTGGGGCAGAAAGGTGATGGAAAACATCCGGCTCCGTGGAAAGGTAGGATGATTGGTAGATGCTCAAAGCAGGGCCAGCTCTCACAGAAATCATTTCATTCAAGGTGTGGAAACTTCCCAGACCAGAGAAAGCCTGACCACTGCTACTGCAGTAACGCTGTTCACCATGTAGATATGCAGCTGCAGCCCCCTGAGATAGCACAGCAGTCATGATAGTGTCCTTTGGCCTTGTCTCCTTGTGACTGTATGATAATACCAACAGAACCCAGCAGCCTAGTCAAACATGGAATAGGCTTGTTATCCTGCTGCTGGTACCTTTGGACTGAAAATGCAATTTGAGTAAATACTCAGCAAAGAAGTTCCACATGCCACTTCTAAGCATGCCACTGAAGTCTCAGAAGACTCCATGAATCAGAAGCTCCAGAGCTAGTACAGCTCAACCAGACCCAGCTGCATGCAGACACACACGTTTGGACACTTTTTGCTGAGTTTTCTGATACCAGGTTTTTGCATATGCATTTGCAACAGGGAGAAACCATCAGGAACATGGGGGTGGATGACTATTACCAATGTGATGGCTGGTAATACAACATGCAGGTGATTCAACAGCAGGTGGTACAACATGCAGGTGATACAATGTACCTTCCTCACTGCCACAGCCATGTGATGGCTCACAGCTGTCACCCACTAGGGAGGGTGACCACAACCCCATGCCTGTGCTGTCCCTCCTGCCAGACCTGTTGCAGCCAGTGTTTGCTCAAGCCATCCCCAGTACTGGCCCTTTTTGTTAATCAAGCTCTAGGTATAGCACAAGGCCTTATGCAGCTCTTCCATTTGGCAGGAAATTAGGACAAACTAGAAAAAAATGGTGTTCAATAAACACAACTGCTTAAGGAACAGGAACAGAAGGTTGGGGGATAAAACTCAGAGCCAGGCCAGGAACAGCAAGACCATGCCCACACCTTTTTGGCGTTCAGGTAAGTTTAAAAAGAAACTGCTGTATTTGTCCCTAGGCTGGGCTCCTGCAGACAAACACCTCTCCCCATGTAGCCTAACTTTCTCTTGTGCTGAGGGACCTTACTTTTTTAAATGAACACTCTCATGACTTTTGTTTTTTATCATTTCCTTCTGTGGAAGTAATCACATGGATCATAAATTTCTTCAGTGAATTACAATAACAGTCATTATCCTGGTAGCGAAGACATGCTTGACTGCATGGGGAGCAGGGATAAGCACTGCACTGAGCCACACGTTCGTACCTGCACATCATCAACTGGCTCTGTGAGACAGCGGCTATCCAAACACAGCCTGGAAATCTATTACATCAAAGCTCTGCCTGCCATAAGGCAGCCATGGCCTGAGCTGGAGGTGGATATAAACCAAAGCAGAATCACAGAATCATGGAATATGCTGAGTTGGAAGGAACACAGAAGGATCATCAAATCCAACCCTTAACCCTGCACAGGACCATCCCCTAGCATCACACCATGTGCCAAAGAATATCATCCAAATGCTTCTTGAACTCTGTCAGGCTTGGTGCTGTGACCACTTTCCTGTGGAGCTTGTTTCAGTGCCCAACTACCCTCTGGATGAAGAACCTTTTTCTAATATGTGATCTAAACCTCCCCTAATACAACTTCAGACCATCCCCTTTGGACCTTTCACTGGTCACCAGAGAGAAGAGATCAGTGCCTGCCCCTCCTCTTCCCCTCACTAGAAACTTGTCGACAGCAATGAGGTCTCCCCTCAGTCTCCTCTTCTCCAGGCTGAACAGACCAAGTGACCTCAGCCACTCCTCATACAGCCTCCCGTCAAGGCCCTTCACAATCTTTTTTGTCCTTCTTTGGATGCTCTCTGATAGCTTAATGTCTTTCTTATATTGCAGTGACTAAACTGTGAGATGATCATTTTGAGGAACTTGGGAGGACATCCTAAATGTTCCAAAATCTGCCACAGACCTTTTCTACTCACAGTGTCGAAAGTCTTGGTGAGATCAACAAAGGTAACATAGAGTCCTTTGTTCTGTTCCCGACACTTCTCTTGCAGTTGGTCTGAGAACAAATACCATGTCTGTGGTACCTCTGTTGGCTCAGAAACCACATTGGCTTTCAGGCAAAAGATCTTCTGCTATGGCGGGTATTAATCTGTTCAAAAGAATTCTTGCAAGGATTTTACCAGCAATGGAGAGCAGAGTAATACCTTGGTAATTTGAGCAGTCTGATTTATCTCCTTTCCTCTTGTACACGGCCAAGTGAGAAATAGCGATGCACTTTCTGAGCCCTTTCCAATAGCCAATGGTGTGAAGCAAGGCTGCGTTCTCTCACCAACTTTATTCACAATCTTCTTCAGCATGATGCTCCAAAGGGCCACAGCAGACCTCAATGATGAAAACGGTGTCTACATTCAATATCGTACTGATGGGAGCCTATTCAACCTAAGGCGACTGAAGGCTCACACTAAGACCTTAAATTATCTTATCCGTGAGCTGCTTTACGCTGATGATGCTGCCCTTGTTGCCCACACAGAAGTAGCTCTGCAGCATTTAACATCCTGCTTTGCAGAGGCTGCTGAGCTCTTTGGACTGGAAGTCAGCTTGAAGAAGACAGAAGTTTTATATCAGCCTGCACCTCAGGAAGTCTCCCATCATCCCCATATCACCATTGGTGAAACAGAGCTCAAATCAGTCCAGCAGTTCAATTATATGGGAAGCATCATCTCCTCAGATGGTAAGATTGATGCAGAAATAGACAACAGGTTAGCTAAGGCATACAGAGCTTTCCGTAAACTCCATAAAAGAGTGTGGCAAAACAAACACCTGAAGAAAAGTACAAAGATCAGCGTTTACAGAGCTGTTGTACTGTCTGCTCTTTTATATGGATCCGAATCATGGGTCATTTACCAGCACCACTTGCATCTCTTAGAACGCTTCCATCAACGCTGCCTCCGCACAATTCTGAACATCCACTGGATGGATTGTGTGACCAACACATCTGTCCTTGAAAAGGCAGCAGTCACAAGCATTGAGGCCATGCTGCTGAGCACACAGCTGCGCTGGGCAGGGCACGTCTCCAGGATGCAGGAGTGCCGCCTCCCTAAGATCGTGCTCTATGGGGAACTTGCCACTGGCTGCCTCAAGAGAGGAGCCCCGAAGAGGAGATACAAGGACTGCCTGAAACAATCCCTCAGCCTTGGCCATATTGATCACCACCATTGGTCTACCCTGGCCTCCAATCGGGAGGCCTGGAGACACACCATCTATAACGCTGCTGCTGCTTTTGAGAACACACGCAGGATCACTCTCGAGGAGAAAAGACAATGCAGAAAGAATAGCGTCTTGTTGATATCACCTGGGGAGTCTTTCTGCTGTGCCTTCTGCAACCAGACTTGTCTATCTCACATTGGCCTTTTTAGCCATCAGCGCGCTTGTAGCAAGCGTGGGTAGAGCCCTTCTCAAATCTTCGTTCATGAAGCCTAGCCATGATGATGATGACTAAACTGCACACAATATTCAAGGTGAGGATGCACCACTACAAAGCAGAGTGGGAGAATCACCTTCCTTGATCGTCTGGCAGTGCTTTTGCCTGATGCCCCCAGGACATGGTTGACTCTCCTGGCTGCCAGGGCACTGCTGACTCATACTGAACTCACCATCAACCAGGACCCCCAAGTCCCTTTCCACGACACTGCTTTCCAGCATGTCAGTCCTCAATCTGTCCATACATCCAGGGTTTACCCATCCCAGGAGCAAAATCCGGCACTTCCCCTTCTAGAATTTCATATGAATGGTGATTGCCCAGTCCTCTAATTTGCTGAGGTCTCTCTGCAGGGCCTCCCCCCTTTTGAGGTACTCCAAGTTTTGTACCATCTGGAAACTTGCTTAGTACCCCTTCCAGTCCTGTATCCAAGTCATATATGAAGATGTTGAAGAGGACAGGGCCTAAGATGGAGCTCTGTGGAACCCCACAGGTGACAGGTTGCCAGTCTGATGTCATCCCAGTCACTATTACCCTCTATGCTTGACCCATGAGCCAACTGCTTACCCATCACATGATGTGTTTATCCAGCTGTGAGCTGAACAGTTTGTTCAGAAGGATCCTGGGATAGACAGTATCAAAAGTCTTTACTGAAATCTAAAAAGAATACATCAACTGGCTTCCCTTGATCAACTAGGTGAGTTACTTTGTTGTAAAAGAAAATGAGGTTTGATAAGCAGGACTTTCCTCTCATGAAGCTGTGCTGGCTGCGACCAGTGACAGTGTTGTCCTTCAGGTGTTTTTCAACACCTCCAAGAATAATCTTTTCCACAGCTTCACTAGGCACTGGAGTGAGAATGACAGACCTGTAGTTTCTGAGGTCCTCCTTCTTGCCTTTCTTGAAAACTGGGACAATGTCTACCAGCTTCCAGTCAGGTGGAACCTCTCTAGATTCCCAAGACCACTCAAAAATCATCAGGTGAGGTTTTGCAATGACGACTGCAGCTATTTGAGGATTCTGGGATGAATCCCATCAGGCCCCATAGATCTGTAGGGATCCAGCTGGAGCAGCAGATCCCACACAATTTCAGGGTCGACTAGTTGAACATTCGCACAGTCATGGTCCTCCAGCTCAGGGCACTGAGACCCTCTTGGTCTGTCATCCATGTTCAAGACAGAAGCAAAGAAAGCGTTAAACACCTCTGCTTTGTCTCTGTGCCTGTTTGTGAGGTTACCATCCTCATTCAGTAATGGGTCAATGATATGTCTATACTGCCTATTACCATTAATGTATTTGAAAAAAAAAATCTTTTTATTGTCCCCCACATTTCTGGCAGCTTCAACTCCAACTGAGCTTTGGCTGCACAAATTTTCTCCCTGCAGCGTCAAGCAGAATCTCTGTATGCTTCCTGTGTCACTTTAGCTTGCTTCCACTGGGCACATACATTCCTTTTTTACCTTATTTTCAAGAGAAGATCCCTGCTGAACCAAGCCAGCCCTCTGCCTCACCTGCTTAACTTCTGACATTTGTGAATTGCCTGCTCCTCTGTTTTTAGGAGGTAATGTTTAAAAAGTGACCAGCACTGATAAACACTAGCACCTGCAAAGCCATTTTTCCAGGGCACTTCCTTCCTAATTCCCTGAGCAGCCTGAAGTCTGCTCTACTCGTGGCCAGAGCTGAGGTTGTGCTGGCACTTTTCCTCCTCTCAACAGAGATTTTAAATTCAATTGCTCTATGGTCACTGTGGCCAAGATGACCACCAATCTCCACTCACAATATCCACTCTGTTGACAAGCAGCAGGGCATTTTTCCCGGTTGTGTCCCTTAGGATCTCTTCTATAAAGCTGTCATCCGGGATTTTACGAATCTTCTGGCTCAGGTTGTACCAGCTGTGTGATGGTCCCAGTTAAATTCTGGCAAGTTAAAGTCCCCCACAAGGACAAGGGAAGCTAATTTGAAAGTGTCCCTTAGTTCCTCATAGAATAATTCATCAGTGTCATCATCCAGGCTGGGTGTTCTATAGGAGACTCCCATGATGATATCTGCATTATTTGTTTGCCCCCTGATTCTTACCAAGAGGCTCTCAACTGTGCTATTGCCAACTGTGAGCTCCATACATTCCAACCCTTCTATTACATATGGTGCCACCCTTCTGCCTCTTTTGGCCTATTTATCTCTCCTAAAGAGCCTGTAACCATTCACTGCCCTAGAGATGGCTTCACGATCCAGCAGCCCAGGCAGCATCCCACATAATAACAGAGGGACAAACTATCGGGGACCTTAGAAATGCAGGAAAAGAGTCTGGGCTCTTGGAGAGAGAGAACAATAGTGTTGTTTTACCTCAGTAAAATAAACTTTCCTCTCCACACCAAGACATCGCAGTGGCTCACAGTGAATGAGGTCTGCAGCCCTGCCTGGGAAGCTGCTGCCTCTACAACTCACAGGACTCACTCCCTTAGAAGTTTTCCTCATGAGCAGGGAATCTGGGAAACACCTTTCAGTTAAAACTTCATTTCTCACAAAAAAAGATCTTTCACATCACTAATATACTTTTGAAAATCTGTAACAATTTGCATAAAATCTTTCAGTAAAAAAGTGTCCCGGATTTCAATTTTTAAAAAAATAAGTTATTTTCCAAACAAGACCTCTTCTTTTAAATTCAGACAGATGATAAGTTTTCAAATTGAGTGCAGTGAGTCTAAAAAAGAAAAGATAACCAAAAGTCTCAACTGGAAAACAAACTGTTGTACCTTTGAAGAAAAATCTAAAGTAATTTTTATTGTTGGTTTTTGTTTTGATTGAATCTTGGACTTTCTTCCAGTTCCAACTTTCATTAGCAAACAGCAGGATCAGTGATTTATACTGCTCTAATCTTTGAATATCAGCTGCATTTAAGCTGGGGGACGAGTGACCCAGGGCATGCCACAGGCTACCCACCAGTCATCTGCCAGGTCTCCTCCTGGTCCTTTGCCTGTTCTTTGTCCAGAAGTCACACAGCAGGAAGGAAATGGATCACTCTGCCTTCTGCTCTGCAGACCAAGCACACTTGGCTGTTAGCCTACCTGCTTAAGACCAAGCAGTCTACATGCTACAAAAAAAATGGAAATGCAAAAAAATGGGGAAGATTACCAAACTACAGCCCTAATGTAATGAAGCACATATTTCAGAAACAACGTTCCTCCTGGGAAGAAGCTGAGCAGGAAAATACACTATATATAGCAAAAACCTACCATGATCTACCCAATTTGTCTCAATGAAGACACTCAGGGTGATAACCAGCTAAAATGCAGGACAAGCCCATGGGATTCATAGGCCAGTCTTTGAAATGCAGGCTGGGAGAATTTTCTGAAGATTAGATTACCAGAACTTGTGCCAGGCTGAATGACAGGTCCAACACGTGGTAATGAATGCTGCATCCTGGAATGATCAGCAGCCTATGAGGGCCATACAACCATTTCAGGTGTTGATGTCTTCGTTGTGCCCACTCCTGCATGCATTGCACACAGCACCGCCACTGCAACAAGACACAGCACTGCTTTGAGCAGAGTGACGGCAGCTCCATGAGCTCAAATTGTAGTGGATCTGGCATGAGCTCTGGTGGGAAGGAGCTTTAACAGAAAGGAAGTATTTCCCAAGGAGACTAAAAAACATCATTTTGGAAAACCTCTTCAACAAGCAGTTTCAAAAAAGAGAAGCTGCTTTTCACCACACTTGAGATCTTCCCATCAAAAAGGGAAGCCCCTCTCAGTCAGTGGAAGCATGCTTACTTGATATTGTATGCAGCAACGTATCTATTCTGAAAGGAAAAAAGTGAATAAGGCATTAATAAATAGAAAAGGGGAAATGCAGTTAATATCCAGTCCCTATTCTCCTTTTTTTGGTTTGTGGGGTTTTTTGGTTTTTTTTTTTGAGAATGGAATGGAAAGCAACAGATTTTGGTAAAAGAACAGCCCTTACCAATGATTTTCAAGTAAAACTTTCCTTACACAGCACAAAACCTTCACTTGTCGATCTCAAATGAAAAAAAAAAGCCTGACAGTGAGTTCCTAGAGCACTAAGCTCTTTATCCATACTGTTTAAACACTATGACCGAATGCTGTCAAAAATTTCATCCACCTCTAGCCAAGACAGGGCCTCTGGAGCTGCAATATGCTATAACTGTCACAACAACCCTGAGACACTGGTACTCATAGGATCCTAGGTAGTGCCACTAATAAGGTAGAATGATTAATAAGACAGCATTCTGCCCTGCCCTTTGGAAGAAGAGAAAGAAAATGTGGCAGTAACTGTTAATTACCAGGGTCACTGGTGTAAGCAACACTCTGCTTTGGCACGTCTAGCACCATCCTCAAACAAACCTGAGCAAACAGGGAAAGACTTTTTGTTTGTTACAGCTCTCTTCTCTCCTAAAAGCAGAAGGAACACCCTTTTTTTTTCCCCCCAAGAAGCTACACACATATATATATAAATATATACATTTATAAGTAAACATATAAAACTATACACTTCACGTTCAGTTACCTACAGATACCCTCACAGCAACCTGCCTGAATGCCAATGCGATGCTGGGGGCAAAACCCAGGGTCTGCTCCCTTAGCTGGCAAGGTGTCACATGTGGAGCCATTGGCGAGGGGACCGAGGAGTCTTTTCCTGGGATGTCAGGGACTACAGCACCAGAAGCAAATAAATCCCAGAAGCACCAACGGTGCATGTGCAGAAACACCCCACACACACAGGGAGAGACACACACTGATAGAGACCTGCCAACATAGACACACAGATATGTGCATGCTCTTTACACAGATAGGCTTGTAAATCATCTGGCAAATCCACTGTAAGCGGATCAATAGATAACTTATAATCATCTATGACCCTTCATATACTCACACTCAACAAAAGCACAGCCAGTTCATGTCTGTCATGTCTTGAAGTAATTGATTAACTCTTAAATGAACAGCGAAGGTTCAGCCATAACCCGAATTTGCACACATGTGATTTCAAAGTGAAATTAGCCCCTACATTGGCTAATTGTTCCTGCACATCAGTCAAGGAGAACTTTATCACAGTTGTGCTTGGAAAACACTTGGTCACATTCAGAGAGCATCTCTTCAAAGTTCCCAGTCCCATCAAGACTACCAATTAACTTCTAATGAATGCTGTATATGATTTTATCACCACAAAGATTGGCCACTCTTTTCCCCTATTTTATCTTTACATTAGCTAGCACCTGCTCAAAGAGATATGATTTTAACAGTTCTGAATAGGCTATCATATTTTAAGAAAACAGTAACATGCAGATTTTTTTAATACTATCTCATTTCCAAGAAGCTACAAGGCACAAAATCCCATCAATGACTAATGAGTTGTGGGTTAAGGTGGACGTACCTTGCTGAGAAGTCACTGTAGTATTCTCGACCCGTGCTGCCTGCCATAAAATTTTAATGCTGCTTCTGACATATTTATGAAATATCTCACCTAGTCTTTGCAGGATGACAAAAAGATTTACATCTGCAATTACTGCAAGCACATAGGTTTTAGCTATGCACTTTAAACTTTAGTACACAGAGGTATTTAACTTTAACACAACAAAGGTAGGTGGTGCCACAGAGCAATATTGAAACTGCATTAGGAGAGATTTATCTCCTTGTATCTGGAGGACAACTGCTCAACTTATCTACACAGAAGATAGCATTGCAATTAATGACAATGAGGAGTTTGCCCCTTCCCTCTTCCAGCTGCCCCTGCAGAGTCCCCTGCCCTCTCCACCAGCCACCAGCATGCAGACTCTTGAGACCCCACATAGACCCATAAGTGAGTAGCTGCACTGCTAGCAGTGATACCAAGATCAGTGAGCCACACTTGCCATACGCAGAGCCTCAACACCAGTGTTGCCCTGTGTGTGGTCAGGAACATGCTGATGCTCTGTCCAATTGCAGCAGCTGCTCACCCCAGCTTGTCTCTCCCCAGGCCTGGTCTATGGGGTTGCTTGCAAAGCCCCAGTGCACCCATGCCCAGTACAGGTGACTGGCACAAAGTGGGTGAGGGGCACGAGGAGGATGAGGGGCAGAGAGCAAAGGGACAGAGTAGGTGACAGTCACAGAGTAGATGAGGGGCATGTGGTGGATGAGCAGCACAGGGTGGACATGTGACACAGGGCAGACAAGGTCATGGAGTGGATGAGCAGCACAGGTAGGACATCTTTCCATGCCTGTGTGCCCAGGCTCTCCAGACCTGCGCATGTGTAGCTCCATGGCACACCAGGGCAGGCACCATTTCACCTTCTTTGCTCCAGACTGACCAGCTTGGTAGTGCAGGTGGAATGAAAGGGAAAACAACTGTGTCCCAGAATATACCAAGCTCTGCAATATGGTTTCATCCCAAACTGGTGTAAAAAGTCCCAGTAAGTATCTTGTGGGATGAAATTTTCCAAATTATGCAGCAGAAATATTGTGCTAGGTTCAGATTAAATCATTCGACTCCATGCTCTATCCTGACTTGAGACTTTCCTATAATTTCAGCCTTCATAATGACACTATAATGTGTGGTTAATTCCAGGAATTACACAAGTAATTTAAGTAGTAGCAAGAGTAGATAAAATGTTATGAGCTGTTATAACAAAGAGTGTGAAAATTGTAAAGTCTGGAAATTAAGCATTTTAGTAGCTTGATAAATGCATTTTGCTGCCAACATGAGGGCTGTTCTCAATTCTATGCAAATGCAGGTATGTGAACAGGGGCAGGAAAGCATCTGCATGGCTGAGGGAGCATCCTCCCACACCAGCATATTCTCAGGCATTGCACTGGTGCCCCAGTCCTTGGTGACCATGTCAGACGGTGCCATGGGCTGGCCACAGTTCGGCTGGGACTGGGCCAGCAGCTACAGCGGCACCAGGCAAGGGCCGGGTCCTGCCCTTTCTGTGGAGGTGGCACACCTTCAACGGATGGAAAAGTCTCTCATGCTTGTGTAAACCCCCTGTGTGGATGAGCTCTGCCAGCAGAGCCACAGAAATTCTCAGCATCTCAGAACTTCTGCCTGCAAGATCACATTTTCAACTGGACTGGAGGCTTCATCCATCCCTGGACTGGGACTTTAGCACATCAGCACAGTCTGCTATCCCCGTTCTGCCATTGTGGATAGCTTGTACAGACTCTGAAATGCAGAGACACATCCCCAGCAGAGATGTCAGTTTTTCTTTCTGATGCCAAAGACAATGCAAATAAATGCCTGAGTGACAGAAGACAGATAATTTCTCACTTGATTTTCATGACAGTGCTTTGGTTCTACCCCACATCCACACTATAGTCATCCTTTTAATGCAGAGTAAAAACATGTCAGCTCTGTTTCTGGGGTTGTGGCAGCTCATTCCTCTGGCACAACAGACCCTCTGCTGGCAAATGCTCTGGAACCTAAGCCATTTTCAAATAATGTCCTGCAGATGCTGACTGACTGCAGCCTGACTTGATCCAGTTGAATCAGCCAAAAATTTTGCCAAAGAAGAGAATACACAGGTGGAGAAGAGATGATGCTTGAGGACACTGTGGCTGTTGTGGCACATGCCCCAAGGGACTCATAGCTGCCAGCAAACCTGTGCAAACCTCCATAGGACCAGGCTCCTCACCAACTCCTGGCATTATGTTTCCTGACTTCAGTAGATGTGCAAGAATCAGAGATAAGATAGCCTGGGCTGAGGCAGCTCCTTCATGCTGAAGGAGACTGGCTGGATGAAAAGATGGGGCAGCACCAACACCCTGTGCCCACCCCTTTCTCTGACACAGCAAGTAGCCCTTCTCCCACCTGGGCACTCCTTGTCCCACCACAGATTCCAGGCACACCTCTCCATGTGAGTAAAACATCTGTGTTCACATGGCAATTATTTATTCTGTGACAAAACACAGGTGGAGCAAAACACCTGAAACTGATGGGATTTAATGCATCTGCCGCTGAATGGATGTCAAGTCAGGACAAAAGCGCTGCTTTTAGTCTTCTTATGTAGGAATTCAGGAGGTAACATTTAAATTTCTTAGCTTACTCTGCAGTCACTGAAGAGCCTAATTCCAAACTTACTGCAGTCACAGGAGACAGATGACTTATTCTTAGTTGAAGTGCTCCAGTGCCATATCTGCTGCTAGAAATAAGTGAACACATCCTTCTTTCTGGAGACTTCTCACTTCCCCATGCAGGCTGTCCCTCTTCTCCTGGCCCAGCCATGCAGCCCACAAGCAGGAGACAGGTCCTCAGAGTCTTACCACCTGCATTCCCCTGTCCAGGGTTTCACGCCTTTCCCACATAGCTCAATACACAAGTTTTCCAACATGTACACTGTTTCCTACAGCTGGACAGCCTCTGCTTTAAACTGTGTCCTTGGAGCACCTTCTTTCATTTTGATTACAGCATGCCATTTTGATTAAAAGTTCTCACTTATTATGGCTTTCTTCCTGTTACTCCATTTTGTTTCTTTCGCACTGATCACACTACATTGCATCACACCACAATCTATTGTAATGTCCAGGCATTTCCTCTCATTTTGATAGTCTCACTGGGTCCAGAAATTCCTGAAAAGAGAATACTTTATTCTCAAAGTATTTAATTTCAATTTGTGCCATAGACATCAGTTCTGATCACTGGAGTTTAACACAGGGCAGGTGTTCTGTGTTCAAACAGTCCTAACTGCAAGCAAATCCTTTCAGCAACAATTACACAGAAATCACACCTACATTCTTGGAAAACAACTCCAGCAAATGGCACAAAAGCTGAATTCGTAGACAACGCTCTGCAGAACAATGGCTGCAAAACCCCCAAAACCTTTGCAGGGGTCATCTTCCATGACAGAAGTGAGTGTCCAGGGAGCATGAGATGTCTGCTTGCAGGACTTAGTCTCCAGCTTTTCCTTGGTGACACAAATGCTAGAAGCAGGAGACATCCAGCTTATTGCAAGACAGTTTGGAAAGTGCTCAAAACTGGGCCAACATAGAACCCTTGTCACCCAGAAACAGGCACATCTCTCAGTGCATGCAGAACTCCAGGCTGGGGATGGCTCATGAGAAGACCCTGTGCCACAGGGCTTCACAACAGGTGGGCTAGCCAGGGTCTAACACCCAGAAGGAGAGAAACCACCTCCCACCCCCAACGGCACAAGGAAGCACTGGGCAGTTGGGCTGCCAAGCTCAGATATGATGGGAACACAAAAGACTCTGCTCTCCCATCAGTGTTACCGGCTGCCACCCTAGGGTGGCAAGGCATTGTGTGGCAGCGAAACGGCTGCCATGCCATACTCCTGTAGGCCATGAAGTGCTTTCCTGTCTGCTCACTTTGAGGATCTCAGCAGTTGCTTGTCATAAAACACAGATTGTCGGGAATCTGCCTGATTAATTCTGGTTGCTGGGTCTGGCTCCCGCACACACCCCACCTTAGGTGCACCAGTGCCTGAGACACTGCTGGCAGCCTTGACAGATGCTCGGCACTTCACAAGGCTCAAAGTTCCAACAACTTGGTGTTTTCAACGCCAACGCTTTTGTAATCTCCATTTTTTTTAAACTCTGGGTGCTGACACAACACAAGGAAACACAAGCATGAAAAAACAAATGTTCAGAAATTATAAAGCATTTTGTGTGCCCTCACATGGCTGTTTCTCTGGTCTGAGAAACCTCATCATGTGCAAGTGGTTTGAGTTCAGCCCTGCAAGTACAAAACAATCCCAGAACTCTAATTACACCTTCCCCCCTCAGAGACAAGGCTGGTGTGTGGCTCAGGACACTGAATTATAGATTCACGGAATGGTTTGGGTTGGACAGAACCTTAAAGCTCATATAGCCCCAATCCCCTGCCATGGCAGTGATAACAGTTTGCTTCAAACCCTGTCCAGCCTGGAACCACCACAACTTTTCTGGGCAACTTGTGCCGGTGCCTCACCACCCTCATAGCTCTGCTTCACTAACACAAAACATAACTTTCCAAAATCAGAACTAATATAGACCTCATGACTTTCTAATTACAATTAGCTTTTCCAGCTTTCCATTATTGTGTTTCCACCCCTGGTGGTCTAGGGGTAAAGGCGCCGGCTATCACCGCGGAGACCCGGGTTCGATTCCCGGTCAGGACCACTCCCGGGCAGGTGGGGCTCGTTAGCCCTTAAAGGCAACCCACCTACGTCCTAAGGACCTCACTGCCACTGTCCAAGCTCGCTTGGCCCGGCAGATGAACCTTAGGATTAAAGGGTGGGCTCAGTTCCGCGCACACTGTGTCTCACCTAAAAAATCCAATGCGCAGGCTGGAAGGTGGAAAGACCTTCCCCGGATCTTCGCTCGCGAAGACTGGCCATTATTATATATATATTACAAGATAGCTGTCCATAATGACACATACCCAGCAAACTTGGATAGGGTAGAGGATGCAGCAGTGTGGCTCAGCCCTGGCATGCCATATGCTGGCTGAATACCAAGCTCCTACATTGGGGGTGGATAACCTAGCCAGCTGCTGTCACTGCTGGCTTTGAAAGCTGGGAGAAAATGATCTGTTAGGAA
Source organism: Myiozetetes cayanensis (assembly GCF_022539395.1). Classification (NCBI taxonomy): domain Eukaryota; kingdom Metazoa; phylum Chordata; class Aves; order Passeriformes; family Tyrannidae; genus Myiozetetes; species Myiozetetes cayanensis. Next base: position 61,608 of record NW_026087631.1, read on the forward strand.
ATCCTCTGTTAAGTGTTACCTCCTCCTACTTTCCCAGAGGAGTATGGCAGTGCCCCTGCAGGCCCTGCATACACGGAGAGTGTCTTCAGTGCCCAGAGGAGGCCCTGGGACTGGCTGGGTAGGGGCAAACTGACCCTGCATAGGGCAGGCAAATTCTGTCAAAGAGACCAGTGTGCCAGGTCCTACACAGCAAATGCAATCAGTGAGCTTTTAACACGTGACCTACAAGCACCTCAATTTTAAATTTCTGTCTCTGCATGTTTTGGGGCAGTCTGTTATAGTTCCAGCATTATGGATCTCAAAGACACTGTCTTGCAGGGGACAGAAAAATGTCTAGTAACATATCCCCCCCCCCCCCCCAAACCAACCAACCAAAACCCAAAACAAACAAACAAAAACCAGCAACAAAAGGCTTTTTTAATTCTCACTATTGTTTTATAATCACCAGTATTGCTTAAGGCTGAACAGCACATCACATCCATAACATTGAACGATCTAACAGGGAATAGCCTCGGTTCTCAGCTACCATCAGCACCTCCCTGTGGGTACCTTGGAGTTGGAATGGTCCCACAGTTCCCTTTTGGGGATGCAGTACAGAGCCCTGTGCCATCAACTGGGTGCCTCCCTCCCTGTTCTCCCATCCGCAGGGGCCACGGGCAGCCATGGTGCCAGGCAGCATCCCAGCTCTGCCTAGAGCAGCATCCTCTGCAATGATGCTCCATGAGCTTCATAACCAACATCCTAGTTTGGTTCAGGTTATGCAGCCAACATCAACACATTCTGACCCAAAGAGCAGCTTAACTTGAACACTGGTATCTGAACAGTACACTCCCCTATCTCAAGGGCAGCATCGTTCGGCTACCAGCGCCCCAAGCCCTGCCGTCGTTCCGGAGCGGGGACGGGACAGTTTCACCATGGAGGTCTGGCTGAAAGCCTCCCGCCACCCCACGGCCCTCAGTGTCGCTGCTGCCAGCTGACACGATGGATGGATTTGACTGAAGGTAGCCAAACTGTCACTCAGGAGATGCCCCCTCGGTACCTCTTCTGGCTGGATCTACTAGAGGCTGGGCTTGCCTGAGCCGCTTCTGTCAAGGATTTCAAAGGGAACAAGCAGCTGAATGCGGATCTGACAGCTCGGCCGAATTAGGGCTATTTGCATGCTAATTTCCACCGTGCTTAACTCATTGGCAGACCTAGAGCGAGAGGCAGCCTCTGCATGTTTGGAACAATGCTTGACTGATCTAGCTCCGTTAATGAGCAAATTATGGTAATTTTGTTATTACAAATGCATAGAAATTTCCAAAGAGTGGAGCAATACAATATGTTTTCTCTCCTCCTCCTCCTCACTCCTAAATATAGACTCCTTTGTTTATACACACTTCGCCTTGCTTACTTATGTTTAGATATGCAGAGTGCCTTACCTTGACAGTAGGCAGGTATTACAGACAGAGCAGAGGGAGCCGGCAGAGCAGAGGGGTCCAGCTTTGCTGTACACTGGGGACCACATAATCAGTTGGGATAAAGAATAGAGAGCCTACCTGATCCCAGGTAAGGACCAGGTCTGCAAGGGAAAGGTGGATCAGCAGATCCAAAGGCAGTTAGTTTTCCAGCATTTCACCTTCTTGCCCTCTCCAGCATAATTTCTAAATCAATTTAATGAAACAATATCTGACAACATCATATTGAAAATAACATAAATTTTATCTACATTCTGTGCAAGTATGGTAATTACATTCCTGAGAGATGAAAACCAAAACGTTTCTCCAGGCTTCCAAGATGCTAGCAGACCCTCATTCAAAAGATACATGAGCAGTGGATAAATGGATACCATTTATTTAACTGCTTCATTATTAATTAAGGGAATCATTTGTCAACTGATTTGCAATCTGGAATTGCCCCAAGATATTTGTGATGGCACATCACATGCTATATCATATGTAATGAAATTTCTCCAGGATTTGTCTTGTTAGATTATGGAAGGGTGTGGCAGCCCCAAACCTGGGGAAAAACACAGCAAATTTACTTAACCAGAGAAGGCCAGATGTCAGCACTTCTGCCCTTTGGTAGTAGCTCTTCTGGCAGTCATGGTGAAGCTTGGGGTGCTTTTGTGTGCATCTGCAGATCGTGAAGGTGTTTTTGGGGCACACTGGGGGATGTTTGGGTTTGAGCTATTTGAGCTGCCCAGAAGTGGCAACACCAGCACAAGTTCCTATAACCCAATCAGAGGTATCATACCCATCAAAACAGCAGTGTGAAGGAGATAGAGCAGATGGCAAACTTGGGACCTCCAGGTTCTGAGGAGGTAACCTGCAAACTTTCTGCTTCACCAAAGAGTTGTTAAGGTTTATTCCTTACTTGCTTTAGGTCCTTTTAGCATAAAGGGCCTGAATCTCCTTTCATGCTGACTGGCCACAACAGTGTCACTGTCCAAATAACCAAGCACTTTCAGTGCTACGCTGTATGTAAGAGAACCCGGTTCACCAATGTCCTGTGACATCCCATACACTGCAATTTGCTTTCTCTGCCCCTGGTTTCAGGCATTTTACCTCTCAGTTGCCTCTCTTTTACCTCCTAATATTTACTGCCACATGTCAGGAGATTACAACACACTATTGCAAAACTTTGGCAAAGATAAGAGCCCAAATAAAAACCACAAAGACATGAAAATAACTATGAATAAAGTCTTCAGCATGCCAGGGGGGACCAAACCCCACCAATACCTACAGATTGGATTCTGGTAGTCCCACATCTGAATGGCTGCCTCCTGAACCCTCCATAACACGAGGCTGGAATTCTGAGCCCCTATGCCCCTTGGTGCAGGCTAGATGCCAGTGAGCTGAAGGAGGGTGCTATCCCTTGCAGGCTCAGGTGTGAGAAACTGCCCGAACAGGAAGAGGTCACACAACCTCACTGTTCCTCTGCATCAATACCTGCCAGCTACAATTAAAAAATGTTTGAAAACCACATGTTTTGTTTCACAACATCTTCTCCTTCCCCTTCACACATAAGAATCAGCATCTTCTCCTAGATAAAAAATTGCTCATGACAACATTGCTATTTTTTATGCCTTTCTTTTCAAAGCCCAGTTTTGAATGTCACTGTTTTCAGGTCCCTTTAGTCAGGTAATTGCACATAGTCTTCTTATAAAGGAAATTCATTTGTTCAGGGTCACTGCATGGTTTTTCATTAAAAACAAATTACCAGTGCTCAGAAAGGACATCTGGGTTTCAAGAGTCCCATTAATGACTATATTTTCAGCATCACTATTCCGGACAGTCTACCCTTTCCTGTCACCAGGCATGCAGGGCCCAACAGGAAAGGAGGGGATGGGGTGAACGGCAGCCTCAGGGAGCAAAGAAGGGGTGGCAGATTGGGAGTTCCAGCTCTGGAGATGGGATGAGGGAATGGGGGGACAGAAACAGAGGTGCAGCAGGCTCTGCTGTCCCAGTACTTCTAAAACGAGAATTGAAATAAGTATTTCAGTGAATTATTGTGGCTACTTGAATATGACCTTCGTCCAGCTCAGCTGCAGATTATGAGCATGATGATGAGGGCAAGCACATGCTGAAACTGGATACAGGCATAGTTTGTTCAAGCCCCGTCTCAGCAATGAAACTGTTGCAAGCCACTCTGCCCCAGCCCCATTAGGACCCAAAAGGGACACAGCTCCTGGGATAAAGTCATCAGAGCAGGCACGCATGCTGTAGCTTCAGCACCACTCCTCCTGTCTTCCCTTCTGTCTCCTTGCTGATGGCCACCATCTGTGCCACACATGGGAGGACACAAACCTGCAGATACATCTCAGGAATAGACCCACAACCACAAGTAGTGATCTGTGAAGAAAGACCTGACCCAGTGCTGGAAACAGGCTGGTTGTGTGTGAAGCAACAGAGGACCAAGAAAAGACCCCAGGCAAGCAGCACTAGTCCCTGTCCTCATGCCAGCCCCAGAGCCCACACAGTAGGAGGAACAGAGCTGGAGAAAAGGTTCAGCCTCCCAGAGGTGAGGAAAATATGGTAAAAGTGTGCTCTCCACGACCAGCCAACGGCCGCTCCAGCAGCTGCACCTCTTTTCAAACACTTCACCTCAGGAAAGGGCTCTGGCTCACTCACACAGACCAGGAAGTAAAAGTCTTGCAAATCTTGTGTTTCCCAGTGTGTGCTCCCAGACGGCTGATGCTGTGCTCCCAAACTCGAATGTAAGGCAAGCAAGAGAAGAGAAGGAGCAGCAGCTGCAAGCAGAAGAGAGTGCTGTCTCCATCTGAAGAGGCAAACAGCCCTGGGAGTACTTCTATGGAACAGACCAAACACAGCTGAATGGCACCAGGCTCTAAGTACAGGATGGGATGGAGAAGAGTTTGCTCCTGACTGCTCTTCCCAGGAAAGGCTGCTGGGAAAACACTGCTCCATGTTTCCAAAGTGACAGCACATTACGGACACAGTCATGATGTGAACAAATAGTAACAACAGTGGCAAATTATTGGGGATAATTTCTGCATTGAGCATCTCATTAACCTGTGAGATCCTGTGCCCTCAGATGGGCACAAATCTAGAAGGAATCAACAATCAATTAAAGCTCTAAACAGAGGAGAATATACAGAGATGCACTAGACAAAAGGAACATTTACAAAGAACATAAACTCTCATACTTCAAGGCATCAGACACCAGACAATGAGGGTTAAAAAGAAGTGTTCCCTCTGTGCAAGTTGCTGCAGATGCTGCTGTGTCCCCTATCCCAGGTGAGGTCAATGACTGTTCCTGGGACCCTGTGGCTTCCCATGACAGATGCCACACAAGGCAGATAGGATACCAAGCCAAGGGCTGGAAGCAGGCAACACTGGAGGCTGTTGCAGGGTGAGACTGTAGTCATGGGTTGGGGGAGGGATGTGGAGCGTGATTTCTCCTGGTCCCTTGTGTAGACATTAGGACCTTTCCTGTGACAGTGAAGCTGTCCACAGGGCTCCCTCTGGCCTCAAAGGGGGACTCATGGCTCTGTCTTTTAATTGCAACTGGGGTCTATATCAGAGCTGTCTCATCTGCATGGACTGTTGGCATCACTTCTCTTCCAGAGAGGGACCTGTTTTACCCTGTTAACAGCTTATTGACCCCAGCATCAGGCAGAAGCATACAAATTTCTGCAGCACATTTCCAGTAGTGCCTGAATCAAAACTTTGAGTAATGGGATGACAGGGCTTTTCAGGATGGAGGAGTCTTCAGGTGATCTCAAGATCCTTCTCACAGCAGGATCAGCAGTAAGACCAGGCCAGAAGGCTCAGGGCTTCACCCAGGCTGGCCTTGAAGCTCTCAAGGATGGAGACTTCACAGCCCCTCTGAGCAACCTCTGGAGGAAAAAGTTTGGAGATTTTTCTCATACCCAGTTTGTATTTTGCTTGTTCTGACTTGGGTCCATTGGTTTTTTTTTGTGCTGGGAGGCCCAAAACACAACTGTTCCCATTGTGAGTCTACAAATTCCAAATAAGGGGAATATGGCGTTTTAGGTTACAGGAAGGGTGCCAGAAGGCAACCTGGGCGTTGTAGTTCACAAAGTACTCTATTACACATGTGCAATGAGTTGCTAAAGATTAGTCAAGAAAGTCACATGTTACGAAATGATACAATTTGAAACCAATATTTAAGCTTTCTTCTCTGACAATAAAGGATCTTTTGATACACACTACATTGGTGTCTCTTCGGTCCCTAGGACCCATTATTTATTATATTAATAATATTGCAACAAGGTGATAATTCCTTCCCTCCAGCTTCTGCCCAGAATGCTGCTGCTTTGCGCACCGCCAGTGCACATGGCAAAATTATGCTCAACTCCCAGTCTGCCACATGCCTAGATTCCCTCCAGCAGTCAAACAGTCCTCAGCCCTTTTTGTTGCAAAGCGATGTTTTCCTCTGTGCAGGATTTTTTGTTTGCTTTGCTAGGTTTCACACTCGTTCTCAGCCTGCCTTGGTGACTGTAGCAGGGAGATTGCTGAAAGTGAAACCAGTACACTGCTGAAAGCTCAGCAAAACAATATTTATTACAAAGAAGTAGCCAACAAAACGAGAAGCTGAGAGACAGAAAAGAGAAGGGAAACAAGCCCCCAGGACAATCCCCAACTCACTCAGGCATTATTTATGAGGTTGTCTTACTGACCCCAGAATGCTTAGAATTACCCATAGCAGAAGCCACATCCCCAGAGCATCGGCAGGTTTACAAAACGGCAGGCGTCCCTGCTGAGGTTACCTTGTCCTCCATGAGAATCTTGAATTCACTCCCAGCAAGAGCTATCTACTTTTTATACAATTAACCTATGACATCTACCTGGGCAGGTATGGCCAGGACTGCTCAGCTAGAGGCCCTCGGTCCCTCCGCCCATTAAGTAAGTAGTACCCCTTCTGTGCCTGCGTAACTACATTGGAATTTGCCTGCACCTGCATGCTACATCTCAAGGCGTCTTTTCTAAATGAGTCTGGGGGCTTACTTAATCATACTCCACTTTCTCCTTCAAATGTCCTTGGAGGGCCATCGACCAATAGTGAGGCCCCAATTTATTTCAGTTTATACAAAATGCTTCCTTCAAAGATGAAGTTCTCATGTATCAGTGCTCATTTTCACGTAACTCAGCAGGAAAAGAACCAACTTTCACAGGTGGCTGGGCCAAAACACAGACCAAAAATAGCAGCATCTAATTAAGCAGGAACACAGTGCATCCATGTTACTGCTCTGTTCCAGAGCCTACTGGTGGCACCATTTGGCATCATCTGAACATCTGACAAACTGTGTTCTTTCATGGTTGTAGATGAAGGTTCTAACCCAGACATATCACTGGCCATGCACTACAGTTCCATGCCTGGTACCAGCACCCAGGTGGAGTGTGACATAAGCCAACACCTGCAAGCCTGACCACCCAGCCAGTAGTTTACCCACCTATCTGCCCATCTGTCCTCACTGTGGCATTTCACCTTTGCCCTTTGACATCAGAGCACTGTGGGCTGCTGGAAGAGCTCCTCTTCAGTCACCTCTACAGGGTGACGTCTACCAAAAGGCAGAAGAAGGGAGCAGGGCCAGTGACCTTCAGAGAGAACACATCCATGGGAGCCTCGAGCCACGGTAGCTCTCAGTTCCTAAAGTTCTGGACTGAAATCAAAGCCATCTGTTTTGTTTTTTGATTCTTTTAGAGAAAACTATTTGAAAAGTTTATTCTCTGCCATCGCAGACATTTACAAGCTACATAAAAATGGAAATTCCCTGTTGATATGCTAGTCCCTGGTTTTGCAGGAAAGGAAGGAAGGAGATGTGAAATTGTAGAGCACATGTTTGAACAAGGCATGGAGATGTAGCAGAGACGGGCTCCTATGTGCATTCTTGCCTGTATGAGAGATAGGGAAGGACCTGGGGCTTGCAGGGGACAACACCGCTCCTACTGGGATGAGCAGTGTGGCAGCTGGTGAAGAGATAAGCATGGAGCACAAAGCTGAATCCACACAGCTTGCAAATGCAAAGAAGCAGGAGGGTGTCCCCTACCCCACAAGCAGCTATAGACACTAGGAGTTGTGGGATGAACGTCTGCAGTGTGGTGAGGGCCAGATTTATTCACATCAGTTGAAGCAATGGCAGCAGCAACAACAAGCATACAACAAAACATTGCCTATGTCTTATCATGTATATGTTTCTCCCATGTCTCTAAGCACTTAACTCACACAATTGCTTAATTATGAGCAGAAATTCATGGCTTATGATTAAAAATCTTATCAAGGAAGGAGATTTCTAGCAGGGGCTCCAAAAATGAGTACAAGGCAGAGTCAAGTCGTGAGATGAATCCCTGAGAGCTGGCACAGCAAGCTCAGGCATGGCAATTTGGCTATTTCAGAACAATTGGGGATGTGCCAACGGCACCAGACCGGGTCTGTCTCTTGCTTCACCATCAGCCCCTTGGGGACTGCAGTGCTTTCCCTAGCAGGGCTCTGAGAGTGATCCTGCAAAGGACAGGAGTCAAAGAAGAATTGTGAAGGCATTTTGAATGCTAGTTAGCAAATTCTCACTTAAATGAGATGGAGAACCTACAGGAATTGCAGCTGACCTTCACACTAGCTGGAGCAGAAGGTTGTTATTAAAGGAACCAGTGAGAGGAACAGTGCAGTTATTCAATATAATGGGTCACAGAAGCCTATATGTAGTTAAAAATAAAATCTATTACCTGGGAAAATCAGCTCAGATGACTCTACATCACCAAAGCACACTCCTCTGGCTGAGAACCACCAAGCCCCATGTCCTGCAGCTTCGCTATCCTACCCTGGCAGCTGCTCCCAAACAGCTGGTAACTCCCCAGAAAAGATTAAAAGAGCAAGTACTTCCACTGCTGTGGCCCAGCCATTGCTTGTTGCCAGCCCTGGATGTCACCATCCTACTTTGGATTGCGCACAGATCTGCAGCCAACCATGCTCAGTTACACCAACAATGTGACAAACCTGCAGACCCTGCCCTGCCCATCCCAGATACCTGCATAACCCCAGCTCCTTATGCCATACAGGCAAGCAGTGGCCACCAGCCAGCTCATACCACCTGCATTTCTTACTGCAAGGTTCCAGAAGAGGAAGGAAATTCTAGAAGTACAATGGCCTGGGAACAACTCAGTGTCCCCAGGACTCGAGTTTGCACACAAGAATATTGAGACACATCCAGCACCCAGGGCCAGTGACCTTACCTCTGGGGCAGCACAGAGGCACACAGTGTGTTCAGAGAAAACATCTGGGTTAGAGTAAAGCCTGAGTCAAATGGGAAGAGCCTGGCATGGCCCAACATGGAGCAATCTTCAGAGTACACAAAAGGGAGGCTGGAAGCTCCTTCAGTATGTTTCAGTATCAGTGCCAACGCTTTGCTTTGGCACTCTGCAGGTTGCATGAGCTCCTGGGCTGGGAAGCCTGGTCCTACTTCACTCAAGAACACTCCACACCTCCCCTTCCCCTTCAGCACTGTGGGTTCTGCCTTTATGCTCGCCTCAGCACGGAACATCCACAGAAAGCCATGTCTCCCTCCTGAAATGCTATTTTATTTCCTTTTACTTTTTTCTTCCCCTCCCTGTTCTGAAGACTCACCAGGCACCATTCCTGTCAGCGCTGGAGTGGAGTAGCTGCCCTGTCCAGCAGGAGGGACATGCGGAGGGTATCCTGGGAGGGTTGTGCTTGCCAACTCACGACCTGAGGAATCAAACCAACAAATCACCACGTGAGCATTGCGGCAAGCGGACATGGTTTTACATCTCCCCAAGCACCCAGAACACAGCCATGCATTTGTCATCACGACTCTGTGAGGACCAGCATGGGATTTCCAGCCTGGCAGGGAGGGCAGGCACAGTTTTGTTTTCTCTATAAGCTGCCACAAAGCTCCAAAGAAGTGAGAGACAGGAAGGGGAAGAGCAGAGGTCTGCAGGGAGGCTAATGCACCCGACTGAACTCTGGCTGCTTGTCCCTATTCCCAAATTCCTCCAAAGCTTAGATTTGTAAAGTCAGAAACAGTGAAATAGGAAATAACACTGATCTTAAAGACATTTTTCCAGAAAACTCTCTAGAAAATCACAGTGCACAGGCTAAGGATGTTTACTGTCTAAATACAACAGAGGACACCTCTAATAAAAGCAATTAAAAAAAAAAAAGGACAAACACAAAACCTTAAGACAGGAAGGGGGCTTAAAATACAGTTTGCTGTGGTGCCAGAAGAAGAGTCAGATTCCCAAACACAATCTTATGCAATTCTCTTTCCTTAAGCTGCAGAAACATGGTTTTTTTTAATCAAGTACGCACAGGTCTTCCATAAAACTAACCCCACAAAAACAGGCAGTGGAGATGTTCTCCATCTCCCTCTGCCTCTGAACATGGGGTGCTCTGTCTTCCTTCACTCCCTCCCAGGAACAGCTCCTAGCACCTCATGGGACATGTCACTGCTGGCAGAACAAACACATGAGGTCAGACAGTGTGCCTTGCACAGCATCGCGGAAGTGACGCCTCAACCCTGCCTGGACCCTGGTCCCATATGACAGTCCCTCGATAGTTGCCATCTCTTCAGGCTGCCACAGTGGAATTTCAAGGAAACTGTCGATGGCAGTTGCCATAAGTGACCCTCCTGAAGAAATTGATGCTTCTGTGATTTCGCCAGGGAGGATCCATGCCTTATCCCAGAGGGACTCCTGGAGCTCACTCATGGTCTTCTGGACTCCCACAGCATCCCTGGGCAGAGCACTTACCCAGAGATTAGTGGCTTTCAAGACACACTCAGGTGCCTGGTAACATTAACCCTACCACACCACAGCTGGGCCAGCAGTTGGATGCAGGCCCTGCAATCCCTTCCAGGTGTGGGTATCACACAGCTTGCTCAGGGTGTCACTCGTATAGGGACCTGTCCTATACATCACCCCAGCACTTCAGGCCCTCCACTGACTGTCAAGAGGCTCCTCCAAGGATGAGGGGAACAAGGCAACCCTCACAGCCAAACCATAGCTCAGGGGCAGAGATACTGCATGGGTGCTGAGCTCTGAAAAGCTCAGTGTGCTCAGGTAAGAGGAAGGGAGCTTGGGTGAAGGCAGCTCTTGGCCCAAAGGATGACCCCTGCTCTTTCAACCCCTACAGATCAGGAACCACTCTGGCTCCAGCTAGCTCCAAGATCCTCTTGGCCCAAAACAGCTCATTAGCTGGGCAAAAATCACAGTGAGTGCAGGTTCCTTCATCAAAATATAACATGTTGGATCAGCAAGAAAAATAATGTGGCTTTCTTGATTTTACCACCACTGACAAGAAGAAATGCAAAGATTCTGGTTTTCACATTGCTTTCTGCAGGCATTTGTTTTTATGTCAGCAAACTTTTTTCAAGTCTGTAGAGCTTTAAGAGATTGAAACTGAATGTTTTCCCAAAAGCCAAAACCTTTTTTTAAAACTTTTTAGGTTGATAGGGATTTTGAGCCACAATTTCATTTTGAGCTGATCTTAAAATAAAACTTAAAAATCTTCCTTTTTTTTTGATATCTTTCAAAGAAATGAGACCTCCTTTGATAAGAGACAAGTACATGAGTTATTGCAAATTGCAGCTCACGATCTCTGGGCCATGGTCATGAAGGCTACTTTCCCCCTGTCTTATGATGAAGGAGTCTGTGCTGAAACTCCAGCATTGCTGCAGTGATCTCTTAGCACATGCCCCACCTTCCTCAGCACTCTGCATCCACAAATTGGGTTGCACACTGTTTCTCTCAGGCCCTTCCTACAGAATATTTATGGTGCATTCACATTCTGAAAGAATTTAAGTTTCAAAACAATTGATTAATTTGCTCTCCAGTTGTAGGGAGAAGTCAGATCCCTTATGGAATGGCATCATGAATTCTAATTATTCAATGCAGGGAGAAAATGGCTCTTTTAGATTAAAATGTTCTCCCCTCATCACTGCCCTGTTTCCTTCTCTCCTACACAAAATTAAATTCTGATTGTGTCATTCTGCAGCCTGGACAAGACAAAAGTATCTGCAATCTACTTAAGTCACAGAAGGTAAGTTCAGCCCCAGTGCTGGCAGGGACTCAGTAAGGACTGTCCATAATGCAGATGAACACCTCACAGCCTGACTGCTGCCATCCAGGAACCCTCCACAGACTCAGGAGCACACCATGGCTCTTCACTTCCTCAGTGGTATGGTGTTGCCACAGAATGGCACAACGCTTCTTGTCCCAAACGTGCTTTGGTCTGAGGGTGAGCTCCCCCTCCCAAATTGCTCCACACTGACTACTCCCCACTCCTAAGTTTTCAACAGCTATTAAGGAAAACTTGCAATTTATTTCAATATTTTGAAATTTTACAAATTTTCTACTGTCTCCAAGGCCACTGTCACAACCAGAACAGTTAGCATAATTGTCAAGGGCAACAAGCAATGTAACCACCACTGGAGACAGCATGAAGACCAAGATCTCTGGTCTTTAGTGAATCCAGAAAACACCACTTACAGTCTACTCCACAGATTTGGGCTGGTTTCCACTACATCCAATTTCCAATTTAAATGTTCTATCACCAGCTGACAAATCTTTCTGGCAGGGTCCCCACAGCCAGGCCTCAGGCAGGACCTAGGGGGGCTGGCCAAAGTTGATCAACGGCATAGCTGCAAGTGCTCAATCCCACCTCGTCCTGTCTATTGCATCCAATGTATTCCCCTCCCCCCTCCCAAAAAAGATTGGAACATCCCATCTATTCCAGTACCCAACACCCTCTGATTTTTCACCCAGAGCATGGCTGGGTATTGGAACATTGAAATGGTCACAGCACCAAGCCTGACAGAGTTCAAGAATAATTTTGACAATCGTCTCAGGTACATGGTGTGACAGGGATGGTCCTGTACAGGGTTAAGAGTTGGACTTTATGATCCTTGTGGTTCCCTTCCAATTCTGCATATTTTGTAATTCTATGAGATTTTCCTCCAATACTGTCAAGCTTTAATTGCACAGAAATAATTGATTTAAGAGAAAACACTAATCCACCAGGCAGAAAGAGAGAGTAAGAAGTAGTCTCTGTCCCAAGGTGTTCTGTTCCTTCCCTACCCATGCAGGCAAAACAGCCAAGAGGAACTGAACACCTACATTTTACCAGTGGGTGTAGACATAGACATAGAGAGCAAAGTCCTTCAAGACACACTTACTCCTAAATGTTTTTTTTTTTAAACTTTTTGAAGGTTATTTTAGATGCCTAAACTTGGAGATGGGATGGAGTTTCTCCCTTGCCTCACTGGGCAGTGTCATGCCAGTGAGATCAGATCAGATCAGATCAGATACCAGGTCCAGCCTACAGAGAAGCTCAACTGGAGCAGAGCCTAACAGGATTTTCCAAGACAACCACCAACCTCTTTTCAACAGCCTCTAACAACACTATTAAGCACCAACTACCAAAATATCTTGCTGAGACTTGCCTGGAGTGGCCTCCCCATGGAGAGGCCTGTAGCCCCAGCAGTACTGGTACCTTCAGCGGTACCTGCTGGCCTGAGACTGGCACATCTCCATGACAGAGAGAGCACACAGCAGCTCTGGTGTTATGCAGTCTGGACCCTGCCATGTCCTTCACCCTGCCACCTCATCCAGACTACCTCATCAGGCTCCTTCACATCACTGGTGAGCACCTCCAATGGGCTCAATAGCAAGGCAGCGCTGACCCATCTCTCATTCTCCCCCAGAGGGAAAATGTCTTAGGGGGAACACCAGTGATATGTTACTGTTGGGGGCAGTGGACTAAATACCTCTGCTACAAACACTCCTGCACGTACACAGGCCACCACGTGCTCACTGAAGGGACAAAAAGTGCACATCATTTCCAGCCTTAGGCATGTCCTTGCCAGAATTCATCCCACATTACTCCAAAAAGCATAATATGACAATACTGAGTAATAAGAATATCAAGAGTCCAGGGGACTGGACGATCAAGCCACATGTCAAAGGACTTGGCTCTGTATACAGAAGATAATAAATGTCTGTCCCTCTGTTCACCAGGAGCTGGCAGCACTCACAATGAGAGTAAATTATCATTTAGCAGAGAAAGTGCAAATAAGTAATTTTCTTCCGTAAAAGAAATTTTGCCACTAGCTGCAGAAGACGTTAGCATCAGCCCCTAAGCAGATGTAGCAAGCAGCGCTTGGGCATCAGCAAATGTCCCCATTGCAGGACAAGCTGGCTGGAACAGAGAGCAGCCTGTGACAGCAAAGGACTCTGCTGTCTCCAAACTACAGTAAAAAAAAAAAAAAAACAAAAAGAGGGATCAGTTTAGAAGCATTCCTCAGTTCACCTACCTTTAAAAAAAATAAAAAGGTGGCAAAGAGCATTTCCAAGTGTGTCTTTGTACACTACTCTGTGTAAACGTGAATCCAATTAACTTCAAATTTAACTAGTAATGAAATTATCTCATTTTGCTATCAGCTCAGCTCTCATCTATGGCAGTAATTAACCACTGGGGGTTGTCACTCCCAGACACATGACACAAGGACTTCCCCAAGCTCAGGTGCTTCAAACCCATGCAGAATTCATTACCCTGACAGCATGAAAACCCTTCACTCTCAATACCGCAGGGCACCAATGCATTTTTTTCCCTTTATCTAACAGATTGGCAGTAACAGTATGAAAGAAATGAGCCCACTGGACACATAATTAATTACAGCAAAGGATACATCAGAAAATATAGGGGGTTCAGGTGGTGGGAGGGGGCTTACAAAGCCCCTTTGCTGCTGTCTCAGAGCCATCGTCTGCAATAGTGGGGCTGGTAATTTCGCTCTTGGAGATGCATGACTTTCCCTGCCACTCCACGCTCACAGTAGGTATGGGATTGCCACCAGCTCAGGAGCATGATCAAGAATGAGGCAGTTCTCTGGGTTATTGGGATAGTCTCACCTCTCCAGAGTCAAAGGTTCAATACTAACAGATCAGCAATGTTGGGAAAGTCAGCCGGCGATGATGGTGAATCCGCTGTGTACCCACTGTCATTGCAAGTATCACCACAAGGCATCAGCCTATCTGAAACAGCCATCCAAGGCAGCACACACCCTTCATCTGAAACCACCCAGGGAAGCATGTACCTTACATCACTCCCAGCACAAGGGTGCTCCAGCAGCAGAGACCAGCATTTCCTCAGGCTCCATCCCAGGCTCCCATACCCTCTCCACCCCTGCCAAAAGTACATCCCGCCCTAGACCTGCCCAGCAGCATAGAGTAGAGCCCCCAGCCATGGATCCACACACAGGCTCCTCTTCATGTCTTTTCAGAAAACAGTTTTTAAAAATGCAGGTTTGCATTAAGAAAGCTGGAAATGAAGAGATGCTGCAACACAGCCCACAGGAGCACGCAAGAAGCTGGGCAGGTGCTTCCAGTGCCATCCCACTCAGTCTGCAATTCTACAGCCCTTTGCCCTGCAGTCTCTGCAAGGGAGGAATCCTGACGCTGGCTTCATGCAGGCATGCCACATAATGGCTGCTGCAGGGCATCAGCAGAATGGATAAACTTCTTCCAAAAGGTCACCCAGCTGGATCAACTTGACTTTAGGTTGTGCTTCCTCTGAAATGCCCTCACATGGTCTCTAAGACCCCATATTGTGATGGGAGGAGGATGACACCCATCCTGAGGTCTTGTTCCTGGCCCTGTCACATGGCACAGCTTTAGTCAGGTGCCTGCAAACATCAGTGGCAAAGAAAGGGACCTTCATTGGTGCTGGTCTGCTGTCAGGAATCCTGAGGACCACTGCCCCTAGGAGCCTGCACATGTTGCTCTCTCTATTGGTTGGAGCAGTAGCCTCCCTGCCACACGAGGCACCGGCTACCCTAGACATGAGGTAGCTGTGGAACGTTATAGCCAGGCATGCCATCGCTTAACATCTGAAACACCAAAAATAAGTAATTGGCAAAGACATTTCTGAGGAGACACTTCATCTCTGTGCAACAAGCCCAAATTTCCAGCCTATCTCAGTTAAATCCATTACCAGAACTTTTACTCTGAAAAATCTGGCTTCCACTTATAAAAGCTATTCTCTTGCCCAGTTCCAACTGTTATCCTAAAGAAAAAGTTTTGGTGAAATGTACAATTCTATTATCAAGAAAAGGACCCGATGAGTTCAATCAACTGGCTCCTGAGCCCCTTACCACCTGGGGACAAGTGTGTGTCACCCAGGATGTGCCCAGTTAAGTGGCATGGGGCACGTGCACCAGAGACAATCCAAGACATTGAGGTGCTGCACCAGGTCCAGAGAAGAGCAACCAGGCTGGGGAAGGGAATTAAGCACAAGTCCTATCAGGAGAAGCTGAGGAAGCTGGAGTTGTTTAGTCTGGAGAAGAAGAGGCTCAGGAGTGACCTCATCACTCTCTACAACTACCTGAAAGGAGGCTGTAGCCAGGTGGGAGTCGGTCTCTTCTCCCAGGCAATCAGCAGTAGGGCAAGAGGGCACAGGCTTAAGCTCTGCCAGGGGAGGTTTAGGTTGGACACTAGAAAGAAGTTCTTTACAGAGAGAGTGATCAGGCATTGGAATGGCCTGCCCAGAGAGGTGGTGGATTCACTCTCCCTGAAGGTTTTTAAGATGAGGCTGGATGTGGCACTGAGTGCCATGATCTAGTAATTGCAGTGGTAGTGGATCAAGGGTTGGACTTGATGGTCTCGGAGGTCTCTTCCAACCCAGTTAATTCTATGATTCTATGTCTCAAAAAAACTATCTGGTTTAACACGTACAAATCACTGCTCTACACTGAGCACAACAGCATCTCAATCTTTACTGCCTCAGGTCCAGAGCCACTGGGCATATGACCAAAAGTGGTTCAGACTTTGCATCCCACCAATGCCTGCAGGATGGCATCTCACTGCATTCTACTGGGAAAGATGTCACCAGCGCCGCACCCCAACACACTGAATTGTGGCTATTAATGAATAACTCCCCTCCTGTGGTCATCTTGCTCTATTTGTGGACATCAAACCCAGTGCAGTGTGCTTACTGTGATGAGTTACCTCTTCTGCACCTAATTAGAGGCAGATAAAACAGTGGTAACACACAGATCACCTGTAATGATTTTGCTGACTCGATTATTCTTCTGACAATTAGCTCTGCTGCCAAAGCCTCACAGGAATGTCAAAGTCTACTTCCTACAAAGCAGGTAATGTCACAGGTATGACCATGAAATCAATAATGAGGCACAGCTCTTGCAAAGGGCATCCAGGTCAGATGGAACAGCCCTTAAATTAAACATTGATAAGCAGAACACAATTATCCATCATGTTTAAGTGCCTGCGTGAAATTAGCAGCCAGGGAGTGCGAGCAGTGGGGAAAAGATTAGTGAAGGAGGTATTGAAATGCACAGTGTCCACTGTGACTGTGGCTGCAAGCACTCATGACAGTGGCACTGTAATCTGCCATCAAAGCCATAAAATTCTTATTAAACACACTGTGCTGAAACAGGGGCTGCAGATGTGGGTCTATTTTTTTTGTCATCTGCAAGGCAGCAGCAGATGTCCAAAGCTGTCCTTTGTAGCAGGTGTATCCGCTACTCTTCACATTGACACAATTGCGCTTTCAAAAAGGAGGTAGGGCAAGGAAAAGAGAAAGAAAGAAAGAACAATGCTTACTAGCAAAGCATCAATGAAGTGGAGAAGTACAGACAAATACTCCCATGTTTTCTCTGTGATTTCTAAGTAGGAGTCCTGGAGCTAGAGTGCTCTGCCCTTGCCACCATCTCTTCTGGACAATCTCCTTTGGCTGCTGCTGCGTAAAATTCCCATCCCTTCTTCCATGCAGCCACAGAGCTCTTGCAGACTAGGAACAACTCAACATTCCTGCTTCTCACATACTTTTTAAGGTTGGTAAAATAAGAAAGTTTTGTCTGCAGAGCTGAGTTGAGCTGCGCCATTACCCACCTTGATCTTTAAAATTCCCCTGATTCTCTTTACCCTCCCATAATACATGCAAGGTTATAATTCCCCAAGTTGACCCCTTCATTCAACACACACACTCACATTGTATTGGAGGGTGTATCTGTGTGAGAAGTAGGGAAAGATACCCTAGTCGGACAACATCTCAGTAAGGACTCACCCCTACCCTAAATCTTGTGTGGCCGACAATTAATAATGGCCAGTCTTCGCGAGCAAAGATCCGGGGAAGGTCTTTCCACCTTCCAGCCTGCGCATTGGATTTTTTAGGTGAGACACAGTGTGTGCAGAACTGAGTCCACCCTTTAATCCTAAGGTTCATCTGCCGGGGCCAAGCGAGCTCGGATGGTGGCAGTGAGGTCCTTAGGAAGTAGATGGGTTGCCTTTAAGGGCTAACGAGCTCCATCTGCCCAGGAGTGGCCCTGACCGGGAATCGAACCCGGGCCTCGGTGGTGACAGCGCCGCGCCCTAACCACTAGACCACCAGGGGCTCCTATGTGGCCGACAATTAGCCACACACTAAAATGCATCAGCATAATAGAATCTTTCCCTGGCCCATGATAAGCAACACCTTCTTGCCTCACAAGGTTTCCCTTTGTCCATATCAGCATGGGGCTAGCAGGGCCACCAGTCGTCAGGGTGGAGCCAGGCTTGAGTTGGCTAGGTCTCCAGTGCCCAGCTCCATGTATGGAGGAACATGGGAAAGTGCAGGGACGCATGGGGATGCATGACAGAGTGATAGAGAGCATCTCACCACACTCCAGTTACACACTACCACAGTCCCATCTCTGATGTTTCATCTATCAAAGGGGCACAGAGAGGAATGGAGGGTAGATGGAGGTGAGTATGAGGATGATGTTATGGGAAGATACATGGTGGTCTGATCTGTTAAATCTCTTTTGTGGGGTCCCTTCCCCTCCCACACTTTCTTGGAGAACAGAAGATGAGCAAGAGGTCACAAGCAGCATGGGTCATACAGCTGTGGCTGGAGCAGCACCCTGCAGGAGAGGATCCTCTGGGGAGGCTGGGTCTGCCTGGTATAGCCTGCAAATCCCACACAGGAGCTTGTCCCTGCACTGCTACTGCATGTCTAAACCCTGGGAACACCTCTGTAATGAGGAGCACAGTGCCTCCAAAAGGAGGGGAGAAACAGGCACAACAGAACATCTTCAGGTACACAGTGAGAAGGAGGTAGCGGACGACAGACTTCAGGTTCACCTTTATGCTAGTGTCAGCAAAAATATTTTTTAAAGAAACCTTTACATGAAGAGACAGAAATGCCCCCAAAAAACTCAAAGGGTGGAACTCTGGATTATGCAAGCAGAGGGGTGTTCATCTGGGCATTTTAACTCCAAAAATGAGAATTTATGTGAAAAGCTCTGAAGATGCTAGAATATTTGATTTTCCTTTAAAAAAAATTCTAATCTCATTTTCAAGTTTAGAATTACTTTTCTATGTAAAATTTAGTATACTAAGGACAGATACAAAATGTGTCCCAAATAAAACCAAGAAGTGCATTTTGCTATGGGCCAGTTTTACCTTGTTTAGTACTTTCAATTGTTAAAATTTCCTCAGATCTGGGGGGTTTGGGTGGGTTTTTTGGTTGTTTATTTCTGTTTGTATTTAATAGGAAATAGACCTGAACAAAGTAAAACTATTGAATATTTTCACAGGGCAGGAAAACCCATTCTCCCCTGTTTTAGTTTCAATATGGCTCAGCATACAGTGGCAGCCATAGGATCTGCAGGGCCTTGCCACAGCCAAGAGGGAGACTGGACCCTGTGTGTGCTCAGCCAAAGATGGTGCCCACAAAAAGGCTACGGTGGCACGAGGACCCAACAGCCCAAGCTTGGATAAGGCCCCACTGGCTCCTGGTCCAGGGCTTGGTCCCTTCACCAGTGTGGTAGAGAAGTACCTCTGCAGATGCCCGGTTTTAGGAGGAGGAGAAAGCAGCTTGTCCTGGCCTTGACAGGATGGGATTTGCTGGTGGTCAAAATGAGATCTCAAAGATAAGACTCCACTTACATACCACTGAAATTGACAGTTTTAACTGAAATTCAGACGATTTGGGGTTTGCTCACACCTTTTCTGGAAAGCAGCCTGAAGTTGGCTCCTCTCCCTGTTTGTATTTCCATGACTCACAGTGCAAGGTAGGAAGAGCCAAAATTGAGACAATTAGCATGTGGGAGCTGATGAAGCAGTGTAAGGTAAGCCAAGCCAGCTTCCATAGGCTCTAGGAAGAAAACAGAGCAAGGAATGCAGCCTAGAAGCACGGATACACAAAGGTGTGCATGGGACAAACATAGGCTTGTCCTCCTGCTCTGGTTACACCACTGGTGCCAATTATATAGATCTGATGTGTTTACTCTTTCAAAAGGAGTTCACTGCACATTAAGTGCTTTCCTCAGCAATCTGTGTTGATTTGGAAATGACATCAAGTGTTGCCTTTGAAGGCAAAAACCCCATGTGTCTACTTATCTGAGAGACCAGTTAGCCTTCTCCTGTCAAATCGACATGTTTAAAGGGGAAAGAAAAGAAATCTCACGTAAAAATAATGGGCTTGCCACCATGGCTGGTCTTAGACTAGAAAATGTTATTTTTTGGTCAAATGCCATTCATCATGCAGTGTAATTCACAAGAAGCAATGAAATGAAACTTTAAAATAGAAATAATAAACCCAACTTTAAATAGATCAGCATTAAATAAATGCAGAACAAACCAAAATCAAAAGCCAAAATATAAAATAACAGTTCTAAAACAAAACATCTCTTCTTGCTAAAATGAGGAAAGTGTGTGTCTGGCTGTTTTTCTGCTACTGTGTAACATGTTCTGCATTTCATATCACCTCACATCTCAGGTCTTAACAGCCTTACACACCTCACAACCACTGCCAAATTAAAGATGGGTTTTTTTCATCCCATTATTTCTAAAATGTACTCTAGCCAGCACACTACATTCAATGAATGAAAGAAGTCGGAGAATTAAACCACGCAATGAAACAGCTTTCTGACGAATAAAGCTATGGAAATTTTAGGCTCCATTTACTTCTCAATCTAATTTTGCCCTCCAATGCACATTATGTCTGAAATGGGATCTCATGTGGTTTGATCAGTGCTCTTAACGCATACAGAAGCAACATATTCCCTTTATTGTTGTTTCCTTTCTGCAGCACAGCAATACTTCTAATACGAGCAGCACAGCAGGCTCGGGGAGACTATCTCCACAGTAATCACTGTGCTGCTGGAAAGACACAAGATGACCAAGATGATTAGTACCTTGAAAAGTTTGTGATCTGGGGGATCTCTGTTCCTGCAACTTTCCAGATAGCTGTTCAATATCCCACAAAAATCACAAGGGAGACTGAGTTACCAAGAGATCTTTAAATAAAATATTTTTTCCTTCTGTTTCTTTTTCACTGTTTGAATTTTTGCAAAAGCTCAGAAGCTGTTTTCTATCCTCTCTTTGCAACAGAGGGGACTAGAAAGAAATTACCATCAATTTGTGAAGAATTACAAACTCCTCTCCCTGTAACAGGACTCCAGACACTAAACCTATAGTTAAAAAACAAACAGTAGCAGTTGTAGTGTAAAAACTAGAGCACTGTTAGCAATTTACTGTGGTGCCATGGATGCTCCCAAAAACTAATGAATATGTAGGAGGAGAGATGGCTGGCCTCCAACCCCTCCCTCTTCAAGAAATGGAAATCCAGAATGTTTTCAACCTTACATGTTCAGCCCATTTAACAAATCTCATTTATCAGTTTAGAAAAGGGATAAGCATGGCAAAGCCAGACCTGGGGAGCAGTCCAAGCACACTTCACAGGTCCATAGCCTTGGCTCAGTCTGGGAGCTGCCCTTGGAACAGAGAAGCTGTTCCCAAGGGAGAGCATCCTTCAGTAGGGCTCAGACCTTCAGGATTCACTCGGGAGACTTGACCAAAAGATCCCGCTGTCCACAGACAACTCAGAGGCAGCAGCAAAGGCAACTGCCTTGCCTGCACCAGGCCATGAATCCACCTCTGGGACCTTCCCACAGTAATGCATGAGGAAAAGCACGGAGACATTCCCATCATCACTGTCTGCTACCACAGCCATTCCATGATGGGCATCTGAGGATGCTGCTGACCTGGTACCTTGCACACCGTTGAGTGGGGCTGCCACTAGCTAGGGGTGCTGGTCTGTGACAGGAACTGCCTGAAAAGGCCTTGCAGGTGCAGATGTTGCTCCAGAGCATCTGTACTATGGTATGATATATGATATATGATATGATATGATATGATATGATATGATATGATATGATATGATATGATATGATATGATATGATATGATACGATATATGATTCCAGGCAGGGCAGCCCACCTCCTCCTCCCAGCCTGGCAGCAAGGGGGTATGCTACCCCCAGGTCTGAGGACTACATATGATGGTCTGGGAGGGTCCTAGAATCCAGGCAAGCCTGTGCTGGCAGGCTGCTGAGCCCTGGGTTCCTGGCACAACCTGGTAGGCTGGGATGGCACTGGCAGAGAACAGGCCTCATGCTCCCCACCTGTGTGGGCTGGGGAAAGCAGGCAACCAGGCAAGAGGGGAGGACATAGGTTTTCAGAAACCTTGCAAAGGACAGCAGTGACATCCAGAGGGCCTTTGGAAGCAGTGAGAGCAGGAGGAGAAGCTCAGGTACCATGCAAACCTGCCTCGGTGGGAATCTCTTTAGTCCCAAACTGAAGCAGTGAAACCCCTCAGCAGTGCCCACCCTAATAACCGGCACTGTGCTGGCAGGTTGCATCGCCACCTGGGGCTGTGGCATGTCCAGTTAGGCTTGGGACAGCAGCAGAGTGCTGGGGGCTGTGCGCACTTGGCCACATGCCAGGCAACCCAGGGCTTCACTGTCCCACCTGCTCCCATGCATACAGGCACCTTCCCATGCAGGGGAGCCCTGTCAACACTGACATGGGTGGGCACAACCTGGCAGCCTACTGGTGCATCCAGGGACAGGAAGACGTGAGCATATTGACAGCTGGTTATTCAACTTGCTATACAAGCGTGGAAGGAAAGAAAACCCAACAGCTTCCACCAATCTGTTTTGCAGCAACACTAAACTCATACTGATATCTTCATCTCACAAGAGTCAGTATTTATGATCTGCATCTGGAATTAATCTGAGATGGAGACATTTCCAATCCAAGCATCATTGCTAATGTCATCGGCAGTTTTTTACCCAGAAGAAAAATATCTACACCCTAGATTTTAACATCCTAATTATGGTTCAACAAAGTCCAGATCAACAAGCCATGTAATATTTTTCTGATATATCTGTAATGTTCTTTTTAACCTGGAATAAGTTGAAAAGTTGAAATCAGGCACTATACTGGATTCTGTGATGGAAATAGTGAAGCCATTGAAATATTGGCACACTTGGGTTTCAGTATTTTCCATTAAATATTCTCAGTTGTCAAGTTTGAAAAATTTTATTCTCTTTAGTTGAAGGAACCTGAAACATCTCATTTGAAATCACTTTAAGACAAATTGATTTTTCATCTGCTCTGTGCAGTAGCAGGATCAAGTTTAGATTCCCAAGTCCCACCTCTTTCCAAGCTGCCTGGTGAGTAGACATCATCTCTCATAACATAGTCAGATGTGTACCTCAACTGATGCACCAGGTAGTTCAGAAAATAACACATATATGGATTACTTTATGGGAAGCAACCTCCAGTGAGTTCAGATCAGAGGAAATATGGGGAACTGGATTTTGCTCCAAGCCACAGTAGGAGTTTCCCTTTCTGCCACATTAATGCAGGACTGAAGCAGCCTGTGAGTACCAGTACCACAAATGGGGGGATGCTGCAGTGGTGCCCAAGACCATGGGGCATTCCACCCATCCTGAGAACCAGGGGATTTGCAGCCAGCCTGAATCTGGGTGAGACACTCAGGGTTTGCCCTGTCCTTGGCCATCACCCTCCACCTGGGAGTTCACAGCTCACATTTCTCGTTGTCTGCTCCCCAGCTGAGGATGTCAAGCAGGGACAAAAGCAGGGTAGAAGAGTGGCCAGAGGAGGTTCCCGGTGCCCATCATGGCATCAGGATTTATCACTGTATTAAATGGCATGACAGTTGGTCACAATAAATCTGCTCCCCTTCTTCCCAAATCAGAGACAATAAAAGCTTTGGCATTGAAAGTCATTCATCATCATAAAGACTTCAAACGTTCCAGCCATCAATTTCACTCACATTCTTAATACACTGGAGAGGAGTGCTGGAGTTTTAGGGGGAAAAAAGAGGGGGAGAGAAGAAAGGGAAAAATAATTAAAAGAAAACATGAAGAAAGATTGGACAGGAATAATTAGAAAGGTCAGAGAAAGGAGTCCCTTCAGGACAGCACTTCTGATGATGGGGGCAGAACTGCTCTGTTCTCCACAGGGCATATGTGACGCTGAGCAAAGCTGCCAAGTGTCCCTACCACCCCAGTGGGTCCACTGCTGGTCCCTGCTACATACAACCCCTTTGTGCCATGTAGTGGGCCAGAGGAATGTTGGTGAGCATACGAGCTGGCTCTGGTGGAGCACCATCCTCATAGCAATGTGGGGACTGCAGGTCCACTCTTCCTCAGCAGGAGGGACACGCCCCCATCAGAGGGACACGCACCCATCTGAGGGACCTCAGAGCAGCTGCCACAGAAAGGGAGTGCTTTGCCTAGGGTCTGCAGGCATTGCCTTGCAGAGGAAAGCACAAAGGTAACCCTGCAGTCTATAAACCCTCAGATGAGGGTGACACACAGAAGCAGTGGTTTTGCATTACTTGAAGGGACCAAGCATAAGAACAGGAACCACTGTCTACCACACACTGATCAAGGCAGAGAGGTAGTATCGCACCCAAGGAGCATCACAGAGCTGTTTTATCTATGTCATAGTTGGGCCCACTGATACTGTCCTCAGATCTTAAGAGCTTCTTTCATTAAAGCCTGAGCTGATACCAAGACTTGAACGTAGTGAACACCCCAGCAGAACATGGACAAAATTTCTCTCCTGAGTAGGCAGCCTGTGGCACTGCATGCTCAAGCCTGTTAAGCAGCAGTGAAACCTTACACAATAAACAAGGGTGCACCTAGCCATGAGGTGGTGATCCCACCTCTACATGTCCCCAAAAAGATCCAATGTGCCTCCTGCAGCATTGTGCATCCCCACAGTGGGAGATAACAGCAGCTACCTGCACCTCTCATGATCAACTATTTGAATTCAGAGTTAACACTGGTCACTCTAGGGTGGACGAAGCCATGGGAATGGTCTGGAACAAAATGTGGGAATGCAGGGGGCACCTCCTGGTGATCTCAGCAGCAGCAGGCAAAGGCACAAATACCAAAGGCACAGTCCTGCACTTCTTCACCCTGCACATGTGCAGCATATGTGATGCATGCCCCATATGTTCCTGTCACACTGGTTATTGCCCGTGTTCGTTCATTCCTGTGATGACCAACCCCAGTGCAGTTCCACAGCGAAAGATGGGCAATGCTCTCCAGACAACTCTGGGGCCATGTACAACTCTGTCACCTGGACTAGGCTGGGCAAAGCCCTGGCTCAGCAAGATCAGTTCAAGTTTTGCCCTGATCGAGTGCCTATCCCACTAGCTTGTCTGTCTCTGCACCAGATATGCACACATTTAGGACTGCCTGTACTGGCTAGCACAGGCAGGTAAGGCAGCATTGGACACAGGTCCACTGTGAACAGCTACCAGACCTGTTCAGGGTTACATCAGTGCCTGGGAACAGATTTGTCCGTATTCCATAATTATTAACAAAGACAGAAAGTGCAAAACCAAGGCCTCTGTTTAGCACCAAAAGTCTGATTTGCTAACAAAGCAAGTCTCATCCACATCTCCCAGGATCTCATCTTTTGGACTTTGCAACTAGCACAACTGCAGCAGCATCTGCTGCCTTCACACCACACTCTTCCAAGCCCTAGTTCCTCCTGCAATCCTTAATTACCAACAGTCCAGGACCATCCTTCCCACAGAGAATCCTCACATGTGGGGAGGCTGCCAGGTCTGAACCTACAACTGCCAGAGATGAAGTTTGCTGGGGAGGGGATAACCCCTATATGACCCCTCTCTAGAGGAATACTGCTGATACACAAGCCTTTTTTCAGGAGCTAGTGCTCAAAAAAACAGGTACAGTGTCATCATAGGGCTGCCGAGCTCAAGGAATTCAGATTGTTGCAAAGAATGTAGGATGAAAAGAAAAGCTCCAGAGGGACCCTGACACTCCCTTCAGTCTTTTAACTGAATTCAGTTTTCAGCCACCTCTTTGTGAAAATCCCAAGCTAGGTGTCAAGTCTGTGGCAGCACAGGCATTTCCTGTCCATGCTGATTCTCAAGGGATTTCCACAAACAATATTCTTCATGCTGGTAGATGTGCCAGTTCCATTAAGCAGCTCAAAAACAGGCAGCTCATATTTTGAGTGCCAGTGATGTTTTTCTTTTTTGCTTTTTCCCTTTTTTTAAATTACAGTTTAACATTATTATGAGAGATTATACCAAAACCCGAAGTTCACACATTTTTGGCCTGATATAATACAAAGTCAAGAAGAAACAATGGTCCATTACCAAAAAAAAAAAAAGCCCCAACTAGGTTTATAAAATCCCTATTCAAAACTAACACAGTCTTTTCCAAGGACAGCATTACAGGAAGAGTTCTTTCTAAAAATATAATAGAGATAATAAGCAAGAGCTTTCCTCACAAAATATGCTGCATCATCATTAAAACATTAAAGGATTTTGAACACTTTACACTTTGAAACTTTTCTGTCTTGAATCCTTTAAAGTTTCTCTTAGATTTCTCCCAGATTGCTCCTAGATTAAAAAAAAAAGGCATGCTGCAATTTCTAGGGGCATAGTAGGACGGTGTGAGCAGATGGCAGACAGCAAGAGTACCTGTGGCATGCTCTCCATTGCCAAGGGGTGCCCTGGAATGATCTTTGTTTTACCATTCCCTCTACTCACTTTCCAGCAATGTTAAGGCCACCATGCCCCCAAATGCCATATTAACATGTTTTTTAAATCCCTTCAGGAAAGAGGGCTCACCACTGCCCTAGGCAGCCTGTGCCAGGGCTGGACAGCCCTTTTGGTGAAGATATTTTCCCAATATCCAACCTAAACCTTCCTTGACACACCTTGAGACCATTTTCTCTTATCGTGTCACTTGTTCTCTGGGAGCAGAGCACAACTCCCACCTGGCTCCAATCCTCCTGTAAGAGAGTTTTAGAGAGTGAGAGGATCCCATCTGAGCCTCCTTTGCTCCCACCTAGCCCCCTGAGTTCCCTCAGTCACTCCACATCAAAATTGTTCTCCAGACCTTTCCCCATCTCTATTGCTTGTCACTGGACACATTTCAGCACCTCAATATCTTTTAGAAGTGTTTTCCACCACTGTCATCAAAACAATTACCTTGTCCTAGAAACAATTTCTGTAGCCTGACTCAAACTGCCATTAGACTTTATTCTTGTTTTGTGCAGATGCACAGATGCCAACACATCTCCCTACTCACCTGGAAATATCACTTTGGTGGCTTGCACAGACACTCTCAGGTGTTTTGTTATTGTTCTGGGCCAAGAAAAAGCAATTTAGGAAGCATCTATGCTAATTGGAGCATTTTCCTTCCTTTTTTTTTTTTTTTTTCTTCCATTATTTCCAATTTGGAGATCTACAGCATGACCCAAACACCAGCACAAGACTGTTCATCTATGCAGCAGGGCATGTTCCACCCATGGATGCACAGTTGGTTTGCTGCCCTTTTTTTTTAGGGCATTACAGAACACAAGAAAAGGCTGCTCAGCTTGTTTGCAGAACAAGCTCCAGTCCCACTGCAATCAGGGCAGCGCAGGGGCACCAGAAACCTCTTGTCTTAATCCTCCTGCCATCACTGCTTGATTTAAAATTGTATTTATTATCCATACCACAGTGGTATTGGGGGCAGGGGGAAAAAGATTTAATTAATTAGAGATTGCAAAATCCTTAAGTAAAAGATGCTATGTAAATGCAAATTGTTATTATACATGCTTTGCACCAAAACATGTTTACCACAGTTAAATTCGACATTTAAATCCACAGCCAAACTCCCAACAGAGTCAGGCTGTACATCATCAAAAGAGGCAGTTAATAGCCTGGGTCTTAGTGGGGTACAAGTGCACTCGTTTGCTTTCTCAAATGCGTTTGTTCTTTCTTAATGTCAAGATAAGAATTCATAAAAATGGAAAAACTCAACAGTGTTGCACTTAGATTCTGTACTATTATTAAAACTGGCATTTTTGTTTTTCAGATTGGCTGCCTTTTCACAGAAGTTTATGTGGCCTTTTTTCAAGACTTTACATGACAGGCCCTATTGGGAGTGACAAATAGATTATTGGAAAATGCATCTGCACTCTTATCTATTAAATGTAGAAACTAAGCTGTAAATCTTAGAATTATGCTTCACTGGAAACCAGCTGTCTACCAATACTGATTTGCACTTCAAATCAGTCCCACAGAAATTAAAGTCAGTGATAATATTTAAACACAGATCAACATTTCTATGTAGGGACAGATTATATGACCAAAACATAGTGGCCTCAGAAGAAGACTTTTTATTATTGCTATTACAACTAGACAACAACAACACAAACAAACAAACAAAGCAAAACAAACATCGAAGTGTTTTTCCAGAAGAAAAAGCATTTCAACAAAACCAAACCTTTTCTTTACTTTCTTCAAAATCATGTTGATTTGGAGTAGGGGAGTGAGCAGAGAAAAAAAAAGGAAGAAGGAATTGTGAAAATTTTACATAAGTCTTATTTCAAAGAGTTGGAAAGCGAAGTATAAATTGAAACAATTTTTTATTATTAGAAATGCAAATATTTTTTTTGTTTGAAATCAAAATAACTGAAATCCTTTCATTCAGCAGTGAAAACACTGCTGGAAAACTGTTGCTGACCATTAGCTGGATAACAGTTCCCTTCAGGACTTTTTTGTGATCCTTCTTTCTCTCTGTGGGCCAGGTCTATTCCACCCACACAGGTCCCACTGAAGCTAAGCACTCCTCATTCTCTAGATAGCCATTGGAAAGACCCAGACACCCATTGACAAGGATCACTAACCTTATATCCAGGAATTAATGAGAAAAGACACCTTCTGCAGGTGTTTTTCCTTTCCACCTGGAGATCTTGCTACAGGGATGACCACTTACTGACCTCCTAAATAGCGAGACATCAGCAAAGAGAGTTCACTCTGTGTCAGTCTTAAAACACAAAGCAGCAAATTTAAGGGACAAACAGTGATTCCTAGTGAAACCAGGTTAACCATTGTGCTCAGCAAGACTTAATTTCGACCTGAATTCAAGACAATAAACAAATTACAACTACTGAATTAACTAAATAGGAGATTGTTAGCTTGATTCTTTTTGACTACAGCAATACACAAAGTAAAACAAATGTCCTCTTCTCCCTCCAGGAACCACCAATAGTAGATTTCACAATGCTTTTCCCAGCATTATTAAGGCTGGGAATTTTCTTCTCATTAATGAAATACCAACTCTGTACCACATTTCTGCAACTTTAAAATAATAGTTGTCTTCACTGTAAGCATCAGGTGTGCATGAAGGAGAGAAAAGTTCTATTTTTTCATGTATTCCTCAAAGTCATGTATTGGGAGCTTTTTTTTTGCCTCTAAATGTCACGTTATTGTTTCAATTGAACACAAAAAATACTTAGTTGTTTCAGAGGATCATCAAAAATGGTCCATAAAAAGCAGACCAAATAAGGGTTAGGCAGGAGGAAAAGCATCCCTTCCTTGGCTCCTTTCAGCATCAGTTCCAGACAGCAGAACAGTACTAGAGAAAGACGAGCATCATTTATCAGTTAAACTTCAGTCTTCAGCATGGCAAAATTAAAAATTAAAGAGAAGGTGAAACTTGGAAAGACGTTGTGAGCCTGTTCTAATGTGGGATGAGCACTCAGATTCCAGCCAATATACAGCACAGAAGAACAGCCTTTCCTTCAGGAGCCACCCAGACCTTCACCAGAGGGTTCAACCTCTGACCACTTCCCATCTCAATGACACTGGTTAAATATTCCACCTGGATGTACACACCTCATGGCATACCATTAAGACTGAACTCTTAATTTTTCTTGTGTACCCTAACTTCCAAAGGCATAAAAATAAATAGTCCAGATTCCAAGGTGTTTAGACAACACCGGTGTCTCCTTTTCTCCTCACACTCTCCCAGCCACTCCCAGAGGGACACAATCCTTCATTGAATTCAGTCAGGTCAAGAATCCCAGGGAAAGTGTTTGAAGGCTGATATTTTTGCCTGGTGAGTAGAAAGCAACAGGATGAGAGGAAATGGCTTCAAGTTGCACCAGGGGAGGTTTAGGTTGGATATTAGAGAAAAATTCTTCTCTGAAAGGGTTGTCATGCACTGGAATGGGCTGCCCAGAGCAGTGGTAGAGTCACTGTCCGTGGACAGATTTAAATGACATGTAGGCATTTGGAGACATGGTTAATAATAGACTTTGTAGTGCTGGACTAATGGTTGGACTTGATGATCTTAGAGATCTTTACCAACATAAATGATTTTATGATTGAAAAATGAAAAAGATAAACCCCCCCCACATAAACAAACTCAACCCCAAACAAAATGAAACATGGGAAAGCAAAACATCCACCTCTTCTTCTATGTTTTGTGCTATCTAAATAATATTCCTTTGAACTTACAAAGAGAGCAAAATAAATGAATGAGAAAGCTTCCTCACCCACCTGCTCCATTTTCAGGAACCTGGCACAGCCCAGTACAGGCAGACCCTCAGAAGGCACCAGTAGTCCTAGTAACATGGGCCACAGGCCATTCTAGAGCCACCCTGGGCATTATCCCACCAAAAAAACAATGACACACAGCTCCTACCTAGCAGTATGGAAGAACTGTGTGAGCCACAGGAACACGGGACAGCTGAGTTTAGAAAACAGCTCTGGAGTTCATCTAGTCCAGCTAACTTGGAAAAAAAGTTTTAAAAAGTAGATGCAAAAAAGTAGATGTCTAGTCCTAATTCAATATCTAATCTCTAACCTGTGGAGAGATGAAGGCTTCCCCAGACCCCTTCACCCAAATGCTAGGTTTTCTAGGGTTGTTCAGATGAATTCTCCATCCACAGGCTGAGAAAGATCTGTTACCACTCTTCTGGAAGTGATCTGCATCTTACTGCCACTCGATTTCTTGTTGAAAAAACAAGAAGTCCTTTTGGCG
This sequence comes from Myiozetetes cayanensis, assembly GCF_022539395.1. Classification (NCBI taxonomy): domain Eukaryota; kingdom Metazoa; phylum Chordata; class Aves; order Passeriformes; family Tyrannidae; genus Myiozetetes; species Myiozetetes cayanensis. The sequence continues at coordinate 92,259 of NW_026087631.1, forward strand.
TGCCTTGAGCTAAATCCTTAAATCTATTAGTGTTTAATCCTGACAAGAGATCAGACTGGAATTTTAGAGAAGCAACTTCTTTCCTCCTGTTGAAGGCATCAGAATCCACAGTGGCTACGAATACTAATGTCCTCAGGGACAATCTGATTTTGGCATGGTTTCCAGTCTAACTGCAGTACCACTGTGCCTAGCTTCCGAAATGACCAATACTATCTGCCATTCAACAAAACCTAGTAAAACACTGGCTCATAAATTGCAGTCACAGCACAGTGGGATGAACAAAGAGGAAAGAAGAGTCAGAAAGCAGATGAGACTAAGAACCCCTAAGGAAAAACACACCAAGAGGCTGGGTGAGGACTATATGTCACAGCAGAGTAGTAAGAAGAAACACCTCATCCTTTGACCTGCATTTATCCCATTTTAGCATCTTTGTTCCCTAACTACAAAAGTTGAACATAATTCTCAGGATTATGGGTTGTTATTCCTTACTCTCCCTGCATGGCTGTGTAAGCTGTGAGGAAGACCAGATGAGCAAAGGCTGGATGTGCCCGCATGAAAGAAGACCAGCCTCCTCTACTCCAACATCTGGCAGAGGAACCAAACCAAAGCCCACTGACAACACTTCATCCTGTGATGCTTCTTTAAATAGAGTGATATAGAGTTCACACTGGACCCTACTCCAGGGAATCATGCTTCTCTGCCCCTCGGTGAGGCTGGCTGACAGCCACTCCTGGCTCTGCCAATGCAAACCGGCTCCATTGCCAGATGCAGCCAGGGTTGCTGCGTGTTGATCAATCCACCCTTGGCACCATATTGGAGAGCTACATAAAGGTGTCAACATAACATGGCTTTACCCTCTCAGAGTGATACCAACCAAGCTGAAATCAGCAAGTCGGAGCAAGAAAAATGCGTGTGCAGATAATTAGTAACAATCACAGGCTGTGTGGAAACTGCTGACGACAGCAGTAATGAGTTGGGCACACGTCATTGGCTTGTAAACGGAGAGGACACTTACAGACCATGGCAGCCCACACTGATGGAAGGGGTTTTTTTAAACTTAATATTTAATGTGGCATAAAATTGACGCAGAGAAAGCACGTGGTTCTTTAATCAGATATTTGGCTGGTGGTCCATATTACAACAGAGTTGGTGGCTGAAGCAATACTGAGAGCTGACACTAAATTTTTCCTTAGAAGCAAGTATTAGCATGAATGCCAATGTTTCAGCAATCCTTTGGTTTTCAAGAACCATTCCAAATGGCTGGATATGCCAGCTGGCTAAGAGAGAGAAATTTTACATTTTCTACCCACAACTGCACAGAAGATCCTTGCCATCTCAAACCTTTGTTCCCCACACCACTGTCTGGCAACAGAAACAATGAAAGACTGTAATCATAGTTCACTCAAGACCTCTGTTCTGAGACTTATTTCCATTACATTCTTTTACAGTCTTACAGATTTAAGACTGACAAGATGAAGTAGACCTAGTTCACTTTGCATATGGCAGCTCAGACTACTCCAGAGTTTCTCATAAAAACTGATTAAGCTTGAACAGCAGATACAGTTATCAAAAGGACGTAAGTGTTCTTGGCTCAGACTCCTGTTTTTCATATTTCAAGTTACTTACCCACTTTGCAATCTTACAAATAGCCCTATTATTTGTTGAGGTATCATGCAATCATGTTCACAGCTTTGCTTAACACACACTAGAAGAGTTCCTGGTACAAGTGACATAGCTGCTCTGGATACCACAATTCATTCACCAGCGTTTTAAGCAGCTCTTGGTCTTATGACAGCAAAGTTTTCATAAAAGTGTTTACAACCTGGAATGTCAACTGAGAAGTGAGGTCAACCTCAAGGCATTAGCAACACCAGACACAGACTTTGGTCACTATGGACTTTTATCCAGCTAACCCTCACTTTTATACCTGAAAACACACTACCTACCATGGCTAAAACATGTTACCCCCCATGCTTTTAGTCTCTTCTGAGTTTGATCAGATACATTACAGCCTTTCTGGAACAAGGAAGAGTGGAAACACTCAAAAAAGGGTGAAGAAATCAAAAGCAAAGCAACTTCCTGATTTACAAGAGAATACCACTGGTCAGGTTGGCCCCTCCTCCTCCAATGACAAGCAATTCACAAGGGAAATGCCATCACAGATTTGCAAGAATTGGATTTTGGATGGCCAAACTGAGGGAAACCCAGAACGAGGAGCTGGCTTTGGCAAGAATTCTCTCATGAATCAGGGCCTGACAACTGAAATAGGGCTGATACAAAGATAACCTTCCTCCAGGGGTTGCTGTCTTATCAATTACCCACCACTGAATTTTACCACAGCTTTAGTCAGACAACAGACAACTAAAAAAGCTCTGAGAAGGCAGAGTAGGTGGTGTGTTTGCAGACATTTATTGGACCTTGCACTCATAACCACCGTTGTGCACCATTTCCCAGCTCCTGATTTTCAGAGATATACCATAGATGAAAGTCCTGTGGCAATAGCAGCTTGTGGTTACAAGGGAAACAGGGTCAAGAGAAGTGTATCCTTTTCCAAATCCCTTGTGCTATTCAGCAAACAGACTGGGAAAAGAGCTGTGACTGAAGAAATGAGTTAACTCTGGGGAGAAAATAGAGAAGTCTGTCCAGAACTACAGTGAGAAATGCATCATCAAGAGTGCTGTAATGGACATGCCTTGCACATTACAAAGCATGGCTTGATGCTTAAGCCTTCCTGCTCCTGACAGTCTGCACATCCCTTCAGACTCAGGGCAAGGAGCATGACTTGGGTGTATGGTACATAATACCCAGTGCTATATGACCCAGATCGTTATGCAGATCACTTCTAGAGCACATCCAGCACAAAACAGTTCCTATGGCTGTTTAAAAAGGAGGGAGGTAGCAGCTAGACAACCTCCTCCAAAAATATATCAAGAGGTATACGTTTTAAAAGGATTTTGGTATGCTCACGTAGATCTAAGTTTTATGAATGCAGGTGATAGAAGACTCTACAGCACTATCAAACTAAAGATATAAATACCCACTGTCTTGAAAAACATGTTCTGTTGTAGCTCTCACTCTGTCATATTTAAGATTGATGACAGCTTTCTTCTAGAGTTGCTGGTCATAAAGTCTGCTCCATGTTTTTGAGGAGAACTAGCAAATTTAACATTTGGAACTCTTGCTCAAGTGTAGGTAACGTCACAGGGACCAACCTCTATAAAATCCATATTGAGCTCTGCAGTGTCACCTCTGTAGTTGGTTTTGCTCTAATAAATGTGATCAGTTAGCTCACCACATTCTAAGGAAGTGGCAACATAAGACATGCAAGAAGTGCTTAAACAAGTGTAGAAGAAGAAGTGCTGCTGATGTATCTGCCAAAACAACAGCTTGTGGCTGAACTTCATTTTGGCTATTTGCAGATCCTGGATGGGCAGTTCCTTAGAAGACAACAAAATTGAGGGAGCATTCAGCTTCTCCTTCATCGTCTTTGGGCCATGATAATGCAGCTCAGTAATCTCCTGCTACTTGCCTCCTCCCAAGGGCACAGCTCCCATCAGCTCCCAGTGCGCACTGTGGATGCTCACAGGTGGAAGATGCTCACAGTATCTGCTCATGATGCTGCCAGGCTGCACAAATGTCCAATGGGGCACAAGGTTTGTTTTGGAACAAATACTCAGGAGAGGAACTAAAGGCAGCAGAATGCCAGTGATGGATTGAAACAGCCTGTGTCTTCTGCAATGAGCAGCACTTCAAGCTTCAAAGAAAAATGCAGGGAATCATAGAATCATTTAAGCTGGAGTTCTGCAGACAAGTGCAGAACAAATTGCCTGAGGAGAAATTACTTTTTAACTTTCATAGGCTGTATGAGTGACTTATGATGACCAGAATGGCAATTCATGTTTCTTCTTGTATATTCCTTTCAGTTTCTATTCTGTGCTTCTATAGATAGCATAGAATCATAGAATCATAGAGTGTATTGCATTGGAAAAGTTCTCTAGTTCCACCCTCCTGCCAAGGGCAGGGACACCTTCAACTAGACCAGGTTACTCTAAGCCATGTCCAATCTGGCCTTGAATACTTCCAGGGATGGGGCATCTACAACCTCTCTGGGCAACTTGGACCAGTGCCTCATCACCCTCACAGTAAAGAATTTTTCCCAATATTTAATCTAAACTTACTCTCAGTTTAAATTCATTGTTCTTTGTCCTGTCCCTCCATGCCCTTGCAAAGAATCTCTCTCTATCTGTCTCGTAGGCTCCCTTTAGTTACTGGAAGACTGCAGTTAGGTCATACAGAAGCTTCTCTTCTCCTGGCTGAACAATCCTAATTCTCTTAACCTTTCCTTACAGCAGAGGTGCTCCATCCTTTTAATCAACCTGATGGCCTCCTCTGGACTCACTCCAACATGTCCATGTCCTTCCCATGCTGGGGGCCCCAGAACTGGAGGCAGCACTGCAGGTGGAGTTTCACCTGAGTAAGAGTCATTCTGACCCTCTGAGGGGCAGAGGGTCAGAATCCCCCCCCTCACCTGCTGCCCACACTGTGGGATCAGCCCCAGGGCATGGGGGGTTTCTGTGCTGCCAGCACACATGGCCAGGGCATGTCCAGCCTCTCTCCCAGCAGTACCCCAATTCCTCCTCCCCAGGGCTGCTCTCAATCTACTCATCCCCAGCCTGGATTGATTCTGGGGGTTGCCCCGACCCAGGTGCAGTGCCAGCACTTGGCCTTGTTAAACTGCATGAGATTCCCAGGGGCCACTTCTTGAGCTTGTTCAGGTCCCTCTGGATGACCCTGTCCTTCAAGTATGTCACCTGCACCCTCAGCTTAGTGTCATCTGGTGAAGGTGCCTTTGATCCCTTTGTTGATGTCATTAATGAAGATATTAAATAACAGATATTGATAATGATTGATAACAAAGATATTAAATAAAACTGGTCCCAATACAGACCTGTGAAAGACATAAATATCCCTGTATCAATACTCTATCTCCTTATCTCATATAAGCCACACATATCCAGGAGTCCCTCATTCTGTCCATCCATCCCTAGGTCACACTGACAACTGAAAGGTCCCCAGACAGCTTTCTTACCCATGAGTCCACGACTGAAACCACCCAGCCACTACCAGACAGGTATTAAAACAAGTTTCCCTATTGCCACTTCAAGATATGTTTGAATTGTTTTTATACTTCTTGTGATAGTTCAGACCCGGCTCCCTACCAAATGCCCAAGCTCACAGTAACAACCCCCTCCCCCTCCCTTATTGTCTTAGGGCAAAGGGAAAAAACTATAAAAATTGAAGAACCCAAAACCAATTGAATTATATCAAAATATATATTTTTACATGTATCACAGTTATATAGAATAAAAATATTATGTACACAGCAAAGGGACCCCAAACACTCCCCGAAGGGAAAGGGGGAAAAGAGACAAAAAGAAAACTAAAACAGATATGCACAATAGAAACACGGGAACAGCTCAATAAAGAACTAAAAAAGGAAATCTTACTACTCTCCTTGAGATAGTAGAATTGCACCAAATGACCACCGTCACTCTCTGCCTCCCAAGGCCTACAGGACCTCACTAGGCCTCACTCCTCCACATGGGCAGAACCGACAGCAGAGAACCTGCACCTTCAGATCCACCGGAAGAGAGGAGGGAAGAGGCTTCTCTCCCTTCTTACTTATACCCTGGCTTACGTAAAAATCATATGGAATACTGGGAACATGTTCCCTTCCTTGGTTACGAGCTGGTTGCCAGGAAGGCCTAGACTAAAACGATCACACTTCTTCTAATTCTTTAATTTCTTTTGAATCCTCCTAAACTTTTGCTGAGAAAAGCCAAAGACTGATGTTGTATTGTGTTAAAACAATTTTCTCACAGTTGTTTTCAAAACTGCTCCTCTCCTATATGAGACTGTAGGACTTTAAAGGTACAGAAATACTACATGAAAAACAGTATCATCTTCCCTTGAAGCATTAAAATAAAGAATTGTGACCAATCTTTGGCAAAACAGAAAAGAATCCAATAAAATTTACACAGGTTAGACGCAGCAGTAACAGAGAGGTAACATTTATATTAAACACAGAGCCTTGCATTTTCAAATTCCTCATTTTTTCTGATTTGCACAATTCATTTGGGACACAATTTAATAATTTTCTTACCATTTGGCCAATCTCCTTCCAAGCGTTGTGGACAGTCCCAAATAACTAGGTAACCAAAGCATTTATCAATCTTTATCTGTTCCTTAACTCTTGCTGTGTGTCTGCTGAATAAAAGCAGATGATGCGGCATTCCCTGGATAAAACAGCCTTTGCTTTTCATTTAAATGCTTAGCCTTATTGCATGGTTACAACTTTAGAAATGGTACAAAACATGAGCATTTGTAGGAATCAAAAGCAGCCAAAATTCACATTTGTTTGAACTGTCACAAAAACCTTGTCCACTCAAACACACTAGGCGCATTTATGAAAAATGAGCACCAAAGCCCAAAGGCAGAGGCAAGCATTCTGCTTTTTGGTGACACAGTGGTACTCAGGATGCAGGTTTGGAGTAGAGGGGCACTGCCTTGGAGTGAAGGGATGGATATTTCATTTGTTGGCTACAAGCAAACACAAATGATTTACACAAGACTTTCAACTAACTTTCAACAGAGCTGCTCTGAAACCCCATTTTAAATGAGACTTTTGAGCAAATGACTCCACATCTAACACAATTCTTCCATAAAGGGCCTCTCCCTACAATGTGCAGTAATAGACAATTCATGTCACTTAGCAGTGTTGGAAGATTGCTTACCTGTGACTATAGGATAGGACTGAGGCCCAGGAACACTCGCTCCCAAATCTGCAGAAGTAGGGCTGGTTATATTTGCCTTCATGTCATCCAATCCACTAGCTAGTGAGGCCATGGCTGAGTATTCAGTTGTCTGGAAGAAGAAGCAAAAGGCATTTTAGTGATAATAAATTTACTATTCAAGAGCTTTTGCCCGTGCAACAGAAAGTAGGGGCAATGTAGAACTCAAAAATCCTTTGTTCTGCCAGTTTTAAAGGCAATGCCCAGTTACACAGGGCTTTTCAGCACTCAGTCTACTCACTAAGTGGGTCGGCGCTTATCAGTACTGTTCTTAGAGAACACCACAATGGGCTTTCTTTATAAAACCAAAGCCAAATTCATCAATATGTAACAAGGTGGTCTTGAAAGTGGAAATTCTGTAGAATAACTTGCCAAGTGCAAGTTACTTGCTTGTTAGAGAAAAATTGGACTGTTAACTGAACTCTCCATATTTCATTGGTGGTACTTGAAGGGACATGCACTAACAAGAAGGGAGGAATGGGGTATTCCATTTCCCCCCTTTTCTTGGGAATGTCACATTTCTTCGTCTCACAAGAAAGTGCACATGTATATCAATGTTTGCTTAATATATGCATTCATAGCCAACTCTTCCTAAATCCAAATTCTTTAAAAATAAGTCACCTGACTGTAGTAAGGACGCTGTCTCATTTCAAGAGAATTTCTTAATTTCATTAGCCAAAGGTACAGTAAATGAGCACAGGTCCTTAGAAATCAGACCATTTATGTCCTATAACTGTTGCAGTCTTGGTAGCTACTGCATTGTACAGCCAGTGAGGCCAGTTTAGGGGATGTACATGTATATGGCACAAAGCTTATCTTCATTTATCTTTTTCCCATTATTTCTTATAGTCAGAATCATTGTCACAAAACTGGGAAGTTTCCTTTTAAAGTTCTCCCCTCTCTGCGCCTATTTGCCCTTTAAGTTTTCATCCCTTATTTGTGAGATAGCAATCATGCCCATAAACAAGTGGAGGATGATGATTTCAAGATAAGAATGGCAATAGGAACAGATAAACTAAAGAGCAACCACTATGAGGCCAATCCCTGCTGAATTCCTGAAGATTAAGTCAATGCAGAAGCTGTGCAGAGGTGAAGAAATGCTTAGGAAACCAGGACCACATAGGGGTTTTTTTGAGTGACCAAAACAAAACAAAACAAAAATCAGAGTATCACAGAATCCTAGACTGGTTTGTGTTGGAAGGGACATTAATGACAATCTTATTCCAACCCCTGCCACGGACAGGGACACCTTCCACTACATCAGGTTGCTCAAAGCTCCATCCAGCTTGGCCTTGAACACTTCCAGGGATGGGACGTCCAAAAAAGTTTAACTTTTTTTTCAAGGAAACAAACTCTATCTGAGTGAGTACATCTTTCTCCCCCTTGCAAGTTTGTCCAAGAACCCAGCACACAATCTGATGCTTGCCACTAACACAACACTTTGGGTCAAATATACCTGTTAATGTCTCTGTTGCTCACCTCTCATTCAAACAGAAGTTAATTTACCTGGATAATCCTGTATTAGCAGGTCTGTGTAATAAACATGTATTTTCTGCAGTACAGCCTGACACCTTGAAGGCTTCCCTGTATAGATCCCTTGCATCTGTGTGTGCTAAATACATTTTGCCAGGGACCAGCACCTGGCCACCCTTGTCCTGCAGCCAGCCCATGGATCAGAGCCGTCTGACTCATCTTGTAGGCTCCTCCTTAATCTTTGCATTAAAGTTGTCCTGTTCCTCAGTCCTTTTAGCTCATTCCTTCTCTGACACCCTCCATGCCCTCATGTTTGCCTTCCCTTCATGCACCCAGCCCCTTTCATCTACAGCCAGTGCCTCAAAGACACCCAGACCTCTGCATCATCCCTCACTTCTGCCCATTGCTGAGGCTGGGCTTAGGAGCATCCTCCTCTGAGTAGGGGGCCAGTGAGGGTTCCAACCTTCCTTCTTCCTACAAGTGCAAAGAAACCTGCTTCTTTTGACTCCACATCACACCAAGGTGCATTTCTCAGTCTTCCAACACCACTCCAAGCTCTCCTACATCTCGAACCCCGCCTTCCCTTATTCAGGGTACATGCACATGTGGCGACACTGATGGGTTCTTTCTGTCCCTAAAACCCTGATCTAATAAGACACCAGACAAACAACAGCCCTGCAGAGGCATTCCAAGCAACTGATGAGGCATGAGCATGGATGGGCTGGCAGCACAGCAGAGGGAAAACCTGTCTTTGTGTCCTGTATTTGGTAGTTCTGATATCTGGAGAAGAGCACACATCAGTTCCTGGGTAAGGATGACTGATTTCACCATGCTGTTCTATGAAAACCACAACCCCACCATATTCAGACTGGAAAATCTATCTGTACTCTCCCATGAGGTACTGATCCACCACCCTCAGTGAGCAGGGAGTGAGTGTGGCTTCCCAGTTACAATGTGGGAGCTACAAACTTTTATTTGGGAGAAAGCATCCAGCTGGGATGGGACTCCTGCCACAGGCTGGGTCATGCGAGGCAACTGGGCAGGGGGTTGCACATCCAAACCCTGCCACCAAGAGTAGCTTTTGGAACTGCTGATCCTTGCACAAACCCAACTGGAACCAGCCTGAGTACCTGCCTGCAAACCTCCAACAACTCCAAGTTTGTTTCCCTTCAAAGGTCCAAGGAAGTGTCCTGGGGAAAGCATGACCAGAGTTAAAAGTTCTAACTGTAATGACCTGGAAACATCATGCAACGAGCCATGGGCTGGTCCTTCAAGCTCAGAGAGACTAACCAGTTCCAGTATCAGAAGCAAGCAGTGATCAGGGTGTAGCACACCCTGTCAGAGGTCAGGACAATGGTACCCCATGCTCATTTATGTCACTGCACCACAGAGAGTTTGAGCAATGTCAGCACCACAGCTCCAAACTGGGGAACCACATCTGTGGACTGCAGGGACTGGAAGCATTGTGGTTGCTCAGCACAGTGTGGAGGGAGAGCCTGCAGTCAGGCAGCACTGTGGTAGGAACGAGAAGGCATAAGGTAGAGATGTGCAAAATGGAGATCTGGAGTCCATCCCTACTTTTGGTCCAAATAATTTGTTGCAGACAGGAACTGCACCTCTTTTACAATGGCCCAGTAACATTTTCCTAGAGGTAAGAATAGCAAGATTTTCAGGGATTTTCCAGATGCTTTCCAGCACCCAGATCACTCCTTGAAGCCACCAGCAACTGAACACCAGCAGCCATATGGACCAGGTACCAACCACTGCTTCCAGCACCCAGGTGGACAGAGTCCAGGCTGAGGGGCAGCCTGAGTTAGCTGCTGACCCCCATCTGCTTATGCAGTCCCAGTGGAGGACTGACCATTACTATCACATCCACCTCTGCAGTAGCAGTTCCCACTGCAAAGCAGAGGGAGCATGGTCAGGGCCAGCACCAGACTGGCACAGTGCCTGTGTTCAACACTTGGCTGTGGGCAGAGAAGGAGACACCACTGCCAATGGTGAGACACTGTGGAGAGGCGACAGTCAGCAAAAACATCTTCTGGCCCATGAGGAGAGAAGAACCACAGGTGCAGAGCAGAGGAGCCTTCACCCTAAAAACAACTAGTGTGTGCTGCCTGCAGCCCTCCTCACCCCATGGAGGGGTGAGGGGACCCCCGTACCCCATGAAGAAGCACAAGCCTCTCTGTCACTGTGGCTTCACAATGCTGGGTGTTGACCCAGTCATGAGGGGTAGAGCAGTGTCCCCTCTTCCTGCACCCCCTAGATGGAGCTCTTTCTTTCAGGTAGCCCATCCGGAGAGGAGAAGAAACCCCAGGGGGAGGCAGTGCTCATGGAGCAGTCCCTCACCCCATGGTCCCATTGAGACCCTCCTGCCAAACCTCCCCAGGAGCTTCTCCAACTGGTCTGTGAGGGGCAGCAGAAGGGTCTCAGACTTGGCTCCTGCACCAGTGAGCTGGCACTGCTGCTGGTGAGAAGCAGCCCAGAATGATGATCATGGCCAGGGGTCCCTCCTCGTGCAGCGGGAAGCCTGACCTTCTGCTTGGTACGTGAAAAAGCAAGAGTCGGGTGTTCAGTACCCTAGAAATTACCTGAAAAATGACTGCCTGCGGTTGTACCACGCACTGTCTCATCAGCATGGAGCACCACTGCCATAGCATGGAGGAGAGAAAACACAGACATGTGAAACGAGGAATATATAAAGGAGAGAATGAGAAGCTCAAACTGAAAGGAGGAGCAAGACCAGATCTCGTGTGTCTCCCCTGCCCCATCCCACTCAGTTCTGCCAGACGAGACCTGGAGTCTGGCGAGGGATTGGTTGAGGTGGTGAGGAGAGGGGTGATCTCTGCGCACCTTTGGGCAGCAGCAAATGGGCAGCAGGGTTTGCACAGTCCCTCCCCACCAGATTTCTCTGCAAAGTGCAAACAGGAAGATTTCTGCTCTGAGTAAATTTTTACATCCACCACCACTACAAAGGCTTTATGTCTAAATACTAACCGCCTGGAGAGGAGAAGGTAGTGAGCAGATGGAGGGAAAAGGGGTGCAAGAGGGTTTCAGGATCATTATCAAATCTGCTGCACTACAGTGAAACAGAGAGACAGACCATCATCAGCTTCACCCTGTACTTTTCCTAGTGAAGGTGCAGAAGTGTAACCCATTGCAGAGTCAACAGTTACGGAAATTTTCTCTTTAAGATTTACCTGGAATTTTGTCTTAAATGGTTATGCAAAGATGGTCATACAGTACAGAACAAGATCGTTCCCTGAAACAGCCTGGTTCTAGAGTGCCAATGTGGGAAAATCAGGGAGCTCCCACTGGTTGGGATGAGACCTGCAGCAGCACTGTGACCCAGGTAGTGAGATAAATGCATCCCTCTTCTGCCCTGTCCCTTTTTCAGGGCACAGACCTTGTACCCCTCTTGAAGCGATTGCACTAAACAAAGACAGACAAGAGCTGTCTGCTGCACAGGGTGAGTGTCCATTGAAATGAGCCAGCTGGGGTCCATTGGGACTTGCACATGTTGCTTTTTGCATCTGCTCAGTGTTCCCAATTAAAACACCAGGCAGGCATTGAGCAATAACCCCTGTGCCCTCCTGCCAATGACACAGCTGCCCCCAGGCCCACAGCACTGTTTAGGACACAGCAGCAGTAGCACAACAGTGTCTCTGACCATCAAAAGTCTCAGGGACTCTAGTCTTGGTCTGCCTCCTTACCAACCATGTGCACTGCCTTCCTTGCTGATAGAGATGGTGCACAGAGTGCCCTCACTGTCCAAAAAGCCTTAAGGCCCCTGAAAGGCACAGTACCCCAGGTCACATACAACACATCCCCTGCTGACCCCTGACGCTAGCAGCAAGCCAGATGTCACACAAATATCTCCAAGTCATTGCATCTTAAAACTTTAAAATTAATTAATAAATAGAGGCAGAAGTGGTACACACCAGGCAGGCTGTCCAAAGAAACCCCCACCTCAGCCTGACAAAGGGAAGAAATTTATAACATTAGATATGGTTCGGAGAGCTTAATCCAAAGAAGCTCTAATTAATCTCCCCAGGCTTTCAGAAACCCAGTGCCACTTGCAGCTTCACAGGCACTGCTGTTGCTCTGCCTGGAGTTTCAAGAAAATGGAAAATCCATCCTAATGCCCTCCTCCTCAACCTCTCAGGATTCAGATGGGAAAGTCTTCCAAAAAGCTATATATCAAAGTCTCACCACTGCCGCCTGCCAGCCACCCCTCCATTTCACGTCATTCACATGGCATTCCCTGCACTGTCCACCACTGCCATCAAAACCAATCCTGCTTTGGAGTAAATACTATTTACACACCTAATTCAAGTCAAACCCCAGTTATTCTTTGATTTCAGCTACGCTGGGATCATTGCTGTCTCACAGAATGTGGAAGTTTGGTTTCAGTAGTACAACCTATTTCCCTTGGTTTAAAAGGAGTATTTCTGAACCTCCCTTTCACAAAACATATATGTTTATAAAAAATTAGCAGCTGTGCTTCATTTTAGCCAAATCCAATTAGGATTCATCCCAAGAGATTCCTCTGAAGGCAGTGGGAATTAGCTCGTGCACCCTGCCATGAACACATTTACCCTCATACTTCAAAACAACTGACCTGTTTTTGACCCAGTCTTCACATTATCTGCATGTGGGAAATGACACATTTTACATTTCCACAGTGCAATTCATAAGTGGGAACAGCCCTTCTCAGATTTTCTGAAGGGATCCCCAAATCCAATCTAAATGCCTAGAATTTACCTGTTGTTTTTCTTTCATACATATAAATAGCTGCATTTCCATTCATTCTTTGTTTCTCATTTTCATTTTGTTCTAATATCTGCATGTAAATGTCTGAAAATAGCATCTGTAATTGAAGATTATGAAGTATAGCCAGCTCCTGACAGGCTGCTAAGGAAGATGGATTATCCTCATTTTTCTGTAAATTTTGTCAATTTTGGAATTCATAAGCTATCAACACTGATAAAAATGTGACCGCACAGCTGTGTCAAAGCGGACAACGTGGCATCGCTGCAGCTCCTGAGGAGGATGGCTCTCCCCAGCCACCCGGTCAGGGGCATGCACTGCAGGAATCCTTCCTAACTGCTTGCAGTATCTACATCCCAATCACACCACCCCCTCCACTCTGCCACCCCCCCACCCCAAATTCAAATAAATAAATAAATTGAAAGTACACAAATTCTCTGGTGCACCAATTCATATCACAAAGCGCAATTTATTGTGTGTTCTCCCTTTTTATTTATCCCTAAGTAGTAAACACAATTTCCATTCAGGGGGTTCGTTATGTTCCACTCCTACCAGACAATCACAGCACACTTGAGGCAATTGTTTTGCCTCTTCCTCTCAATTTTCCCATTACTGGGAGTAAGTACTGTTGGGACTCTTTAATAGCCCGACTGCAGCCCATATCAATAACAGATGAGGTTTAATCGTCCAACACAAAAATTATTTAGGCTCAGTAAGGACATTCAATGTCATTTGCATAATGGCATTTCTATCCTGAGCACCTAACCCATCGTGCATAAACAAGGCCCTTAGACCATAAATAATAATAAATCATGACGTCCACACTCCTATTGCTGTAATAGGAGCCTCTCTATGTAGAAATTATTTCAGTAGGAAAGGGGCACTATAATTTTAAAGACATGTGGCATTGCACAGACCAGTAAATCACACCCATGTGCACAATTGTGCACACACACGTGCCAGCGAGGCTACCTACGGTGAGCAGCAAAATCCCAAGGAGCAGCAGCACAGAAAACTGCCCACACTGAGCACTGGGAATGCTTTTGATTATTGTTTCTTAGTCAGAGGTAGCAGGCTGCACAAAAGCAAGGTCTGCGTAATTTGTGCAGTGCCTGGGCATGTGTGCAATGGACCTGTAAGTCTACCAATCCCTGGGGGACATTCGCTCATGCCCACTGTCCTTTGACCTCTCCAGGAAGGTCTGGTGGAAAGAGACCAGAGACCTGCAGATGTTTCCCAAGCAAGCCTTTCACAGGCCACTGGAGTTCCCAGTGCCCCATACCCCCCTTCCAGGCAACTCAGCACTGCCAAGGCCACCACTAAACCATGTCCTCAAAAGACTTCATCTGGTTTTCAAACAGAAGCCTCCATAGGAAACCATGGTAAGGCTAGCCCAAGGGAAGCAAATGTAAACAGCAAGCTGAGGTGGCTTTCAAGATTTCAGTCGTCTTACCTGGCCACTAACAAGTGCATGAGTGAATAGAGACATCACCACAGTGGCAACAGCTGGTCTCTGTGTCTGCCAGGATTTGCCAGTTTTGTCATCATAGATTTGTCCTCAACAGCTCTGTCCTTTCTCAGTATAAACCCTGCTCTGTCTCCTCTAGGACATGAAAGGAAAGTATGACTCACCCAAGCCCACACCCATCCCCATAAGCACTGCTCAACCCAGTAAAGGCTCTTCCCTGCTGTCTCCATGCCAGAACCACCCAGTTCAGTTTACTGAGAAAGGCAGAAACTCCACAAAAGATTTTGTAGGAGCCTGATCCCAGTGCCAGCATTGCAAAAATGCTGCCTGCACAGGCAACTCCTCCCTGAAACAGTATCTCCCTAAGCCTCATCCAACCTCTGCTCTACAGCCCTCCTCCTCCTTCCTGTCCCAGAGCAGTCCTTGCTAGCTCCTCTCTCGCTTTCCCCACAGACTTACATGGGGTGTTTCTCTTCTTCCCCTCCTTCCCGCCCTCTGCCTCTGTGGCTCTTCTCACCCCAGCACCAAACGAGCTCTCTCAGCAGCCTCCACCATCCTTCACACACTGCTGAAAAAAGGGCCACTCGATCAAGATAAAGAATGAGACACCCAACTGAAATAAAGTGTAACACAACCTGGCCTGGTGGAAAAAACAATTTGCTTTTTGTAAAACCAGCATATAATTTATGCCTTTATCCTTCTCACAGCTACAAGCTATTGTTAAAATACACTATTTCACAGGAGAGGAACTGGACACTCTCACCCTTAACAATAACAATTTCAGTCAGAGAAGGAGGGAAAAGGTACGATCCTCCATCATGGTGGTTCCACTGCTTCCACTGAAGGACTGGCATGGGTGTGGAGAGAAGAAAATACAACACTCAGCACAGTCAAATATTTCCTTATGGAGAAATACAAAGCAGAAATATGAAGGCACCATGAGAATGTTCATGAAGTTGACCAACAATATTGTCAGATCTTCAATCCATCCCACCAACAGTCCTGAACCCTGAGAAGTCTTATGCAAACTTTATCAATTTGGTTTTCTGTAATGCTTTCAGATGAACTACCCAAAGGTGTTTCACAAATGACATCTAAGAATACTTTCATATCATTTTTTTCTACGATATTATGCATTGTGTACAATAAAATCGGCTCAAAGTGGTGTCCCATGGCAGAATGCCAAGGTCCAAGCCTCAAGGACAGCCACTGCAGTCACTGCAGCTACAGGAGCACCAAACCTCTGCCCAGGGGGAAGCCAATTGAGAAAGCCAAGGAGATTGCTGGTTTGTGGCATGTTGCAAAGTCTAAGCAGAACAAATCTGTATCAACCCATGAACTCCTAAATTTCAAAGCTGGACAACAAGTAACACACATGCTTCATTTTCTAAAAGACTTGTTTTTCTCTGTTGCCCATGGGAGCCTGGTGACTCTACAGGGGTCAGGAGCCTTCTGCCTTTCATTTTTGGGGTCAAAACTTTCCCTACAATGCTGAATTCACTATCAAATCCCCAACATGGAATTGACCTTATTAAAAAAAACAAGCAAACAGAAAACCCAAACAAATTAAAAAAACCCCATGCAACAAAACGGCCATAGTTTCCCAAAGGTTTTCTTTCATTTTATCACCCACACCCAAACCGGACTGGTAAGGGCCACAGTATTGTAAGCCAGTTTTCATTACAGCATTTTAATGGAAAAACCAAGAATCTTAAAGAATCAGGAATCTTTTCCAGCCTTGGTGATTCTATGGTTCTACTCCAGAAGAAGTTTAGATTAGGTATTAGGAAAAAAATTGTTATGAAAAGCGTTGTAAAGCACTGGAAAAGGCTGCCCAGGGAAGTGGGAGTCATGAGCCTTCAAAGTGTTCATAGAACATATGAATATGTTTGAGGACAAGGTTTCATGGCGAACATTGTGGTGGTGCTGGATTGACAACTGGACTTGATCTTAAAGGTCTTTTCCAGCCTTCAGATTTCTGTGACTCAGTAGGTACAAAAGTTGTTTTCAAAAGATTTCTGCAGCACTTTCTGATTACAAGCCCTTGAAACCATGGGGTTATGGAAGCAGCAGGAACCAAATTCTGTGCATATAGAGTGCAAAGCAAGAGGTTTGGACACTTCAACCAGAGTATTTTGCACAGAAAACAGTAAGTGTTAGGAAGGGTACCGCGGATGTGGAGCGGGGGAGACACTCCTTCACCTTCATGTGTGCTGCAGGCATGCCTCATGCAAATGGAGGCCCTGTGAAGGGGAACATCAGAGGAATGATGTGGTGCTTGCTTTGATGTCACATTCACCAAGGATGAACAGGCACGGAACCCCACTCATCCTGTGGGGTAAATATTGAGATGTTTTTCCCCTTTGCCAATTAGTTGAGACACACTGACAACCAAATCTGACCAGCAACAGGTCCAGAATGTGAAGGCCTCAGGACAAGGCACTGGAGACTGGGGCATGACAAAATCCCTGACCTCAGAAAAAACACCCCATCCCACCTGCATGCCCGTGGGGTGGGGAAATGGCCTCTGCCTTCAGAAAAACACCTAGAAATACCAGAAATTGTCTGCACATGGGTATAAAAAAATGAAGCAAAATAGAGACACGTTGACCAATCAGTGGGGTACGTATAGGGTGGTGGTCCCAGGTAAAGAGATTCCGCCTGAAAACACTCACAGCCTGCTGCTGCTGGAGGCCCTGTGCCTCCCCGATATCATGACAGGCTCCACTGAGGGACCTTCTACACAGAAAAATCATCAAAGATGACAAGTTTTGGTGAAACATTTCAGCTTTTATCAAAACATTCTCTTGAAAGACAGGTTCGGCCAGGCACGCTGCTGTTATAATAATCACTATTTTGCCACTAAAACATCAGAAGAAGCCTGGGCACCACACACACAGTGGAACAGCACCACGAGCAAACGGTATCAGGCAAACAGAAAGGAACCCACCACCTCTATGACCTGAGTACCTCTTCCACCCCAACAGCAAATTGTGTTCTTATGTCAGAAGGGTATTTGGCATTATATTTTCAAAATTTCCTCCCCAGTCACAAGAACAAGAGAGGAGATATTTGAACAAAAATAGATGTGGGGTCTCTACCATTAACAAAATCTCCACTGGTACAGAGCCTCACAGTTTGGCAATACCTGAAAACCATTCATCAGCCATGTAGCCTGATGACAATTTCTTGTGTACCATAACTTATTCTGTTACTTGACCCTGTGTTTCAATTATTTAGAGAGGTCCTAATAAGCAGTGAAATACTGTAAGTCTAACATAGCATCTGACAAGTTTGTGTCTTCTGCCTGGCTTCACTCCACAACTCCCATTCCAGGAAGGCACCCATCACCTACGGCACCTCCTTTTCCCCAAGTCTTCTGGTTATGTCTCTGTATCTGACTTGTCTGGACTGATTTGGACCTGAGGTCAGCCCTAAGCCTGGAGGGGACTTTGCAGAGGAAACCTTGGCCTCTCCAAGGTTGTTCTTATTCCATTACTCTTTCAAGGGGAGAGGAGTAGAGCTGAAGCCATAGCTTTACTAAGACAGTTAATCTCTGTCTTAACACACAAGTTCCCTCCTTTTAGATTTCTTTTTTTTTTTTTTTCATTTTGAAAAATTCTACTGCCACCAGGTTTTTAAGCAACCATTGTTCATATGAGCAGAGAGGAATTTTGAAGCTATCCCTCTTGTCTGGAAGTAGCTTAGCTCCACAATTGCTTTTTGTCATTCAGATACTGTTGTAGGTTTTTTCATTCAACCACCTCCTAAAAAAGTGGCTACCCAAAACTGTGGCATTCTTCTGAAAACCCAGCATCTGCACTGACCATGTTTCTCAGGCTTCTGGATGTTGCATGCTCCACCTCATCTCACATACTGTGTGAACAGGTGTTGCTCGTCCACCTCAACCACACTTTTCACACTTTCCATCATAACCATACCAAGGTTTCCATAAGTCACATCATAACTGTTGGAATGAACAAAGTGGCTGGACAGACAGGCTGTGGGATGATCCGTGTTGTAAAGAAGTTTCAGAGGCCCCTCAAAGCAAGGCCAGCTATGGCGTCAGGCCAGGCCAGTTGGGTTTATTCAGCTTGGTCTTGAGAACCCCCTCAGATAGAGACTGCACAATTTCTGAGGGCAACCTCTGCCCTGTCTGACTGCCCAGGTGGAAGAATTGCCTCCTTGGGCCCTGAAGAGCCTCTCCTATGTCAGTTCATACCCCTTTCTGTTATGCTCCCACAGTGCACACCCTTAAAGAGTTTGGCTCCTGAGATGTTTGAGCACAGCAAGTTCTTCAGGGAAGAATATTCCCATCATTGTTGATTATAAAGTGATGGACAGATTTAGAGAAAGGCCACAGAATGAGCGTAAAACAGCAGTGATTTCCACACTGAAGGCTGGAAATTGTACTTGAAACTTGTCAAAGCCTGTGGGATCCAAACATTTATTAGAGACTAAGTAGAGAAGCCTTATTATATTCTTTGAATGCTGCTGCAAACACTTCCTCTCAAATATAATGTGAGTTGGCCAGGCACTAATTAAATCAATGGGCAAATGTGTTTACTCACAAATTTGTCCCTGTCATGCAGGGCTAACACAGACATAAGGAGGTCGGTCAATTTTGCTCTGGCATAATTGGCTGACTAGTGCCATAACATGGCATTGTCTGATACTGGGGAAAGGTGTGGTTACTCTGTCAAAACTGACAAAAAATATATTTTTTGCAAAACACACAATGAACAAATATGTAATTACCTAATGCCAGTTCCCAAATTTCAAAGAAATGTGAACACTTTTGTCAGAATAACAAGTGGGAAAATCTTTTCTTGAATTTTCCACCTCTCTGTCACACTTAGAAGCCAAAGAAAATCTAGAGGAGACCACCTGTTGCCTTTGCAAGATGTTGTGTTCCATGTCATCACAAAGCTGTGGATGTAAAGCTAATAGAAGGTGCTGAGACGAAACTTGGTGAGTGGAAAAGCATCCCCATCCAGCATTACCTAAACTGGAATGTCTGCAATTTCCAAACACTGTTACCCAGACTCACAGGAAAAAAGCATACCACACTCCTCCTCAATGGCATCTCAGTCCCTGAGGAGCTTCCAGAGCAGGGGAGAATGTTCTGCCCTTGCCAGCTGCCAATCCTGTCACATGTCAGTGACACCTACTCTGCATGAGCCTGTGCACAATGTGGGAAGCCTGTCCAGGGGAAAAGATGTCCCCCTCACTGTGCACAGAGCAAAGAGAAAAGAGACAAGGACAAAGGAAGTGTGAGAGCATGAGGCACAGCAAGGTTGGCCTTTCCTTTAGCTTGTGAATTTGTATTTTCACATGTAGTCACATTTGAGAGCAGTTGGGAGGGGAAAAAAAAAAATGCACTGCAATTCGCAAAGGATATATCTACCTTGCTATTTGGGGACTCCTCCTCCCTGATGGGTCAAAGGGAGGAGGTTACAAGGACGACTCTGTAGGAAAAGTACTCACATTTGGCCTCACTGGAGCCAGAGATAGTCCCCAGATAGAATCACGTGAGTTGGGGTACAAGGCCTAGCAAACCCAACACAGCAGACTCAGAGATAAACAGCATTTACATCAGTCTCGACCAATGCTGCGGTTTCCCAGCAAAGTAACAGGCACTGGAAGAGCTCCAGTTGTTCAAATTCACCCTGAAATCCCCAAGACTATGTGCTGCTGCTGCTCTCCCCCAGCTTGGTCTTATTACACTGACTATCAGCAAAGCAGGATGAGTGCAGAGAAATCCTGGCTCTGTCCTCTGATAGCAGCTTTTCCTTGGCAGGATCATTCTCCCACAGCATTGCAGAACACAGGAAATGTTCCCTGTTGCCTTCTGGGAAAGTCTGCATAAGAAATCCCAACCTCAGGCTGCCCACCGATTCCAGTCAAAGTGGGAAAGCTGGTCCCCAATTCTATGGGGAGAAGCCCCCAGGAAGGGGCATTGAGCTTTAGTGGGGGCACAGGATATCTCCATCTCCCTGCCAGACAGGAGAGCAGGCAACCCTTGGATTAGCCCACCTGGGCTTCTTCTCACCTCTTTTACTTACTCAAAGACCAGCGGTTTCAATTCCATCCCTCTCAGACAACCTCAGTTGTCCCTGCAAGCTGCAGGGTGCTCTTCACAAAGATGATGTTGATGCAGGAAGACGTTAGCTGGATACATGGCTTCTGTCATGCTCCTTTCCCAGAAAACTCCCCGCCTCCACAGCCCCACTGTCACAGAGAATACCAGGTGTCATACAAAGGACTCTGCTGTGACTGTCACCAGCCAACATGACATGTCACAACAAGGCAGCAAATGCGAAGAATTCTGTGCAGTTCTCAGACATTCATGCACAAAAAAAAGGCTCATAAGGGAGGGCAGAGCATTGGGAATGAGAAGTGTTGGCCCAAGGAGCTGTGCTTTCTGCTGTTATTCTAAAAGAAAAACGTTTCTACTCAAAAAATAAAAAAGTTGATTTTCAGCAGGAAAAAACACTGTGGAAGGTTTCTATCTCCTTTTTCAATATAAAATGAGCACAGCCAAAAGAGAAGGTGGTGCATCCTTCCCCACCCCCAGCAGTGTGATGGAGGAACATAGGGCTCAGAGAAGAGACCCTGTCCTGAGGAGGCTTCAGCCTCCCAGCAGATGAAGGAACACTATCAGACAACTTTGCAGAATAACCTGATGATGGTGAAACTGGAGACTGCAGCTGACATCATAGTCTTGGGGCTTTGTTCACGGAGCAGCTCCTGAAGGGAGATGGGTGTAAGTGCTCCTGTCATATCAAAAAAGCTGCTGCTCCATCCCAGTGAAATGCTCCAAGTTATGGTTGAGTGCTGGTCCCCTCATCTTTTTTTTTTTTACCTCTTTAGATTTTACCATTATACTGGGCAAGAAAAAAAATATTGCCAGCCTAAGATTTCCTCTTGAGTAGTCCTCTAAGGACACTCTCCCCATTTCTTTTCATTTTAACCACTGGTCAGCAGAGTTGGGCAGCACCAGGTCCAGGTAAACTCCTGCAGCACACACGTGCTCTCCCCAGGGTGGGAGCAGCTCATTCCCATACCGCCTGAAAACCCTGACACGGCTTGTCATAAGGACCAGCAGCAAAGCCCAGCACTCAGGGAATCAACATAGCAACTGCAGCAAGGGGCCAGTCCCATGTCCTGCCGACTGACTGTCAGGAGCACAGCTTATCCCCCCACAGTCCCCGTGCAGGCTGGGGGTCATGGATGTCTGTCCTCCCAGCTGCTGTCCCTCCATCACCCTGCCCGCCCAGACCCTGTGCCCTTTCCATTCAGTAGGGGTATTGATCTGCTGGCAGCAATGGGCTGGATAATTAGCCAGGAATTAGGGTTTCTATTACAGCCAGGAGGCTGCCCCAGCTGATTTATCACCTGAATAATTTACTGTGATTGAAAGGAAATTAAAATGAACTCCATTTGACAACTGTGTGCTTTTATGGGTTTTAGTGAAGACTCAAAAGCCAAATTAATAGCCTGGTGTTGTTTGATAGTCTACTGAGAGTAAATATGGGAAGGTTTTTTGTCTGCTGATGTGCTCTCCTAGGCTGGCTTTTGGAGTGGGGGTTTTTTCCCTCTCATCAATAAAGCCGCAGCCCCGATCAGAAGAGGTTTCAGCTATAAAATCCGCAGAACCGCTCTCTCTCACTGTTCCTGTGTGTGCTGCCAGCACTCACCCTCTCCTGCCCTTTTCTTCAGGCAGAGAACCAGCAGAATGGAGGGGAGCAGGCAGGCCCTACTGACAGCCCACAGCCCACCCTGGCACCAGCACCAGCAGCCAGGGCACCCCAAACAGCTGCTGATGCCAGCCAGTCTCCACTGGTGCAGGGTGAGGGACTGGCTGCCACTGGGGCAGCCTGAGGAATAGCATGGGGGTAATCCAGTCACCCTCCACCTCATCCGGTTGTGATGACCCAGTCATCACCTTGACCTGCTGCCACCCTGGCAGGGCTGCAGGTGTGTTCCACCACAGCATAGGGTGCTTCCCACCTGCTGCCAGCCAAACTCCTGACTGCACTGAGGAATTGCATGAAGAGGTGGCAGAGCAATGCTGGACTCCACCTCGCCTCTTCCTCTATTTTTATTTTTTTCTCAATTTTAACATTTTTGTACATTTATTGAAACCTGTGTTGTTTTGTTTTCCTTTTTAATTTGCTTTTCATTTAGCACACCCTGCAATGCAGTCACAGTGAAGAGCTTACCTTGGAATGCTCAAATCATTTTTACAGATGGCAGATCAAGAAAAGATCTGGTTGTTCAAACAAATGGTGAGTTAGTTTTGTACTGGACTACATGAAGTTTTGGGAAGACACAAGCAAATATTAGCTCTGCATTACTCAACAGAAGTGTCAGACTATTTTCAGATCCTCAGCAGCCTCTGTCAGGCCAAAGGTTTCCCAGGAAGAACCTATTTCTCACACTCCAGGGAACAGGACCAAGCATATTGTTCCACCAGTTCGTAGAATCATGGCACGGTTTGGGTTGGGAGCGACCTTAAAGATCATCTTATTTCAGCCTCCTGCCATGGGCAGGGACACCTTCAACCAGGTTCATTCCTTCCTTCTGCTTCTCCAGTAACTGCACTTGGGGACTGAGTCCACTTAAAATACAAATGGATTGTACTTTCTGGCTTTACTGGGATTTTCCTTGTTATTCCTGAAGATCAGACCCTAGTACTGTGAGGTGGATTGTGTGTCTCTGTGCTCTCAGGAGGTGCATTTTTGTGAACACATCAACAGCACAACTCTTCAGAGCAAAAAAATCCCAAAATTCCTCTTTCAAAGCTGAAGCATACTTGATAGGAAAGCAAATACTGAAGATTTTGAAAAGGCCTTTATGCCCCTCTCTTTGTCCTTTCAGAGAACTCTTTGCTCGTAACTCTCTCTGAATCAGGTTTCAACTTCATGCAATTCTTCTACTTTTTCCAACTCACAAGTAATTTTAGGGGGTTCATTAGCTGTCAGTATTCCATTAGTTATCCAAATTCCATCTTCCATCTGTCTATCCTTATTTCCAGATCCATGTTTCCTTGCACTCCATATCACGAACACATGTTACTATACGTTTGGCAGGTTACTGGTTTCTACCAGAACCCAGAAAATCTACATTTTATACATAAATTTATCTGAAAAAAAATATTTGGTTTAGTTCTAGCTAAAAGCCATGGTAAAGCACCAGGAAGGGCTTGGGAATTATCTGCAGATAACAGCAGCAAGCTGTTCTCTTCTATGTCAGTGACCTACACAGTGTTGAATTTGGTCGCATTATGTTATGCCTCATTATGGCCCTGTTCTAAAGTTTATTGAAGTCAACATAAATATTTCTCTTGGCTACAATGAGTATTTGACTGGACCCATGTGTGAAGCTGAAGTACAAGAGTCTATTTCTCTTGTGGACAGAAATCCAGCATGGATAATTCTCTTCTTTATTCTGAGGAAAGTAACACACTGACTCTCACTTGAGCCAATCCGGCTGTATATACTTCACCCTGTATTTTTCCCCTGTAGAGGTATTAATGCCGCTCTCACAGCTGCCACAAGCACATTCATCCACAGGTTCCCTTCCCACTTTGATAGGACCTTCCTGAACCTGTCCAACTTCCCATGCCTGAAGCTCCTGTCTCTCCTTGATTTTCCTGGACCTTGATCTCCAGGAACATCTCCTGTCCGTGCTTTGCCTGGGAAGTGTGTTTAAGTAAACAGTTCACACAGTGGATGCCACAGGTTCAGCCAGCCCAGGGCAGCTTCCCAGGGATGTTGGGAAGGGCTTTTCTGTCCTCCTGGCTGGAATCAAAGGAAACCGTTGGAGGACGATCACCCTCACAGCCAGGCTTAGGGATTTGCAGAGTATAGCCAGTGTCTCTACTTCCTCCAGCTCTTAATGAACTATAGGCACTGGAAAATTTTGCAACTCAGTGTTGCGGCTCTGTGCACGGAATGAGTGCCTGTTCTGAGTAAAATCTGAATTGTCACTGCAGTGACCAAGAGTGGTGGGGTTTTAACTGTGGTAGGGATCAGTCTGGAGTATGCCAGTCTACCACTGGTGTAGATGCACAGCACAACTCCAGGGCCACCAGAGAAAAGCCGCTCTTTGTGTCGGTATGGTTTGCTCCAAGGGCAACTGGGGTGCAACCTGTGCCAGCAACACCAAGAGCCTTCCCTGTGGGCAGAGGCACTTTGCCACAGACCTGGCATACTGAGGAGCAATGAGTCCCATACACACACAGAGAAGCACAGACAGAAAGGGGAACTGCTGCCAGCCTAGAGGCAGATGCTGTGAAGATTTTCCTTCTGCAAGACCTGAGAATTACATAGAATTCAAGTTGTGGGCTTCATCCTGGCTGATGGAAGAGCTGCGTGGAAGTGGTGGACAGCAGCCATGTACATAATGGCGGTGCAACACTGGTGTTGTAAACACATCACTATGTGCATTTCCAGATTCATGCCCAGAAATATGTGAAATCAGTTCTCCATGAACATGTGCAGCCAGTGCAAATTGATCACAGGCTGTTTGCAAAAAATAAGGCCACAAACATAAGGGAAGGCCATTTACTCTACAGAAGACTTCATATTTATAGCAGGAGTGTGTCAGGGAGAGGTGGACCAGGTAATTCTAGAGTACTGACTTTATACTGTGTTTTCTCCCCACAATATATAGACACAAAAGGACTTGATGCTGTCTGCTCAGAAGGCCTTCTTTCTCCAGCTTCCAGCTGCTGGACTTCCCCTGCCATCAGATGTTGTTCATGCTCCAAGCATGCAGGAAACACACCAGTGCTGCAGAGCACACACCTACATGTGCCTAGCTGCACCACCAGGCATTAGGCTGCAAAGTTAGGCAGGTAACAGGTGATGCCTTACTTCTGCCTCCCACTGCATGTTAGAGTTTTCAATGGTAGGAACACATCACAGGATCCCTGTATTACCCAGCCCACACAGTTGTCACCGTTTCTGTCAAAGAACTGCCTGATGCTTTATTTTCCTGTCACTGTCCAGTGATTGTCTTCTCTCTCAACATGGTATGAGCCCTTCTCCAAAGACAAGTATCCATTCCCTGTGGGTCTCTCCACAGACAGCACAGCTTACAGTAGATGTGAAAACTCTTACAATGTTTATGGAGCACACAACATGTATTGAGGTGAGAAATAACTCAAGAGCTTCCATTTTATACAAATGAGCTAAGGGAAACATAAAGATAGTAAAGTGAAGGAAACGGATTGAAAGTACTCGAAGCAAAGAGTTTGGACACTGTGAGCAAGCACTCCTACACAGACATCAGCCCATCTACCTACATGAGGGACAATGGACACTTTCCAAAAGGCAAGGACAAATTTTGTCCAGAAATTTTGTCCAAAGGAGGACTTTGGGCAGAAGAGGCAAGCCCGCAGCTGCGGACCAAGCATTATGAGGCTGCAAACAATTGTGCTGCACAGGAGGGACCTCTTCCCCTTGACCATGGCCAAGGGGCTGCCCCCAGCACACAAGTGAGGAGGAAGACTTAGAGAGCAGGCAAAAGCAGGGAGAAAAAGGGAACTACCTTGTCTAAAGACTAACTCCTTCCAGTAAAATACCTGGAGCCCTCCTCAGGTGAACAGCACTGGTACATCAACAAGTTTTTGTGCCTGAGCAAAATTAGTGATATTCAGCTGGCTGCTACGGGATCACATTTCTAATAAAATGGACAGTCAGTAGGTCAGCAGCTCCTACCAGTCTTCTCCCCACATCCTGTCTCTATGGGGAGGAACATCTTTTCCATATATTCCTCTACGGAAACAGCTCAGGGCTCCATACATCTGCCACTGATTTACCTCCTACAGCACCACTTTGGAGTCCAGCAGAACTCTGGACAGCTGGATGTTGCAGGCAGACCTTCCTTTACTACAGCAATCTATTACAGGGACAACTGTGGTTTTCCAAGGCACATCATTAATGTCTTCAGTATTTTCTTTCTCATTGATTTCTTCAGCCTTACTAATTGATGTGGACAACTTCTTTGCTTTGATTAAGCATCATGACAGTTTTGCTTGACTCACCAAGGAGGTAAGACATGACTGTTTTGGTAAGGGCTAGGGTTCATACAGTGTCCCTGTGAAACAGAGCAAGTCTTACAGATTACATCTGCTCACACTGAAAGTTACAGTTCACATACCATCAGAAAGCAGAAGCTGACCCCAAACAATCACAAGCCCTTAACCATGGTCCAGCATTCCAAAAGCAAATGACCATGCTTCAAGCTATATGAAAGCAAACAACTGCAAATTTGTCTTGTAATCAAATGTAAAAATGCCTAGGCAACATGCTTCTGCAAAGTACCTTTTGAACCTCATGATGTCACATTTCTTAGCACCTTATTTGACTTCCCGGAGCATACAGAGAGTTCCCTGTTCACTAAATTAATTGCAGCATATCTCCAACTTTAATAATGTAGTTGCTCAGAGCCATTCTAGTCACAACTCCTTACATGGGCCCAGGAAGTTCTTTGCTCCAACAGCAGTTAAATATCCCAAATTTGATAAATGGGATAACACTTCAGCAACATCCTTATTCAGATCTTCCATTCTTCCTACAAAAGCAGTAGAAGTTTATATCTGGATAAGTGGTCACTCACTGCTGGACTGTCTCCCATGAACTGTCCATGACTCAGGGGATCCAGAACACAGGAAAAAATACACAGTCCTCTTCCATCATTGCTCTCTTTGCAATGACTATTTGGGCCCATACAAGTTTTGCAGGGACAGATCTAATACCACGTGGTTCCTAAGTGATCAGTGCTGAAAAGGCTTGCCACAGGTGTGGGCACAGAGCCTGTCCTCTCCACTATCACCCGTGTTCGGATGGGATAACCACCATCTAGTGGTACATGAAGGCCACTTCACCTTCCAGAGACACCAACAGTTTGGCTTCCTGCCTTTTTTCATCTCAAGTTCAGATCTGCAGAGTTTCTCAGTATGTACAAATTGGGGAAGTCAGAAAACCAGCAGAAGCTGGTGAAAAGTAAATGTCTCTATGAATGAAATAACAAATGACAAATGTGAGCCTAAAGGCATGAGGAATTTATACTCTACCATAGGACTTTAGGTGTAAGTAATTTTTTTGTTTTTAAAGAAGTGTATGCTAATACACATTCCTTAACTGGATCCACGATGGCAGTAGGCTGCCCTGAGAGAATCTCCAGCAACCCTCAAGTGTATAGATTACTCCAAAGGGAATTAGTGTTTGGCTGCAGTTAGAGAAGTCCATTCACCTTGCTAAAAAGCACATCTGATGTTAAGAACCCTGAAGACAAATAACTGAATACATCATTAAGTAGCCTGCTACCCAAGAAGAACGCAGAGGGATTTGGCTCATCAGGTTTTGCATGTGCTTCTGTATCACACCTGCAAAAATGGAACTTTCCCAAAATATTAGTGCCAAGTCTTCCCCAAACACACTGATGATCTGTAGGTGCAACTAATTTACCTTCACATACTAATTGGGTGTTTCTCTCAGCGAATGGTAAGTTACATGCTTAATAAGACATTTCTGGATACAAAAATCTGATTTGTGCCCACAATCAACACTGTATGAACCAAAACTAAGCATTGGGTTTTGCAAGTCTTCTCCTTGTTAACTTCAATGTCTTCTTTTGGTCTAACAAAAACATTAGAAGCTGTGATGCTCTTTAAAGGCTCATTTGATGAAAGTGGTCCAGATCAGGTGTAATTTCATACCCAAACATTTGCTAATGTTTGCTCAAGGAGTGTTTTCTTTTATTTTTTGATAGACTTTCATGGCTAACATGCACTTGGCTGAGACAAGCTTGACAACACACTTGTTTTGCTGTGATTGTCTACTGAAACTCTAAGCAGCCTTTGGTGATGTCCACCAAACAGACCTCTGCCAGCAGGAAGCATATCAGGAAAACATGAAATACATGCCATAGTACCTGTTCTGGTTTGATGGGCTCAGTTGTTGTGAAAATGTCAGAATAATGTTGCCTCTCGAAGACACGATCCAACACTTCTAGCTGCTGCTGGGTGAAAAGGTCTCCTCGCATCTGTTTGCGAAGAAAATCTCTGCTTGGGAGAGAATGGCCATTTGGTACCGGAGATTCCTGAATACCTTTCAAAGATGAGAGAGGAGAGGAAGAGTAAGTAGTCATGTCCATGATGAGACCTACAGAACAGTGTCTCATTTTATCCCTTGAATAGATGTAGGTACTACTATGGTGAAGACCTTTTGAGAGGTTGCGTATCGCTGGAAAATGCACTAGACAGACAACCCTCAACCCATCAACGATTTCAAACATAATTTAAAGGCAGGGCAAAGGATAATGGTCCCATCTCTTCCTTCATCATTTTACTGCACCACCTGAAAACCTATCTAGTTCATGGTCTGCATGCAGGAGAACAAAGGAGGATAGTGACAGTCACAGTAAACTTGAGTCAGCACCCATACACTCTGTCTCCTTTCTGTGCTACCTGCAAATCCTGCTCAGCTCCATCCTATGCTGAGCTTTGAACTATTGGAGTACCATGTTGGGAAACACAGACTCTCCGTGCAGTACTACCAGCAGCACTGCTCAGACATTCCCAAAGCACAGCCTGCGTTGTACAGAAGTGGGACATCCCTGGGCTGAGTTACCACTGCAACACCCTCAAAAAGGCCTGATAAATGGCACTGTTCTGACACTCTAATTCACTTAGTATTTCCTGGGTTTAACTAGCAGGTTATGCTGGGCTCGGAGCCTGGGTTCTGAGGTACATTTTCCTCCCTCTTCCCTTTGGCAGAGATTTTCAGCAGAAGTCACAAGTGACAGCCCATGGTTGAGAAACCATGAGAAAAGTTTGAAAAATATTTATATTAGCAGTCTGGAAAGACTTTTGCAATACAGGGGATGGTTTCAATTTGCTTTTTGCAGATTCACAGTGATTTCCTACTTTTTCTTCATCTGTCAGTGCTGGAAATGTATCTTTTATGCAACTGAAAACTAAGATCTGCAGTATTCCCAGGACTCCAGGAGGTGGAACTCCAACAACAACAGTAAATATAAGATTTCTTCTCCAGATCGCAACATCAGACTAGACAGAAGGAGGAAACGTTTTAAAAATAGAATCTTGCTGCCAGAATAGTTTTGAGGAGTAGAATTCAAATGCATCATTAATGGTAAGATTTCCATGAGTGCTGCAGTGGTTTACAGTCCAAGAAGTCTACAGAGGAATAACATGACCCAGACCTCCTCTGGCAGACGCTGCATCAAGTTTTTTGATGGCAAATATAGAGGTGATCTGACAGAAGTGATCTGTGCAAAAACACCCTGCTGCTGTAGACATCAGTTTTGTCCACAAACACATACTGACCATCAGTAACAGGGGTGATGCCTGTTGGACAAGATTTTTCACAAAGGACTATTGATTTGAGATCATCCTTCAGCACAAATGGATTTTGCAGAATATCCAGTCTATCCAGAGAACTGGGCTGCTTTAAGGCAGAACTGTCAGACTGGGGGACCAACATAGGGAAATACATCTTTTGACCTCACTTTCTAACACTGAACTTAAGCAGAGCACTGCTTATACTGAATAGGCATTAGCTGTAAGCAATTAGTGCTGGAAACTTGCTGCTCTATTTCAGATCAGCAGTTTTGGTGACAAATTCATGTTTAACTGTTTAGAGAAAGTCATGCAATTTTATCAAGACTAGATGATTTTGACTTTTGTGAAGTGCAAGGATAAGTTTATTCACAATTTGGCATCAAAGATAAAGC
Organism: Myiozetetes cayanensis; assembly: GCF_022539395.1. NCBI lineage: Eukaryota > Metazoa > Chordata > Aves > Passeriformes > Tyrannidae > Myiozetetes > Myiozetetes cayanensis. Next base: position 122,589 of record NW_026087631.1, read on the forward strand.
TTTTTGCAGTTTTGTGAAAGGGTATGATGAAAGAGGGAGTGAGATGATACAAGACATGACATGACCTGAAAAATGTTCTTGGTGATTCCAGTACAGTCTGTGCACTGTTTGTACACCCAGAGATCAGGTGTATAATGAGATCTCATCGTGTTTGAAAATGGAGCAGCAGTACCACCTTTCACCATCAGTACTTTTATTAGGGAGTGCAACTCCAGATTTGTGGGCTTGAACACACTGGAGAAGAAGAGGCAGATGAAGGCAAACCTTGGGGCAGCAGCAGCAGCCAGGGACAGGCACTGGGGGAGTGTTGTGCTGGGATGGGGCTTCCATCCCAGATCCCACAGTACAGCACCCAGAGGGGCAGCACAGGACAGGCACAGACAGAGGCACCATAATATGCCCATGACACCAGCTCAGCCACATCCATCTATCTACCCCAGCTGTCCTCCCTGCAAGGGCCAATGAGGCAGGGGACCACCCTGGGCCCCTACCACCAAAGCATGAGGAAGGGGAGGAGATTGTCCTCAAGAGAAATCCACAGGGAAACACTATACCAGAGGAATCCATAAGGTAACCAGCATATGATGGGTCTTTCTGCACAGTGATGGGCAGTATGGCAGGTTTTGGTCTCAAGTTCAGGATTTGGTACTATGCTGGAAGAGTGACCTGTGCTACCAGCCAGAGCAGGCTGCCAACACACATCCCCGTTTGCTGTATCTCCACTTGCCATCCCGAGGACCTGGAATGGGATGAGTGTCCAAGACATGCTTCCCAATATAGTCCAGCTGTCTCAGGATGAGGATCAGTGCACGCATGGTTTGTGCCAGGGAGGGAGCTGGGCAGGAGTAGGACAGGTCTAGACCATGGGAATAGCTGTCACTGCCCAGAGGATCCAGCACTTAACGCGAGGACTCTGAGAACCACCCAAATCTGCCTCATCCCCATTATCACCTAATTTTCACACCCATGAACAAAGGAATAGCTTGTACTTTTGCACCATGTGTCCCAAATTCAAACTTATTGCAGGTAAATGCTGGATTTCCTTGCAGAACTAAAAGACTTCCTTTACATTGCACATGACACACGGGAGTTTGTGAAGGTCTTCAGAATGTGTTTGGCTGTTAGACATTATACAAATGTGAGAGAAATACCACTAACATTATACTTTGTTTAAATATACTAGAATGTTTTCGATAATTAAAATACCATCAGCAGGTTTGAAGCAGTTTGTGTTATAAATAGGCTCTAGGGAGTGGTAAAAACATTTTTCATATAATCAATGCATCCACATAGGAGGGTTATGTTTTGTTGACAGTAACACTACATGTGTACCTACCTACTCTGCAAAACAATTAGTTCCCAGTTCAATGGCATCTTTCCAGACATGCTAATGAAGAGCACAGATACAATATTCTCCTTAGAACAAAAGAGCATATACTTTCAAAACAAACGTTCCATCCCTTATCACTAGCAGGTTGTGCACGGGACAAGATGATGCCATTAGACCACAATTTCCTGAACTACTTTGATGAAACTCACCCAGATGTAATACACCCAGGCCTGCCATAATGGTCCAAGGAGAGTTCACGCCTCCCCTTTTCCAGCATTAGGCTCCAACACATATCAGATCTGCTCCAGCGGTCACTGTACCAGTCTGATCCAAGTCCCTCCTGACCATCCCACCCTACTCAGGACATTGACTTAGATTCCCACAAGTGCACACAGCTTGGAGAGCAATACATCTATGACCTGCAGCTGACAGACTCATCGTGTTGGGGACATGTGTTCGAGCAACACCCCCTCATTCTGAACTTCTTGGTGGGCATTTGCTAGGCATGGGAAAATGCAATTGTTTCTCACTCTGAAGTGCACAAACACTTTCTGCCCTGTTTGCATTTTACCTAGAAAACTGCCTCATGGTTTCAGAGGGGGCATGTTCCTAAAGTAAATGGCCTGCCTTGGACATAATCTTAATATCAGACAAGCAAAGATTTCTGTGGCTAGCCAAAATCTAATCAGTCCAGGAAGAATCTGGGAACACTTAGACACAGAACAGGTCATCCGCAGTCTTGCTGACAAAAGATTGCCTAAATGATGTGGATATCATCCAGAAATTATGGAATCACTACACAATTCAGTTCAGAAGGGACTCTGCCCACCATGCAGTTCCACCCCCCTGCCATGGACAGGGACACTTTCCACAAACCAGGTCGCTCAAAATCCCATACAACCTCACTTTGGACACTACAACTAATACATCTTCATTTAATTAAGAGCAACTTATCTTCTGAAGACCTAAGAAAATGGTAAGATTGGTTTAAAGAATAAATTGTGATCCCATTTTTAACACACTTCAAGGGTTAAATACTCATCCATGACATGCTTACTGAAACAACAGGAGAATATTTGAAATTGCTAAATATGGCTCAACAAGAATTTTAGTGATACTCACTAGACAACTCACTTGATTTAAAATACTGTTTTTAAGACTAAGGACCAAAATATGAAGAAGAAAAGACCCTAGACCCTATCTTCACAAAATACTAGAGTATGTTTTAAAGCCCTAAGGCTTAGTATTAAAACAAGACTAAATATAGAAATCCCATGGCAGGGAGTTGGAACAAAATAGTCTTCCAACCCAAACTGGTTTATGATTCTATGATTTGTTTTAAGTACTGTGTTATAGCATGAGACAGACCCTGCCCTGGTGCAGTTCTACTTGAGAGTCTCAGTGAGGCAAAACAGCTGAGAAATGGGTGCCATACCCAAATCCAGTTGGAATAATATTTCCAGTGTTATTAATAATAAAGATATGCTATGAAGTGTGCATCTCCATGGTAGATCTGTCTGAAGTTAAAAGGAATTACTGATTTTCAGGTTGGGTTTAGTTTGTTTGGTTGGTTTTTTTTGGAAGGATATGGTTTTATAGCATGAATCAGGAAGTGAATAGCTAGTGCCATGAACAGTTCACATTCATAAAGGACATTATTTCTGTCTCTAATTTGTACTGTCCAACTTCATTACCTGTTATCATGCCTAATTACTCCACCTTACAGGGAAATGCAGGCTAATTAAGAAAGGATGTTATTCATCACATTTAAAACATTATGAAGCAAATGAAATATTACCAGGAAGCAAAAAGGTGATTTGCTTCCGTAGCATGCCTGTAAGTTAGTCCAGAGAAGATAAAGAGTCTGTTTAATTACCACATGGAAGGTTTTGTTGAAAGCAAAAGCTGAATTTTCTTACCACCTTCTTGGGATTGTGTTCATTTGACAGACAGCTGTCTCATGCTCTTCCCAGCAAAGCATTAGTTTTAGGACTGCATATGTGGTAAGACATCTTTGTGTTTACACTATTTGAGTTTTCTAAGCACTGGTTTGGTTTTTTTAAAGAACTATATCACTAAAAAACTTTATATTTTGAAGTGTATCTAGCCAATCACTGTGCAAATATTTTCTAGAGAAATCACTACATTTCACACAGATGGGTATGGGTTTTGCCATAGATCAAAGTGAGAAAGAGGGGGAAAAAAAGATAAATCATCAGTGATCCAAAAATACTTTTCATTTGGAGAAGATATCAGGCCATTTCGATGGCACTGATAGAGTCTCTTCTCTGTCTCCATTACCCACTGAAGGCAGCCGGAGTCAGGAGCTGACTACGCTAGATTATATTCCCTATAAGATGGTCACCAATATATATATATATGATCTTCAACCTCTATTGATTGACCAATTTCACAAGCAAAGACTGGTGAAATGAAGCTGAAATGAACATCATGCTTTAACTCATTGAACCCATCAGGCCTGAGTTAATCTCACTGCCCACTGTCTCTGATAGAATTCAATTGATCAATCATGTTTCGGTGATAGTACCATTTCAGTGGCTTATTGCTTCTTCATTTCAAGCCTTGACCTGTTAGATATACTTGGACCAGCTCAGCTCCTTCTGGAGAAACACAGACTCTCATCTGCTGATGACAGCACACTGTCCTGCCACTGGGCCTGGGAAAAGTCTGAAGAGTGCTGCTGAACAGTCCCACCTTCACAATCTGGTTTTACACGTATTTTACCAATTTTGCAGTCAGGTGTGAGGACATGAGGAACTCAAATGGCTCAAGCCCCCTGCCCTCTGATCAGTGCTTGGACAAGCAGGGACATTACTGGTTTGGTGGCCATCTGGCTCCTGTCCTTATGTTCAGCAGAAGCAGCACACACTGCCAATATGTAGCAGACTGTACTGGGGATGGTCCTCACCGGGCACTTCCAGCACACCCACACACCCCACAAGCACAGGGCTGACCAGGGCTCACCACACCTGTGGCTAGCACTGGATGGCCAGTGGTCTTCACTGATGTCCCACCTGCCAGTTCAATGCATGGTCAGCCTGGATGCATCCCGTTTGCCCCCAGCCTGGACTTTGCTCCTGCAGAGTCCCCTGGCACTGCTTGGAGCCAAGGGCCATTTGGACTCTGCTGCATCTTGGTCCCAGATTCACTTACACCAGTCAGCAGCAAAAGCAGGGTCCCTGACCCTTAGCAGGCTGCCTTCACCCCAGGCACAGTATCACAGACCAGAATGCGTCTCCTGAGGTGAGACCTGACCACATCACACCCCTCTCAGCAGCACCTGTCTGCACACAGGATACGTCTGGCCAGTCCCTGCACACCCAGCACCAAATCTACACCGGCCCTGGGGAATAGAAGAAGCAAGACAGAAGGAGCTGAGCCCTCTCATTGGCCTGTCAGTGATACTGTTCCTAAAACACTCAGCAGCAGAGGGATTAGCACTTTTATTACCAACCAACCACTTCTGGGCTTTCTTTGAGGAGTGAATGAGCTCCTGTCCACTGTAAGAACATTTGTCTCTGCCGTCTAGGACAGCTGGAGTTACTCCCTGATGTACTAGCTGAAGTCAGGTTGTATACCCACAGGATGGACAAGCTGGAGCCGTGCCAGTACACTCACAAGGTGTCATCCCACAGTGTTGATGCACACCCAGGGTGCAACTCCCTACCTGCGAAGCCGCACCACAAAGCTGGTTATGGGCATCAACAACAAAGGGAGTTTTATCTAACAGAAAAGATTTCCCATGACATTACAGCTCTCTTCCTCCTGGAGTTATTTAATCCTGCAGTTGCCATACGGAAATTTTATTATCTATCTCCTAGGAAAGCCCTGCCATCTCTCTCATCCCACGCACAACAAAGGCCTGGTGGGACCTCACACCCTGGCAGCCTCAATGCTTGTGAACCTGACATCCTATACGTCTGAGCAAACACTTGTGCAAATAGTGCCACTGAGTGGAGCTGGATTGCTTGTGCACCTGCCCAGGCTACCAGCAGGGTGGACTGTGTTCACGCCACAAGTCTTGCCCATGCAGGATGTGGCTCTGAAACATCATCCGTACCTGGGGGCTGGCAGTGCTCCATGGCTGAAGGGGTACCCAGATATCAGAGCATCCAGGAGCAGGGCTGGGCTTGCTCTGCTGCTCAGTAGCTCCAGTGAGGGCTGCAGTGGTGGAGGGGGTCCAGGTGGACTGTCCCCCACAATACTGCAGGGACACAGCACAGCTGACTCTGAAGATGTGCCCACCCTAGTGGGGCTCCCAGCATACAAGAGACAGCAACGTGTGGAGCAGCATGAGCTGTTATCGTGACTGTCCCTAGCCCGGGTTTTGTCAGTTCAACCCCCACACAACACCCCACACAACACCTTCAAGGAGCCGCAGTGATGCCTATGGACACTAGCCGTGTCAGAACCCACTCGAGAACAGTGGCTGAAGGGACTGATGGAACCTCTGCAGGTTTGGTGACTGCTCTGCTGGTGCAGTTTTATATTTAAAAAATACAAAAATTATGTCAGCGGTAGCTCCCTGCACAGTGGGGAATTCAAAAGTGCAGAGATGGAGCTTGGAAGGAAGATGCTAAGCAGAACAGAGCAGAAGCCCCAAGCCCAGCCCACAGATGGTGGGAAGGTGCATCCCCCCATGGCTGCTGGGGCCACAGGAGGTTGTGGCACCTAGACAAGCCCCTGGGTCCACAGGACCCCTCAGCCATCTGCTGCATGATGTAGGAATGGGCTCACAATTCTGTAATTTCTGTAATAACTAGTGGAGGTAAAACTACAGTAATTACGTAAGTCATGACAAGTTCCTTAACAAATGATTTCAAGAAACTGATTGTTTTCCTAATCCATTTTTTGTAAGCTGTGTTCAATGGCAAGCTTTAGAGATGTGCACTTTATATCATGTATTCCCAGCTCAAAGTACATTTTTAAATGCTCATTGAATCAACTTTAACATAGTTTATACCTACTTCTATACCATGTCATAACATAACTTCTCATCATTTCTTTCAAAAAATAATTTCTAGCTATGCTTAGGAGACAAGGACTAATGCAGGTTGCAGATGAAACTATGCTCTGTATACCTTTGGAAATGCTTAACTGGACACTGTTTATGAACAACTGGGATAGTATTTACAGCTTTGAAAAATACTGGGAGACAGAAATTTGGCAGCCAAAGGAAACACAGTGATAGGACATGCAGCCCAACAGAGTCTATGCAAAGAGTGACCACTTGGGACAAGGAGTGATGTCTTCTCACTGACAGAGGACAGGGTTAGATTGGATATTGGGAAGAAATTCTTCTGTGTGAGAGTGGTGAGCCCTGGTGCAGGTTGCCCAGAGAAGCTGTGGCTGCCCCTGGATCCTTGGAAGTGCCCAAGGCTGGACAAGCCTTGGAGCAGCCTGGGATAGGAGAAGGTGTCAGGGGGTAGAATGAGGTATGCTTTAAGGTCCGTCACAACCCAAACCATTCTGGGTTTCTGTGACTTGCTGTTCTTTTGGAGCAAAGTCCAGCAAAAAACAGAGCAGGAAACAGACCTGTAGGAGCCAGCAGGAAGTTTGCACACCTAGCATTGCACACCTGCAACAGCTCAAGCCTGTGAAGACCTGGAAGAGGCTGACAAATTTCTATCCTCCCCAAGAACTGGCATTTGATAAGAAAAATATGTGCTCTTTTATTGTTATCAGTCAAAACTCATCTTTGCAAGCTTAGAACTGCAAAGCAAAATTTTGACCTAATACCTTGAATTCTTCACAAATTACTATCTGGGAAACTTATCCAGAGAAGATGAAAGTGGCAAAGAACTCACTCACATCCAACCCAGGTGATAAGCCCAGCTGAGAAGTATGAAGAGCACTGCTGCATCCCAGCAAGCTCTCCCTGGGGGAAGAAGAACCTTCCACTCCTGCACTGCCAAAGATCCAGGCAAAGCTCCTAAGAAATGCAGAGAACCCCCAAACAGAGATGCTGTTCCTCCTAAAATTCAAATTCGTAGCAAAAGATTGAAGCAGTACCCCTGAGATATGATAAGGCTGGATTTACTATAAAGCAAAGTTGAGGATGGAGCTCACTCCAACAATAGCATGGCTGGCTGATCTGCACTGTCTCCCAAGTGGAAGGTGTCTGTTCACACTTCCTATGTGATTGTCCACGAAGACCACTCATGAAGAGCTCTTAATATCTTCAGACTTTTCTTGTGCATAAATTAAATATGATATCATTTTCCAAAATCAAGAACAATGGTCTGTAGCCTGCACGTGTTCATGCTTACAATGAAGCAAGCAATGTCACAGACAAATTCAGTGTATTGCCTGCCATGGGTTTAGTAGCAGGGGGAGGGCTACAAGGGCAATTTCAGTTAGAAGCTGCTAGAAGTTTCACTGTCCTATAAAAGAAAACAGTGACAGCTAGCTCCAGGAGGGACTTCCTTAGTGATGGCCAAGGCTAAGCCAATGAAAATGTGCTTTTGTGATAACATATTTAAGAACAGAGGAAGAGAAGGTTTGTTGCACAGAAGAAATTCCAGCCCAGAGAAGAGTGGAGGAAAACATGGGATTACAAGGAGATTCCAAGGTCAGAGGAGCAGGAAGGGAGGAGAGGCCCAGGGGGCCTCCATCTCCCCCTCCAACAGGGGCAAGACTGAGAGCCGAGCCCCCTGCCACCTGTGGAAGACTATTGAGGTGCGGAGACCCCCCTCTGCAGCTCATGAAGGAGCCTATGCTGGAACTGGTGAATGCATAAAGGAGGGTGTGACCTTGTGGGAGGCCTAAGATGGAGCAGAGTCCTGCTGGAAACCTGTGGCCCATGGAGAAAGAAACAGCCACACGGGAGCAAGTTGTCCTGGCTAGGACTTGTGATTCTGGCAAGGGACCCATGTTGGTGCAGCTTATCTGTAAAGGACTGCACCCTGTGGAAGAGTGACCTAAGGGACAGCAGCATAGGAAGAACTGTTTCCCGAGGGATGGACTCATGCCACAGAGGTCTATCAATGACTGTCTCCTGTGAGAGGGACCCCCATGGGAACAGAGAAAGGACTCAGAGATGTGGCCCCCCTGTACTCCATGGTGAAGACCATGGTGAAGCAAGTTGTCCCCTTGCAGCCCATGGAGGAGTCACCCAGAGGACAGCAGAACAGGAACAGCTGCTGCTGAGGGATGGACTCAAACAACAACTGACACCCCTTCCCCATCCTCTGTACTGCTGAGGGAAGAAGGGAGAACATAGAGGGAAGGGGGGGGGGTGTGGAGGGAAGGTGTTGTGTTTTAAGACTGTTTTATTTCTTGCTCTTTAAGTCTTATCCTGTTAGCAATAAATTTAAGTTCTATCCCCACTGAGTCTGTTTTGCCCATGAAAACTAGTTAGTAAGTGAGTCTCCCAGTTCTTGTCTCTACTAAGGAATGCATCAGCTATTTTTTTTTCCTCCCCTCTGCCAAGTGGGAGGGTGATTTCAGTGCTGTAGCAGCTTTTGGTGTGTATTTGAAATCCGGCCAGGGTCAAAACCCCATCGCCTTACAGCCGTAGTGCAAACACACAAATAAAACACCTTTATAAAATAGAATATGCAGCTACAATTTTTTACAAGTAACACAAAATACAAATTTAATGATATTTTTATGTATTTTATCCACATGAATTAGTAGGGAGACATTATGTTTTACAGATCATCCACATCTGTGTAAGATAAGTTTTTACACCTCAAAAATTTGTGTACTTCCTACACTCAGGAGCCACATCTGTTCATCCACTGTCCTTTTGCTGCAATTTCTGTCTGCCTGAACATGGACACTCTCTGCTGCACTGACCATAAGACAGAGGTGTCCCCAGACTGGGTCCACTGTTTCATCCTTAAACAATGCCCAGCACAGAGGACAGGACTGAGTGCTGCCAGGCATCCATCCACTCCACTCAGTAGCACCAACAGAGGGCTGTACTTCCCACCCTCTGTTCTCCTCCAAGCACAGGCAGAAGGTGGAAAAGATCCATCAAACGAGCTCCTGAAGGAGAGATGCTGAGACAGTTTCTGGATCCCACTGAAGCTGGCTGTGACAGCCAGCGACAGGAGTGAGGAGTATAGCTTGTATGCCAATGCCCAGTCTGCACCTGCCAGCAACTCAACCTGGGCCACCAACCAGCGTGGCAGTAGTGCATCACAGGTTGGGATTGATCCATCTGGAGAGCATCTCTGTGGAAAGGGCCCCTGGGGGTGCTGGTGGACACTAAGCTCAGTGAAGTGACTAGGGTGCTTCCGTGACCGAGAGCGGGTGGGATGCTGGACTGCATCAGCAAGGTATCAACAACAGAGATAGAGAAGTCAGCACCTGGAGTACTGTGCTGAGTTTTGTGCCCCACTGTACCAAACAGATGTGGACAGAACAGAGAGAGTCCAAAGAAGGGCCACAAAGGTGATCCAAGAGCTGGAAGGTTGCTGAGTGATCTGAGTTTGTTCAGCCTTGAAAAGAGAAGGCTTAGAGGAGACCTTATTGCCATGTTCCACTTGTCCACAAGAAGACATATACTTTTTTTTTACAAGGAGTCACATGGAAAAGATATGGGGAAATGGGTACAAGTGACTCCTGGGGAGATTCCAAATTGGACACAGGAGGAAAATTTTTCAATCAGTCACTGGAATAATCTCCCCAGGGAAGAGCTAGATTCCCAAAATGCTGGGCACTTTTAGGATTTGGCTGGACAGAGTGCTGGACTATCTTGTCCAGACAGTGCTTTTGCCAAGAATGCCAGGTCCCTTCCAGCCTGATGTCCTAGGACTCTATATGAAAAAAGCAGTTGGTGAACCAGCAAAAATGTTATGTCTCTGTATATGCTTGTATTTTATGGTTCTCCCTTAAATGTACTGACACACTGGAGATGGAACAAAATTAAACAACCAAGATTATACTTTTAAGGAAAAACAGTGTAGCTCTTTGCTAATTGCCATAATTAATTTGTGTCATTTAAACATTAATTATTTATCCTGCAGTAAACTCAACAATCTACAGTACAGCTCCCCTGACGCTGTGCTTATCACACCGATGCCCTAATTAAGCAAGTGTGGGAAAATCTCCCTGCACGTACTTGTGTTATTTCAAAATCTGCTTTCATTCAGTGGGTCACTTTTTGGGCTGCATCATGGAAATTCTTTCAAACCTTTCTTGAGCTGGAGAGCCTGTTCCTGCAAGCTCAGTTGTGACAAAGCAGCAACTGGGATTGACCTCATGTCCCTTCCATTTAATGAGACAACTGTTCCAGGAAAAGAATTATATTTTTTTAAAAAGTAGCCTATATATATATTTTTCATATTTAACTTTATGTATGTGTAAGCATATATGGAGAGAGAGAGAGAGAGAGAGGGAGAGAGAGAGGAAGAATGTGGCAAATAATCTTTGATGATTACTGTATCTGGTGTTCCCTCTCTGTTCCCAACAACCAGCTGTTGGCAAAACAGTGGTTTGCATGAATCATTAATGGTGATCTGAGAGTGAATGCCTGCTGTGGTAGACATGGGCAGAGGATGTGACTCTGACCTCACTGCAAAGCTGCAGCGATGGGGAAATTTTGGAGACTTTTTTATGTATAAAAGCAGTTATAGATTGAATTTCATTCACAAGCAGAGTTAATATCTGAATAATTGTGTGAAAAGGCCCAATTGGGGAAAACCCTGAACATGTCGAGACTCCATCCTGAGACTTTAAAATGAAAGTTATTTTAGCTTTTCAGTCCTAAATAATTTTAGTGCTTAAATGTAAATTAATCATCTCACACAGAATCATAGAATCACAAATTCGACTACGTTGGAAAAGCCCTCTAAGATCATCGAGTCCAACCATTATCCCATCACTGCCAAGACCACTGCTAAACCATGTCTACATGTCTTTCAAATCCCAGCAGGGCTGGTGACTTCACCACTGTTCGAGATAGTCTGTTCCAATGTCTGACAGCCCCTTTAGCAAGGAATTTTTTCCTAATATCCAATCTAAACCTCCTTTGATGCAGCTGGAGGCTGTTTCCTCTCATCCTATCACAAAATTACAGACTGTTTTGGATAGGAAGAGAGCTTAAAGTTCATCTTGTTCCACCTCCTGCCCAGACAGGAACACCTTCTCCTACCCCAGGTTGCTCCAAGCCCCATCCAACATGGCCTTGAACACTTCCAGAGATGGGGTAGCCACAGCTTCTCTGGGTAACCTGTGCCAGGGCCTCACTACCGTCACAGGGAAGAATTTCTTCCCAATACCCAATCTAACCCTGTTCTCTGTGAGTGTGAAGACATCACCCCTTGTCTTGTCATTTATCTATCTATCTATCTATCTATTTTTTGCATTTAGAAGTATTTAAAAGTAAATAAGCCATCACTCCCCATGAGTTACTAAGCCTGGGCACCAGCCCCTTCTTGCCCACAAGGTGCTCCTGTTAGTTAAAGACAAACACTTTTCCCTTAAAAAGACTTGCAGAATCTCTAAGAGAGTTTTATTATGATTTTTCATGGTTTTACTTCCCCATAGCTTCTTGACTTTAATTCTTTTAAAAAGAAAAGAAGCACACTCAGGATGCAAGCTCACTGAAATTTTTCTTCCTTACATCTGTACAGGTGTGTATACATGAACATTTACACATAGCCACTGGTTCTTCACAGAACCACACAGAACCACAACGAGTTCCCCATCACAGTTAAAGCCAGTGCTGACAAAACCACACAGGGTACACAAAAATGACTGGATTGCACCATGCTGCTTCTAGGTAGGATCTCTGAAAGAGACTAATTAAAAAAAAAAAAAAAAAAAAAAAAGGAGAAAACTTGTAATGAGTACCTCTGCTACTCCTGCACAATGGTAGTGGCTAGGGGTTTGGACAGGGAAGTTGTTACCCCCCATAGTAGGAAATGAGACATCCCTCCACCATCATCCATGCCAATTTCCCTCCCCATGAACAAATTGTGGCAGCCAGTGATGGAGGGTCTGCTCTGCTATCACCACTGGGATGAACCAGGAACACAGTGCTGGCAGCCTGAAACCTGGCATCATCCCCCTGATGCCCACCTGCACCAGCTGAGTGCTTCCAACTCCTGTCTGCCTGTTTGCCCTGTACCTAGCTCTCAAGAAGGCACACAGAGCTCAGGGGCTACACACCAACTCCAGTGCATTCCATGCCACTGGAATGCAGGCACCAGTAGTTACCATAACACACTCGATTGTTCTCAGCAGTGTTCCGACAAATAAAGCCATTAATTATAGCCTTTCCCTCAGCCGCTCTTGGCTGGAGCAGCAATCAATGTGCAACCCCTCATTGCCTGCTCTCGGGGAGCAGAGACAGATGCCATAAAAATGATCCGCAGCCCACGCCGATCCCCGCCGGCGGGCTGCGCCCAGGAACGGCCACCACGCTGCTTTGACACACGATGCTGTATTTATTTGGTCTGCCACAGCTGTGGGGGAAGGTATCCCATTAGGCAATTATTTTTATCTTATAACGTCAATTTACTTATACTGATTGGCTTCCTGCCGCCAAATATCAATTAAATTGCAAATGCCTACTGAAGCTTATTTTATGTCTCTTTCTCTTTCCCCCATTTCCCTTCTTTTTTTCTCTGTCCCCTTCTTTTTCTTAAAGAGAGAGAGAGAGAACCCTATGTTCGAACATAATTTAGTTTATTTCCCTTTCCATATCTCAAAGGAAAATCTATATCTCCCTCTAGAAGGCCATTTGCCCTCTGTTATTGGGAGCTGAGGTATCACAGCAGTGGGCAATTTGTTTCAACCGACTATCGGCAGCCCATCAGGACTCCTCAGGACCTCTGCCATCTCAATGCAATTGTATCCGGTATTGCCATTTATGATTTGTTTCTAACAGTACCACCAGACGAACAGGTTTCAGATCTTACAGGGTGTACCCACCCCATTCCCTCCTGCCGCAGCCGCATCCTGTCCCATAATGCCCATCATCTGCTGATGGAGATCTCTGCTTGTCCCACTGGCTCAGGCTGCTGCCCCCTGACAGTTGGGCCTCGGGGGGGTGACAGAGTTGTTGAAGCTGCTGGAGGTTGTAAGCCGTTCCCATGATAAACTGCTGCACAAGCAGGCTTGGATACATGGTGAGCACAGGGAATACGAACCTGTCCAGCAGCCATAAGTGGGTTGTGCTCACTTGGTCATGAGGCTGGGAGCTGTACCTGTGCACACTCATCACCCAAGCAGCACTCAGTCACCTCTGACCTAGGAAAAAAATCTAACCATCGCATCTGCTGGTACCTACACCAAAGCAATATATAAGACAACAGCCCATCACTGCTGCAGCCTTCCAGAACCAGTGAAGATGACCAGCACAAAACCCCAAAGCATCACAGTTCACAAGCAAAGACATAATGCATGCATCACAGCATCCTAGTGCCTGCAGACCCCCTCTGTGCCTGCAGGGAAAGGGAAAGGGGGTGGTACCTCTTCACACTAATGGAGCTGGAGGGCTTGAGGTGAGCATCACTGATCAAACTGGATATCCCCAGCAGCCAGAGACCAACCACAGCAGTGGAATCTGGAAGGGGACCAGGAGGGTAAAGAGGAGCAGAAATGCAATCAGGACGAACAGGTGAATGCCAACCAGCAATGAAGAGATGAAATCCTTCAGGTGCAGGGCACACTTGACCCAGGGAGACAGCAGTGGACCAAACCCCTCCAACCCTGCTGGCACCAACTCTGACTTCCTATAGAGACTAGAGAGGGAAAAGCCGGGCAAAGCACAAACCCAGGAACAATCAGCTACAATCTCTCTGGAGGCAGAGGGAGACCTTATGCCCATATCTCCATCACTCCCCACTGCTGTGCACACATGCTGGGCCCATGGAGGGGTTCAGAGCATGGGGCACACAGGGGTACAGAGTGAGAGCCCAGATGTTGCCACGCATGCACCTTCCTCCAGCTGAGCACTGAATACTGTAATGTAGCGAAGATCTCCTATGAGCCAAGTCATACCCATTACATACTATTTGCAATGCAATCAAAAATTCTTTAGTACCTTATAAAAATGCAGATGAGTTCATTCTGGGCTTGCCAGCAACCAAGGCAATTGTCATGGTGTTGGCAATTATATCCACAGGTTTGGCTAAGGCTGGTTTAAAAACCTGGGCCCACATCTTTGAACGATGTGGTGCAAAAGGAAGAGAACAAGCTATAGTGAGCACATCGGTGTACGTGTACGTACCTATGACTGTCTCTTCATGTATATACACATATATACTATATGTATATGCATGCATAGTAATGATCTATACTCCATCTGTCCATCCATATAACTATTACCTATGTAGAGATGTTCATTAAAAAAAAAAAAAAATCAGGGGTAATAGGAAAGACCTCTGCACCCTTTGCAATGGTGATTATTGACTGGTTCATTCAGTGCCTGATGGAGATAGCATGATTGCCTGGGATGTACCTTGCAGGTTTCTAAACAGAAGGCTCCAGAATCAATTTTGTGGTAACTGGTTAGATGTGACCAGCTTACAAACTCAGCACTGGTGTCGGGAAGCAAATTCAAGCAGCGCCATTACGTTTTTTTGAAATATCAGAGGTGAGGAAAGCCTTCCGGTTGGCAAGCCACAGGACAGAGCAGAGATTAATGATTCTGGCTTGGTTTTGTCTCCAAGGTGACAAATGGGTGCACAGTAGGAATGGTGCCATGGTTGGTGGTAGAAGGCGATGCTGAAACACACAGTTTGCACAGGAAGATTTGTCTCTCCTGAAGTAAGGACAGTGCCAACAGCTTCCACTGAGCAGGACTGGATTAGACGGAGATCACCACTTCCTTTGCTGTCCTAGGGGTCTACTCTGCATGGCAGCCACGTGCCGAGGACAGCCCCCAACCCCTGCCCAACTTCCCCTGACCATCACTGCCACCACATCAGTTCCTCTCACAGTCTCTGCAGGTAGCGGTGCTCTTCGAGAGAGGGGCAGAACAGAGGACGTCAGCATCTCAGAAAGCTTGGCAAGAACTTGTCCTTGGTGGCCTATATCACCCAGAGGCTCTAGCCCCAGTGGTGGCCAGGAGAGAACCACACATGGATAACCCACTGCCAAACAAGTTTTTCGCTTCGCTGATGAGTGGAATGACACCAGCTTCACACTCCAGATACAAAGTACTGACTCAAGGGCTACACTTTTATCCATGACATTCTAGGAGAAAGCATTCCTGGGGACTTGCGTCAGCTGTAACGAGGTTTTGGAAGTTTGTCCTGGTGTGTGAGAACACGACCAAGAAGATTCAGAGGTTTTCACTGATTTGACACAATGGGTACTAACTTCATAAGGAACCAAGGACAGCTTTCCACATCTGCACATCCTGATATGCCTCTAAAGTAAACTGACCCCATAAGACACTGCCACAAAGACCACTTGGGTGTAAGAAAAGGAGAACAGATAAACGAAACACTTCTGCAAACTCAAAACCACATACTTAAACAGTTCCAAAAATACCCTACCTGGATTTAGGCATGCCTATAATTATGTTCCCCCCATTTCTGAGCAGCTGCAACAGTCCTGGGCCACTCTCCCTATTACCATCCAAGGTCACGATGGATGGGGGCTCTTCTTTGTCCCCCAGCTGGGGCTAGGCAGGAGAAGATAGGCTCTTCCATGCCACAAAATCTCACTATTCCAGAAATGCCACCTCCTGTGTCCTACTGCCTTGAGGGGAAACCCAGGCAAGAATGGGGAAAGAAAAGATAGGTACCCATGCTCAGGGAAGCAACTGGAAACCCAAGTAATCAGAGAAGGAAAAGCCCACTACATGACTATTTCTTATTAGTTGACTTATAGACAAAAAGTCAGGCATTGTCAAGCATGAAATCTTCTTGGGACAATAGAGATGGAATTGCCACTGCTGACAGCAATGTTTACAAGGGCAGCATTTGTTGATGCTGCACAGCATGAAACCAGCAGCCCCGTCTAACTCTGTGAATTGTAACAAGAGACAAAACGTCCCGCTTCGAACACGTAGGAATAGTATCACCAAAAATAACCTCTTGGGTGTAAAATCTATTAGAGGTGGATGGAAAGAAATCCAGAGGAGCCTGGTTGACACAGAGGGAGGCTCCTGAACCCTCTCCAGCCACAGGAGATAGCAAACATGATCTCTGAGAGATCTCTGAGAAATTACTTGCCAGTGGGGTTGGTAGCTTCTCTTCATCTCCAGCCCGGGAGACACTAAGTAAAGGGAGCAGGAACACACTCATTCCTACTCTGTAGACTCTGACCCCAAAGCAGTGGGCCTGGCTGAAGGGTTTCCAGTCAACATGCAAAATACGAGAACAGCTGCCTCTCTTCAGGCACTCTGAGGCTTGATATGAGGCTGCTGAGAAACCAGTACTGCTTCTGAAGGGTCTGAGTGTTTTAAAAGTCTGCACCACCATATCTGTCTAACTCAAAGGAATCATATTCAGGGTAGACTGGCAGCTGCAGTCCAGCATGCACTAAACCAACTCTTTTTTGTGAGACCTTTCAAAGAATGGTCTGTCTGACACATAAATGTCCCAAAGACAGCTGCTACAAAAAACTATATTGCAAGGAAAGTGAGACCAGAAGGAATACCTCAACAACAAAGTCCAACAGTAATTACTCAGATTTGTAAGGGGCGAGACTGAAGCATGTTTAGCCAATATAAGACATTCTGGTGTCTTCACCTGAAATGCTTAGCGACCACAAAGCCTTTGATATGCACACTTGTGCACCAACTGCTCACAGCTTCTCTCTTAGGGTTGTGTGTTCTCTCTCTCACAATGCATCAAAACATGAGAAGAGTAGATATACCATAACCATTAGATGCTGGCAAAACCAGCGCCCACTCCCGCATAGCTATGTGACAGCCGACCAGGTAAAACTCAGCACCCCACCAATTACTGCTGCAATGAGGAGAAATGAGGCTCTGATGTCTGAGATGATCACCACTCAACCAAAGCTGTTTTTACAGATCTCTTCTTACTGAAAGTTTGTTTTCTTCTTTTTTTTTTTTTTTTTTATTGTAAGTTGATGTGACTCCTGTAAACACCTGAAAGAAGCACTTTCCCTTAAGATGCCATCGTTACCATGGGAGCAGCATCTATAGCCTTTGGCTTGCTCTGTTCATCAGAATCTCTGAAGTCCTGGTCTATTGGAAAGTGTCCCTGATCATGACAGGGGACTTCGACTAGATAGCCTTTAAAGGCCTCTAAAGGCCATCCCTTCCAACCCAAACCATTCTGTGATTCTATGACTCTAAATCCTATGAGAGACATCTTTTTGCTGGCTCTGTGCCTGTTTAAACATGCTGAAGTACCACAATGACAGGACTGTGGGAAGTTTCTGAACAAACAAAGCTCTAGTGACAGCTATGCATCCCTACCCAGCCCATGACCAAAGAAATTCAGAAAGCAGTGGATGCAGCCTGCAGATACTTTATTGTGGCAGCACTCCATTACAGAGGTACAGGGAAGCAGTTTTATGAAGATGGAATGCCCATGTGATCAGAAAGCTGTTGCATTTCACTGATGTTAGTCCCTGATTTCCAATCAGTCCCTAACACTCAGATCAGCCAGATTAGCCAGGTCCATTTTAACTGGATTTCCATTCAACACAAGGGCAACTCATATGGGGATCCGTGGTTTCTAACCTCCACCTATAATGTGGATCCACAGCAGCAAAGGAAAACCAGTCTTCTGCTTAAGCCATAAGTTTACAGGAATCACCATAGGTATATGTTGACTACAAATATCTCTTACTAGAGCCTAAGATGAGATAAAACTTTGGGAAACTCCACTCCAGTTTTACAGCCAAGTGCAGAAGAAAAGACATTGGTTGCTTTCAGAAGATGAACAGCTCTTCCCATCTCTGCAGTCATGGGCACTGTCACGTGGATGATTGCTGCCCCAGAAACAAGAATCCACAAGAACGAGGAAGGAGCTGTAGAGGCACCTCCATGTACATTTCAGCCTCCACAGCTGAGGTATGAACAAAACAGAGATGAAAAAAGCTGTGGTCTGAAATGGACTTCAAGCTCAAGCAAAGTTGCTCCAGTGTTACCAGCAAGGTGCATTGGCAAAAGTGCTATGCTTGCTCTTGTCATGACAGGAGAGCAGGAGTGCAGAGAAACACAGCTCAGACTAACTGAAACAGGCTACCCAGAGGTACAGATAGAACAGAAAAGGTCTAGCTGAATATCTAGCTGAATATCTGGTGCAGTGGAAGGTGTCTCTGCTTATGGCGGGGGGCTGAACTAGATGGTCTCTAAGGGTTCTTCCCACACAAACTATTCTGTGATGCTGTGAATATGAAAGGGGGAAACAAGTTGAAATCGGTCTTCTTCTGAAGTTCAGCAAAACATCAGTGCAATACTTCACCTATTAGACACATATACATGCTATTGGAGCAGGTAGGAACACTTATCTCAAGATTTTCCCAGCTTAGTCTTCCTTTTCCAACTGCAAAGTCTGCTCAAGTAAAACAAGAATAAAAAGAGGGATTTGGCTATTTGCAGCACATATGAATGTCCCAAAGCTCCTGGTGATTGCTGATGATGGCTGCTGCTGCTCCGCCTGGGCTGCTGGATATCTAGGACTCCAGAAAGTAGCTGGACAGGCACAGGCTGCCCATGCCTCAGGACGTGCATGCACACAGCCTAAGCACTAGGGGTGATGGCATGTTATCATGTCCTGCACACGCTGGCTACACTTGCGCCAATTCACATAATCTTAAAAACATATATTCCCTTGTGTCCAGCTACAGTCCCATGGTATGACCTTCCCCAGGATTTGTGCTCCAGCAAAGCACTCAGTAAGGAAATACAGACAGCCTGCAGGTATGAGTCCAATGTTCCTGAAGACTCGATATGACCAGCTATTCATATAACTAGCTAAAAACCACACAAAGTGCAAAATGCAGTCTCCATGCCTGGTGTAAGTAAACCTAAATGGGACTATTCTGCAAACACCATGGCTGACCAAAATGGGCAGGATTCAATCAATATTGCACAACAGCCTCTAGCAATGAACAACCCTTGTGCAAGAGTACACACAGAGACCATGGCAGACAAAAACTGAACTGAATAAAGCTTCTTGTCTCAAGACACCTCCATTTTCCACATCTCACTGATTTTGCATTGTCTGCTTATGAGGAACTTCCTCATTGGCAGCAACAACAATTACAGCTTAAAATATGAACTCCAGAGCTTACCAAAGCACCAACAGAGAAAAAGTGGTTTTCTACTATCATTCAGGATTTCAGGAGGCTGTCATTTCAGCCAAGGAAATAATTCTGACTTTAAAATCCCAATAAGCTCGAATCAAATCTTGTGCCAGCTGCAACAGCAGCAGATTTGAGTTCCTACGTGATAATCCTGGTAGTAGGGCTGCATTTTGTGCAGCCATTGAGAAGGCAGATGACCTGCTGTTACCTGCAGAACGGCGTACTGCTCTCCCAGGGGCAGGAGCAGACTTGGAAGGAGAAGGAAGACCCCAGCCAACTCGCACCCCCAACCACTTTGCACCCCCACTCTGGTGGTCACCCCAGCAGGCACAGTGAGCATGGGACAAGGTGATGGGAAAGCCATTAGCTCTTCTGGGGGCAAGGGCAAAGCCTGACACAGAAATACATAATGCTTGCATAGCTCCTGATACCACATAGGTGCCATATCATTTACTTAATGCCTTGAATTGGACCTTTCATATGGGAATACCCTCTGTGTCTTTCCAGTCACTACCTGCAACTGGTCAAATCTCTCTCTTCCAGGGTAAACAAGGCTGAACAGCTCCCCTGAGCTTCCCAAACACATTTAAAATACAAGCATTTGTTTTAACAGCACACATGTATGCTGACAGTCCCAAGCAATGCGGATGTACAAAAGGGGAAAAAGGGAAAAAAGTCCAGCATCGCACACCATGACACAAAGCATATGACCCTTCTCTCACAGAAATGCCTCACCCAAGAGTGTTGTGTGAAGGAAAGTCACAAAACTAACCAGGTAGACTACCAGAAAGCCAAACAATCTTTTCTTCAGTCTTCTGAAAGATCATTTAAGAGGTAGAGAACTAATTATGAAAGTCTGTGAGTAATACAATTTATCCAACCTGAGACAAATCTTTTATCACCTCTCTCTGTATATACACATAGGTGATAGATGCATTAGAGGCACATACATGGTCTGTGCAGGTACACAGGTACATACATGCACCGTGACTGTATCTCAAAATTTCCTCCTGTCAGGATTCTACCAATTTCTAAAAAAATCAGAATGACCTTGCTTGTGACTTTTCTACATTATTTTATAATAGCATTTATAACAAATATCCATCAAAACTGACAAGTCAAGTCCTGCTTGTCAAAAAAATTGGTCTTTCTTTGGAAAATGCATTCCCATGAAGAATCCTGGCCAGACTCGGTACTGGCACTGTCATGATGATCTGTTGAGTCACCTACACCTAAACAGAATTTTAGCTAAACCTAGATGAAGAGGTTGTTTTTTGAAAAGCATCTAGCACTCAACAGGTTCTGATGAGAACAACTGGAACTACAGCAGGGCTTTAAGGAGTGGTGGAAGTCTGGACTTTTAATTAACATAGCTCCAGGAAAATCCCCACTCTGCTGAAGCCAGTGACAAACCCACAAGGCTTCACCCTGGAGCCAGAGGAGAGCTCTCTAGAAAATAGGGGTCCCAGGGACTGAATTAGGAGAAATGCAACAAACATGTTTGATATGCACACAAGACAGCTGATAAACCTCTCACTCAGAAGGGGTAGCTGTGCTGGCAGAGACTTTTCTTGCACTGAGTTGTCAACAGGTTAGCATCACCAACAGCCAGGGCAAAAGCAGCCCATCACTCCACACCCCTCAGGCACAAGGGCATCAGGACATCCCCCTCTGGGAACGGCTGCCTGCCAGCCACTGCCATGAACCTGGCCATGCTCATGTCCACAGGGACCCCACAGAGGTCATCAGCTGGAAACGGTGCCCCAGAGCCAGGGATGCAGGTAATCCCTGACACCCAGCATGCTTGCAACTCATAGCATCACAGAGAAGCTGGGAAGCACACTGATAGCTAAGAGTGTGCAGTGCTTCACCGTTCGACAGAACAGGCTTTGACCAAGGAGGACTTCAGCTCACAGACTCCATGACCCAGCCAGCAGAGCCTGGTCCTTCCCAATCTAGAACACTGTCCTGTATGAGAAGCACTCAGGTGAACACATTGCCCTCAAACATCAGAAGAGCTCAGTTTGGATGCTGAAATGTCTTTTTGTTTCATTTTCATGCATTTAGACATTCAGAACTTTCTCAAAAGCTAAGACTACATCATTTTAAGACTGCTGTAGCAGAGGTTTGAACTGGCTCATGTTTATTCTTTTTTCCCTAGAATTTCATGAGGAATGTCAAAATATTCCCCTTTTCTCTCAAAGAGAAATCCTGTGCCTCCTGAACTCCCCTTGTTAATGTCTGGGATGGCCGGATCAGCAGCAATAAGCCCACAGGTGGAAGGTAGTTCTTGGAACACTCAAGGGTTTTATTCTTATGCCTTGGGGCAGTCAAAGTCCTCCTCCAGACATCCACCATCATCCATGGGTGACACCGGCACTGCTAGTGTCAAACCAATACCGTCCACACGTGACACCATTACTGATGGTGTAAATAAACCATTGTCCATGGGTGATGTTATCAAGGTTCATGTCAAACCTCCAGCATGGCCAGAGTCTGCTACCACTTCAGCACATTCAGAATGGCACATGTAAGATACACAGAAGGTAAATATGAAAAGCGAAACAAAAGAAAACCCCCGCTGTTCTGGGAAATTATATCCAAGGACTAAAAAAAAGAGCTTCCAATGAAATGTAAAAGAAAAAAAAGCCTCCACAGGCCACAGATGGCACAGATGAAGCCATCACTGCAATGTAATAGCAAAGTCCACAACAAACTCCTTTTAAAAAGATAATGTCAGAATCCACGTAGTGAGAAAAAAACATCTCTTTTGAGGAGTTAAAAAACTGACAGGACAGCCTACCCTGCACTGCAACCCCTGTAACAGAACCCTGAACACAACAGTCTGCATCAGCAGGAGAAATTCAGATCAGTATTTGCTGACCCTGCAAAACCTCATTCTCTTCAAAAGCTTCATCTCATTATAGTCATGTAGTCACTGGACTTATCCTCTGGGGTAAAAACAACTACAGTGAGTAAGCACTGCTGAAATGGCACTAAAAATCATTAAAGAAAATTCCAACACTTCCCTGGGATTCTGGAGGGGCTTACTTTCTCTTTCACCTCTGTGTGCACTTAGATGTCTGCTTCACCTGGTCACCTGCATTACAGAGTTTGTTTTCTGATTTTTATGTGTTTTCCCACTGCCTCTTTCCACCCATTGCTGACTCAGCAGCAGGGTCTTTGTCCTCATCCCAGGTGCTCCAGCTAAACATCTCCCCAGAGATGCGATACAGTCATGAGGTATGGTCAGTTCCTTCCCCACTAAATTGGCAGTCTCTCTTATGTCCCTTCCCAGTCACCACTGGCCAGACAGACACTTAAGCCCTTTGGCACCATAAACTTGAAGTTTCTGTTGGCAGGTGATTTTTTTCTCTCCATAACCTCCTGCTTTTTCCTCCTCATAGCTGTTCTGCTTTTCACTGTTTCCTTTGCAGTTCAGATCCCCAAAGGCCTTGGTCCTTTGCGCACCACTTGCACAGTGCAGAAGACCCGAGGAAGAGCTGGAGAGGACAGGCCAACGTGTATCATCAGTCTCAGGTGCCTGTCTGGGGTGAATCAAATTATAGGGACTTCTGTCAATGCCACACCTTACCAGTGGTTAATTTTTGCACCAACCTCCATCACGTGCTGGCTGCAACATGTGTTTTTCTCCTGATGATGCCTGGAGCGTGGGCAGGCAGCACAAACATCTTTGTGGGCTCCTTCACCTCCCGCACTCCCATGTCAGTACCATGACCCCTCATTCAGCAAGTCTTCCCAAACAGGGATGCTCAAACCCGTCAAGCCAAAAGTGCCTAAACTTACTCAGGAAACCACAAGGTGTAAATCTAGAGTGGGTGGAGATCCCATCCCTCCTCAGGAGGGGAGAGGGCTTTTACACCAGAGCAGAGGCTCACTAGAGGTGTCCTGGGATGAGCAGTACCCTGAGAGCACAGGCAGAACCAGGAGCCAGATCTTCTGCCAGCACTGACTGCCAGGAAGAGGGGTCTACAGGTGGTCAGAGAAGTCCCACATTTCAGGCATCAGAGACCAAAGACTTTGGTATTAGATAGAGTAATATCTCCATTAACAAGGTATCTACAATGAGATCAGCTTTGCATTCATGAAAATTTGGTAAGCCACAGCTGGAAAGAGGGGTTTACATGTTCATGACTAACCTCGTGGCTGGCAGGGCTCTCCTTATAGTCCCAGCCCCTCTGGGGAATTACAGGCAGGCACAGCAGCTCTCATCTCCCAGGGCACTCCTCTGGCACAGAGCTCAGTGATGAGGTGAGAGCTCTCTGCTATCACAGGCAGGACACTGGGACCAAGAGGGCAGAGCAGGCAGATATTTGCCTCTGGCATAATAAGACAAAGCAGAAGGATACCTCTGAACACAATCCATCTGCCACATGAACACACTGCAGATCATGGTGTAGACCTCAAAGAGGTCTGTATGGGCAGAGCTGTGGACATCACACCTGACCACTCTCAGAAGAGCTGAGCAACAGTGTTGTTCTGGTGTTCAACTTTGAAAGAAATGGAGCTAAGCCAAAGGGGAAAAAGTACTTTACAAGCCTTCACAGCCATATCCTAAATTAGATACCCTGGAAGATGCATTGTCACTTGACCCCAAGAGGAGATGACAGAAGATGCTGGCAGCACCTACTCCACACCAGACTCCCTTTGGAGGCCATTGACCTTCTGTCATGCAGCCTCTGAGACAGCTGTGCCCACATCCCTGCAAACTCTGCCTAGCTATGAGTGTAGTTTCTTGTTTCTGTCCATCTGGGAAAACACAGCTGATGGGCCTTCTATGGAGGAAAGTCACATGATGCAGAAATACTCTGTATCATCAATCTTTGCTCATGTTTACATGTGTTTGCTTTGCTTTTCCCTGTCTCTCTGTCCCCAGACATGTCATTGACTCAGTGAGATCCTGCCCACCTTCGTCACTGCCAAGCACTTCACCAGCTGATCTCCACAACGGCCATGGTACTGCTGCCCTTGAAAACAACCCCAGCAGCTTCAGATGCTGCTCAGGTCAGTGCTGCTTGGATACCCAGATGTGCCTAACCCAGGGCATCCCTTCATGACAATGTAGTGACTGTAAAACAGGATGGTTCTCTAAGACATTGGGTTGCAATCAGTCCCAGTCCTTTCTCATTTCCATTAGGGTCCCAGCCCCTCTTGGAGGTTTATCCTCTTAGACAAAAGGCTGTGACCCAAACACCTAGGAACACACCATGTCTGTGATTAAAGGCAAGGCATTTCTCAGAGTTCAGTTGAGAAAATAAAGCACCAGCACGTACATCATCGCACTAGGTGCTGACAACAACATCAGGTTATGATTGGTAAGAATGAAAACAAAATAACTGGTACAAGTGGAGGTCTCCTGCCACACTGGTTTCAATTCCCCAAACTGCTCCACTTCTGAGAAGACTCTGTAAAGGTAAATTTGAAATAAAGTCTGCTCTTTGGTGCAGGTACTTAAATCTGACAAACCTGTCCTGCAGCAAGAAAGGGAGGGTGGGGAGCATCTCGTGCAGCAGTGTGTCCTGCTCGATTTGAGCAGACAGGGCTATAGACACTTTGCTGTCAGGCACTCATGGCTGCATGTAGCCTTTTCCTCTAACCAGTTGCATATACACAAGGGAAGCACACAGGCCAACTGGTCTAGCACAGCCCATGTCCCTGCAAGGAAATGCATTATCTTCTGTGTCACCATGGCTGCACCTGAGCAGTGGCACAGTGCCCCTCCATGCCAAACCCTTTGTTAGCAGACACCAGCTGAGAGGATGACAGCTTGCACACTCTAAAATCGGGCCAGGGCAGTGACAACCCTAGAGTGGGTTTTGTTGGTTTTTTTTCCAGAAGCTGAAATTTGATGATCCTTGTGAGTCCCTTCCAACTCATAGGACATTCTATGATTCTATGATTCTAACCATAGCAGGATGGGCCAGATTACATTTATGCCTAGGCATCGATGGTCTCTATTTTAGCAGCATACAAGTAGTGTTAGTTGGTAGACATGACAAATATCCTGAACGTACAGAGCAACTCTTTATGCAAGAAGATTTCAGGCTGGCTTGGCTGCTGCTTATATTCACCCACTGCCCTTATTACCTACCAGTATCAGAGATTTTTGCACATTTCTGTGTCAGAATTGAGGGCACAAGCATACTTCTGTGTTCTTGGACTGGGCTAAGCTGCTAAAGCATGTAAATCTCTAGGGGTGCAGAATCAGAGGGCTGGTAGGAGACTCACAGTCAGGCATACACAGCCCAACATAACATGCAGTATTTGATCTAAGGGGCATCATTCCCTTATGGAGGAATGATCTGTGTTTTGTTAAAAGCAAGGAGGAGCCACAAGAATGGAGATTCTCATGATCATTCCAACTCCTCTTCATAAACCCTCTGGCAACCAGTCTCATCTCTCTGCAATGGTACAGGAACGAGCCTCTTCCCACAGACCCAGTCCCAGCCCCTGACAGCAATCACAGAGCAGAACACAAATGGCCGCTGCCTGCACCAAAGGTGGGACTCGTATACAGATGTGTTCAGACCAAGCAGCTCAAGCCCTACACAAACCATCAAGCAGAGGGCTCTGCATGAGGTGCAACTCCTTCACTCAGCATTGCCCCCACACACTGCCCCACTCCGGAGAGGTGAACACTCCTGGAAAGGGCCAGCAGGCACAGTGTACCTTTCATAGAGTACAGGGCTGGGCTCTTGGGGAAGCAGGAGTCCTTTGGTGGAGGGGTGCCACTCTCCCGTAGAGACAGCCCCAGCTCTCAAGGAGACCCCAGATGAGAGGCACGTTCCATGTCTTGGGCACACATGCTTGCTCCAGGGTCCCTCTCAGCTGACGTTACAGCAGGCACACCACGTTTGGGCTTAAGCCCTTCTGACATCTCTCTCACACCTGCACAGCTCTGCAGGATGGAAATCAGTGCTGTTAAAGAGACGAATGAAGGGAGAAGGAGGGGTGCGCTCTACCTTACTTTCTCCATCTGACCCTTCTTTCCCCATCATCCTCAGAGCATCCTCCGGAGTAGTCCAGTGCAGCCCAGCAACCTCCTTCATCCACAAAACACGCCCTGGTTTCCTATGTGCCCACCTGGGGACAAAGCTCCCTTTTGCCCTCTTCTCAGTGCTTGACAAGGATTATTTGACCCCACTTCAGAAAGCTTTGACTTCCAAACAAGGGATGCTCAGCACTTCCCAAAATATGTACCCTTACAGGTGTCATTGTGAGACCACCACTGCCTACCTGACCAGCTGTGGCCAGTGCAGTGTAACCTGTCCCTACATGTTCACTGACTGTGGGCACTAGATGGAGCATTCGTATTGTTCTGACTCAGGGTCTTGCTATCCTAAAACAAACCCCATTCAGGGCAGGCACTCCAGCACAATCACTCTATGCACCCCTACCACTCCTCTGCACCTCTACAGGCCTTCCTTGACCCATGGGGCCAGGCAAATGTGCATCCACAACACTCAAGGAGGCAATCTGTAGGCAGAACAGTGAGGATGCTACCCAGCTTCCTCTACTGTTGGAGGCTGCAACAGCTGCCTGTATCTCTCTACTTTGTTACAGAACAGCCTGCACATCGTGTCAGTCTCCAGTATCATGTCCTTTAACCACAATTGAAAGCAGCAGATCCCCCATGAAGGCACATCTGCTCCAAGTCCATATTACAATAGGGAAAAAAATTACACCTTCAGCTATATAAACCAATGAAGACTGTCTGATTTGGCTTGCCCCTGTTGCTACCCAGCAAGCTCCCCACTGGGTTAAAGACTGGTGACATCTGCTAAATAATTGTCAAGAGTAAGAACAAAACTGGGTAATGAATCACACCAAGTGTTCAGTGCAGCTGGAAGTTGGAGGGGCAAGTCAACCCACCTCATCCCCCGGCCAAGGGTAGACAGAACAGCCGGAACTGCTGCACAGCCGGTGGCTCCAGCAAAAGTGCACAGGGAGGCAGAGCAGAAGGCATACACCTTCCAACAGTTATCAAGAAACAGCACATCACAGCAAAGGACACTATGTGAGGGGTTTGCTGCGGAGGAGCCTCTCCAAAGTCGGGAAATGATAAAGTTAACTCTGCCCCCTTGTGCATCTACATCATGATACAGGCCATAATTAGGTGACATGCTTCTCCTCTTCTCATCAGAAGCACATACAGCAGATACGACCCAGCTCCCTGTCACCTGCAGCACAGACACCTTCATGGGCACCTCACACACACTCGCACCCATCCAGAGGGACCTTGTGCTAAGCAGGATGGGAAGGGGTTAGGGATACTCCTGGGGATCCTCCCAACAGACAGTGTTGGAGTATTCGACTATGCTGCTTCACACCTGCAGCCCTGAGCCTGTTATAAAAGCAGCTTAAACAACCTGCTGAGGACAGCATTACTGCCCGGCTTAGGAGCTCAAAACCCATGACTCATCCTGCCAGACTGATGGAGATTGCTTAGATATGACATGCTCACTTCCAGATGTGAACTGGCAAAAGCTGGGGAGGTTCTCAGCCCTGCTTCTGGGAACGGCTTTTGCTTCTCAAGGAAGAATTAAATTCTTTTCTCTGCTGTTAAACCAGAGTCTTCTCAAGGGCACTCAAAATCTGGCGCCTCAGGAGAGTGCTGTGACAGAGGAGGCATGTGGTCTCAACCCAGACAGCATCTCTCCTGACCTAGTTGGTAAAATACAAGACTTCCACCCTACCTGCTTTAATGCTTGTATTTAACTATGCACTTGTGGCCTGGATTTGAAAAAAGTATTAGATGTACAATCACAGAGTTAAGTAACAACAACATATTCAACAAGTACCTGAGCACAGGGACATTTGTACTCCCACCATCAGACCAGTTCTCACATAGCTGAAAGTGACCCCATCAGCTTCTGGCAGTTGTTCCCCCAGTTGCAGTAAATATAGCTGTACTCTGATCGTGTGCTTCCACTAAAGCATCCATAGGCACATCATCCTGTTTGTGCAACTCAGGCACCAGGATGCTGGCATGGTTTTAGCTGTGTTTCTCCACAGTTTGGAGGGGTTAATGCCACAACAGCTTCATCACACCCACCCACCACCCCCTCCATCCTGGTGAGGTTGGGCAGCACAGCACAAAAGGGGCAGTGCACGGATGCAGATCCATGCTGGCTGCAGGGTAGTGCTGGACCTGCACCAGCAGCAGGAACTGAGGAACATGAGTGCTCCCCAGCAAGATGCAGAAACCTGAGACAGCAGGAAGAGGAGGACTCCTGCAAGAGACCTCCGCATCCTCAGCTGTAGCATCCCTGCTATGGGTCTGATGTCCCCTCCCCTTCACAGCCACAGCCTCTTTAAGGTCTTACAAAATGAAAGGAATGGTCCTTCTAGTCCATCTCTGGTACCCTTCCCTCCAAAGGATTGCTTTCAGTAAGATGCAGAACAAAACAGGACCATAAACCTTGTGGTGGATCTGAGGCGTACCAGCAATATCCAACCCCAAAAAGGCTATGCTCACTTCCACCTTCCAAGACTGACAAAAGCCCCTGGTGCAGAAGGACCTTAGAGAAACATCATGGCAGATGGCTCTGCCCTTTATTTTCTGTTTCTTTGTGGCTATTTCCTCTTTCACGTGTCCACAGAGTCAACACAATAGTGACTCTTTCCCTGTTCACTGGCAGGAGGGAAGTTTTTCACAGTTGGGACAAGAGTCCAAGGTTCAAAACTGACACACTGCCAGAGTTTTCTAAAACACCCAGATAAGACCCAAAGAGGTCCTGCTTCTGGTCACCAGATTACTCCAAAGGTCCCTGACTTGGCTGTAACCTTGGCAAAGTCCTGCTGAAACAAAACCAAACCGCATCTCAGCCAACGGCAAAAGATGTCTGCAGCTCTGTCACATCACACGCACAGAGTACCCACCCCAGCCCCAGCCCACCACTCTGGCCATGCATCGGTGCACACCCCCAAGAAACAGCTCCTGCTACCTTCATCCCGCTTGCGTTTGTTGTTCTCAGTACTGGGGGAGGCAATTCCCAGAATCCCACTGATGGAGTAGGATGAGCCAGCAGAGTCAGTGGTGACAGACGACACCTGTGTGACAGATCCTGTGGAGGCTGCAAGGCAAGGACAGGCGGTCAGTCACAGGATAACATGGTTACCAACCTATCCAAAAGCCACTGGCCCCCATGGCATGATGAAGGTCGGCTGGGCCTCTGCCAGCCACCATGGCCCCTTCAGCTCAGGAAGGACACTCATCCAGACCAACTACACACAGTCCAAACCAGCAGCATGCCACAGCAGCCCAGTGCAGCAGTGGCAGCAGAGGCACGGTCAGCCCTCGCCCCTATCACAAGATGCTGGGTGCATGCATTTTGAAATTGGAGGTGCTTTTCCTTTAGCAGTGAGATATTTCACCCTTCTTGAGGCTTGCTGGGAACACTCATTGCTTGGGGCAGCAGAAGCCACCCACGATACAGCAGCCCATGTCACCAGCAAAGGTGGACAGAGCTTTGCGGGAACACAGTCATGAAGAGAGAGAGGAACTGCCACAAAAAGGGTCCTGGGCCAGGGACCTCCTGGGAATAGAGTAACCTGCATTCACTGTTCTACGTGTGCTACCTGCATCCTGCTGGACCTCCTGGCCACTGAAGATCCTGCACAGCTGGGGTTACCCGCAGATGGACAGCTGAATGGCCCCGAGTTTACCGAAAATATGAATAATATCCACTTTGCTTTGGCAGAGACATTAGAAAAGGGTGCTGGTTGTGTCCAGCAAGGGGGAGGTCAGTCATCATGGCCAACACCAGCTTGGAGTTGCCACACCACTCTGCAAACACTGTCCACATGATGCTGTGGGAGTCCAAGTTACAAGGAAGCAGGTAGAGGAGGGAGCACACCATCAACTCGATCAGCTCATAGACTGAGCCTGCCCTGCCACATCTGGATGTTCTGAAAGTCACTGCATAGACCACAAGGACAGGGTGGGGAGATATACTTCAGGACCACATCAAAGACCCCTAGCCACAACTCACAGAGAGCACAGTAGTGCTGCCGTTATCAACTCCAGGCCCTGACAAACAAGATTTTTCTTCTCTTCCCTGCTCTTGTTCTTCTCAAGGAGAGACAGGTCTTAAACCACCACAGCAAGAGAAGAGATGCTTTTCCTCCCCTGAGATTGTTTTGCCATTTCCTGGAAAGGCTGAGGACATGGGGTCTGCAGTGTGACTTTTCTGACAAGCCAAAAGAGCACAGGCAACTCTGCAACTTCTCTCTCTGTCTCAGGGTGCCAGCACACCCTTGCCAAACACGTGGTACCAAACATTTCACCAAATCACAGGTGACAGCATAAAGGCAGAGAGGAGCTATCCCCACACCATCTCCTGCTGGGCAAGGGCTGACCTGTGCCCCAGCGAGTTTTGTGGAACAAGGACAAAAAGAGAGCAGCCCTGAGCCCTGACTGAGCCCCTACATCCCTGCCACATCGCAGCACAGCAGCACCGACGCCCCACAGAAAGACACGGTCATCCAGGTGAAGGGCTGAGAGTGCCTCACCAGCCTGGGTGTCTCCTGCTCCAGCATCACCTGCCTAAAGACGCAGCATCACTGCTCTGCAGTTGAATTAAAAGTTTCAGAAAGTTTTGCTACCTCTTCACTCAAGACTGCAACTGCACAAAGAATTATGGAAGGGATGGCTGATAGATGAAAAAAACACATTCAAAACTACTTACTGACTAATGATGCAGAAAATGTTATGAATAAGTATCCCTTTCTTGATTTATTACTTTAATTATCTGACATTCTATAGACCCCCATTAGTGGGGTTTTTTTGGTTTAGATTTCAATTTTCTGTCTCATGGTGAAAGCTATTTATCATAATAATCAGTAAAATTCAAAACCTTTTAGCAGTATTTATAAAATTCATTTACTATGTTCAGCCCTTGGAGAATGACAAAGAAGGCGCATTAGCACGTGTGCTGAAGTGTTTTATGCAGAATTATCTGTCCATAAGAATGATTAAAAGTTCTCTAGAATATTTGTAAGCCATTATGTGGAATTTTTTAATATATTTTTTTAAAGAAGTTTTCTTTACCTATGCTGTGACTGGAGGCTGGGACCTGCTGATTGGGTGGCTGCTGCACCTTTGTCCGTATGATCCTGTGAGCAGTGGAAAAGAAACAACCACTTAGCATTAAGCACACAATTGCTGGGGGCATCAGACACTATTTTTTCCATGCAGAACACCTATATCAATACAAAAATTTCCTTTCTGTGTATGCTCCCCTTGTCATTCACCAAAATATGGCAGTCTGGTGAGTGGACCCAGGACCACATTTATGCCCCCCTTCCCCCCCCCCCATTAGGGACATCTGGGTGACATTTCACAGAATCACAACATTGTTCAGGTTGGAAGGGACCTGATGGGTCATCTGGTCCAACCTCCTTACTCAAGCACGGTCATTCCAGAGCACATTACACATGATTGCATCCAGACAGTTCTCAGGATGGTTCAGAGTTTGATGCTTTGGTGTCTCTGAGGACCCAGTCCTCACCACCCAGGAAAGAGACAATCCATAACTATCTGAGCAACCGTCTGGCCAGCACCCCATCTGCAGGGAGCTGGACTATTCTGAGCCCAGAGGTCCCAGCAGGCTATGGTTTGCACTCTTGGGTGATGGGACACTTTTGCAAAGCTGTCCCTAGACTGCCCCAGCCATGGTACTCACACAGCTAGAGAGACATTTGGATACCTTAGAAAAGGAGCTGCTTAGCCAAATTATTATTACTAAAAAAAAAAAAAAAAAAAAAAAAGAGAGAGAGAGAGAAAGAAATGTAGGAATTAATGTCAGTCTTAAAACCTGAATGACCACATTGTCATCTCTGGGGACATACTGCTCTGATTTATATTTGCACCAATCAGGAAAAATTCAGAGATACAGAAAAACAGAAGGCATGTGTGATGGTGCAGGACAAAGGGCACCTGCTACAAAGAGAGATGCTGGGAAGATGCTACACACAGTGCTCACCTGCGCATGTGCTATGGAAAAAGATAGGGTCAGAAACACTTCCAGAGATCACACAGTTCTGCTTCCAACTGCAGCAGAAGTGAAAGGGGCTGGAAGGAGGCATGCCCTTTGCTCACCACACATTCCCCCCGCTTCAGGCACTGCTGGCACAGCAACAATGCCACAGTGAGCATTTTTTCTCTCTGTGCCAGACAAACTCTCCCCCTATTCCTGCCTGCCACGCATTTGGAAGATGGGAAAGGAGGGAGAGTGGTCTCACGGAGCAGGCATGGGGGTGCGCTCACAGGAACACACAACACTTCCTTGCTGGAAAGCCCCACCGTGAGCCAGCACAGGGACCATTACTGGTGACACCCAACCCCATCCCAGAAGACTGTGTGCTGCCTTCCCCTCCCAATCCTCAGAGGAGTCTGATGGAGTCTGGCAGGTGTTTGGTCTGTCCACAAGCCATCTTTTGGCTGCCAGCCTCTGGATGTCAGGCACGGTCAGCGTATTGGTCCCAGTGGCACAACCCTCAGGACAGTCAGCTGAGCACAATGGGCAGGAGCAGCTGTGACAGCAGCTTCAGTAGGGGAGCACAGCCAAAGCAATTGGACCCTGCATGGGTGAGAGTGGAAACAGCCCCCTGTACAAGGCTGTCATGGTGAGGGAGGGGTGTCCAGGGCCTTCTGACACATAAACATCTTCATCTCTTGACGGATGGAGGGCTGGAGCAGTTTGAAGCAGCTGGACACCTCTCAGCTTATTTGGGCAAAGCTAATCACAATGATTAATTAAGTCATAATCAGACAGACTTGCTCCTGCTATGGAAGAGTGGTCTGTTATTAATATTAACGTTATTAATTAATAATAGTAATTATTATTTACTCTTATATGGGGTTAGCAGCTCAAACTCATCTACTAAAAGGCTTCCTTGGCAGTGAGGATGTGCTGGGAATAGCCCGTTCCCATAGCCCCAGTGTTTCACAGGAGCATCATCAGCATCCCAGGAGGGAATAGCACAGCTTCAAGTAAGCCCCCTGCACCATGGACATAGGGACAGGGGACCAGGGCAGAAGGGACCTCCTCTGTGCAGAAATGCCAACTGCAGGAGCACAGGAACCATGCTGCAAGATCTGGCTGGGCTCAAGTGTGCAATGACCAGGCCGCCCCTGATTTGCTCCTCAGTGGAGAGCAAGAGCATCATGAGCACAGGGCTGCATCCTTCCCCGTCCAGCAAAGCCTCAAAATGTATACTCAATATTAAATATGAGATTAAAGACCACAGAGTATTGAAACTGGGAGAATTCAGCATTTAAACCAAGTGTTTTGATGTGAATTCCAGGTTCTTTGTCACATGGCTGTTCTTGGGTTTTCAGGATGAGGACCCTGGCCAGCAAAAACTATTCTCCAGCTACACAGACTGAATAAAACAGATTGCATGCATTTCTTAAAAGGGATTTCAAACCTTTGAGAAAAGAATAAGATTTTAGCAGATTAGAAAGAACTGAATTTGCAGCAAAAAAACTTGGTGGTGGATCATAAAATGGGTTTCTGATACAAAGGGAGTGGGGGTGTGGGCATCATCAGTGTGGAAATACACAAGAACACAGCAAGAGAAACATAGAAACTGCCTCAAAACATGACTGGAAGCCACTTAAATCTCCCTCTTTCCTAAAGATATGAGTGCCCTTTTGAAGTTTTTTGGAGGATGTTTGAAGTTCTCCTATAAAAACACAGGACTGCTTACAGCAGCCATGCTTCTCACATGACTCCAGCTGATGTTAATGGAAGCAGAGCTTTCCCCTAACTATTTGATATTCTCCTTTGTTTTTCCTAGTGTCTGCATTATTTCCTTTAAAATACTCTCTTTAAAACTGAAGACACCATGTCCGTAGAGTTACTACATGCTGCTCTGGAGCCTCAGCAAGTCAGGGGTTCCCAGTCGACAGCAAGAGGCATGCATGAACTGACCCACTTTCTTCTCTTAGATACATGAACATATGACTCAATGTTCAGTCCATCAAGGCAGAGACTGCACTTTCTGCTAGCACTGGGGTAGCCACTCCGGCTACTCAAGCGGTAACTCCATGAATGCAAATCAGGTTGTGATAGCCAATAAAAGAATATTGCATCAATTTATTTCATGTCCGTGGACAAAAATGAGACACTTTACAGCAAGCTGCATTTGAAGAATTTGCATGCAGTTGCACAAGTGAAAATCATCTCAGCAGTGTAGTGATGTGGAAGCCCAGTATAGAGTGAAAACAAACGAACTCTGCTTGCCATGGGTGTGTGTGAGGCTGCCCAAGCACTCTGCCATCCAAGTATTCATCCTTTACTGTTGCTCTGGCAGGGCTGAAGCCATCATGAAGTATTTCACTGGGTTTTTCTAACACCAGCCTTATACATCACTCAACTCGGGAGGAAGTGGTGAGTACAGAAGGTGTAACAGAGAAGGCAGTAGGTTGGAGCCCCTTCAGATCCCCCTGCAGGCCCAGTCCTGACTGGTGAGGTTGTAGCAAGACTCTCAAACACAGGACTGAGGCTTCAAACGAGATTCCCTTGCATTTCTAGAAAAGGAATTCAAGGCCACTTAAGTGCATCCATGTAACAAGCAGATGGCTGTGGTCCTTGGACACTGTTAACCAAACTCCCCTGGTGATATTCATGCTGAGCATAGGCCTGGGCCAACGTCATCAATACAAAGCAGGTGTCAGGGGATTGAATGGCACCCATGCCTTGAGCCCCCTCTTTCCCAGATGACTGCCACCCTACTCAATGGGTGTACTCAGCTTCCCTTCTGGGCAAAGCATGTCTCACTGAACCCTCACCACATTGAGCAGAACTGGGGCTTCATTCGAAACAAACACACAGGGTCATTCCCAGCAAGGTTCCCCCATTCACAGACTGGGGAAAGAACGGGAAAGAAGCAAAGGCTGGTAGCAGAACCTGCCCTCTCCTGGAAAACCCTCATCATCTGTGATGCTTCAGCCACCAAGGTGAGCCTACAGCTGCTCTCCAGCCCCGAACACCTTAGGGAAACATGTGAAGCTGCCTTTCTTGCAAACAGCCCCAAACACCCAGTCATACTAAAAGACAAGGACACAAAGACAGTGCTTCCATGCAGCATCCACCCCAGGACTATACCGAGCTTTACCTGTTAATGGAACTGACGCTAGGCACGGTGTCATTGTCACACACTCGCTCAGCAAGAAGCCTGTCCCTGATCTCCCAGGCAAACATGGTGGGATTTTGGCGTTTGTACTCTGCAATTTTTTCGACAACTTTGGGTGTGGCGACCTTTGGTTTTGATCCTCCAATCACTCCAGGCTTAATACTCCCGGTTTCATAATACCTGGGACAACATCCAAAACAAAGCTTTAGTTATCACACACAGACAGAGAACATGCTCTGAGATTTATAAAGAACATCATTTCAAGGTAACCAAAGGCCAGCAAAACCCGAGATACATCTTCACTTTCACATACACATTTTCTGCCTATGTAGTGCTTTATCACCTAATAGATTAACTTATAGTAATTGGAATTGGGCCTCTGGATACAGTATATATTTTTCTGTAATAGCAAGACAAAAGAAACAATGCAAGATTAAAGGGCATGCTGAGATCCAAAATTAACTGAAAATGTGTGTTATTAATCAGCAGTACTGGCAATAATAAAAACAAATCACACCAAAGAACACTTTTTGCAGTGGACTCTTATGTAGGAAATTACTGCTTCTACAAAAATTCTGGCATTAATATCTACAGCTTGCTATCATTTTAGAGTAAAATAATGGCTAGGTATTCTGTTTTATTTGCACACCTGGAATAAATATGCCAGTATATCTTTTTTTCTATTTTTTGGTTTCAATATGCATATTAGAGTTTTAATAGTTCATATTTTTAAAATGTATTCTTTTCAGTATTATATTTTCAGTAGTATCAATCACAATTTTTGAGGGAAAGGGAGCTGCCTTCACTCCAAGGGGATGCAGCTGATGCAGGGATTGGTTTCTGTGACCAGCCCTTCCTCAGGCGTTGCATCTTCACCCCCACCGGCAACTCTGCTGATACCACGCCCCCAGGAAATGTGGAGAATGGGATCCCTAAACCAACAGAAATCTGACAGAATTCTTCACATATAAAGCACACAAGAGCAACTGCTTTTGGTAGTTTTGCAAGAATACATGGCAGCTGAGATCCCTGGGCCAGGCAAGACTCCCCCTTTAATGAACAAAGTACTGAACATGCTGCTAAGAGCAGAAGTCGCACCTTATCTGATGAGGACCAGAATGGAGACCAAGAATGAGACCGTGCTTTTCTCCGCTGTGGTCGGAATGCTCCATGCAGAAGGCTCTCTCCCAGTCCTGCACTTTGTATCTTGTAACCAGATGAAAAACAAGCCCCATGCCTACCTTCAGCCACCACACCACCTGCCCCAATTCTGCACATCCCTTTCATATAGAGCAAACTCCAACTCCATCAGCCTCTCAACTGGATACCCACCAAGCTGTACTCTCAGAAGCTCAAACATGACCACTTGCTGCTCTGTAACCATATTTCTAGCTCAGAAAAAAACTCCCAAGCAAGAATATAAGGCTGTTTATTAATACATTTTCTCTACAACTGACATAATCATTACATAAAGAAAAAAAAATGTAATTCCCCCATTTTTCCAGCCTGAACAAAGCACAAACCGACTGCATAGCCAAAGTCTGCCTCACTGAAACACACAACCACGTTCATCAAATTTCTCTCAGGCTACCTATCTTTCAGTCTTCCTGTATGCAGGGCCTAAAATTCCTTCAAAGACACTGAGACCAAATTGTTCATACATGTTCTCAGATATTCTGGGTGCAGATGCTGACATGGACTTAGCAGTCTCCATGAGCCATTAAAACAACTCTAAAACACTGAGTGTCAGAGATGGATTAACCCTCCTGCTGCCCCTAAATGCAGAGAGTTTTAGGGTAGAGAGGCAAAATCCAGCTCCTCATGAACTTTGACAAGAACATGACAAAATAATGGCAAATATGGCCCATAAATTTTATAAAACCTGGCACCCCTTATAAAACCTTGGCTGCTCGCAGCTCTCCTGTGAGGAGCATGTAGAAGGCAGCCAGACAATACCACAAATGTTAGGAGACAACAAGTCACAGTTTTCTTAGATCGCCAGAACAAGGGATTTCACAAACATTTCTCAGTGTTTTTCTCCAAGAGCACCCATGGTCAGTTCTCTGCACCATAGGACAAGCCCAGCAGAGAGGAGCATCCCCAGCAGCACCAGACACTGTGCCTGCACACGCCAGCTGATGCTTTCCCACAGCCAATCACCATGGTAGGAAAGCCACCATAGCGAAGGGCCTTGACACCACAGTGCTGCAGCTGTGGTGAGCTCACCAGGGGACAAAACCCTGGTGCCCTTTGGGACAGCAAGACCACTCCCAAACTAAGTCTTTAATCCCTGCCCACTCTCACAGCCTCAAGTCATGTCAAGGTGCACATGAGCCCATGGGAAGGCTAGACTTGCAGGATTGGGCACAAACTCCCTTCCCTGGGCATTGGGGGAACTCACAGTGATGGGGACAGCCCTCACCCTGCACTGCTGCTGACATCCCTCTCCTCTCGACCTTGGTGATGAACCTGGGTGTAACTACAGGGCCTGCAGTCTATACAGCTTTGGCATCCCTGACTCCCACCTCCATTTTAAAGGCAAAAATTGCTGCACATCATTTCATGCACATCAGGACAAGGCCTTTTGCTCCCAGAGAGTTGCCAAAGCAAGTGGAGGGTGAGCATGCCCATGGCACCCTCCTCCGAGGGGTGAGAGCTTCATTTGCCCTGCAGCTGCTGGTTCCCTGCCTCTGGGTGTTTCTTAAAGCTGCACTGGGGCTTGAAAAATTCCAATCATAAAATTCCCAGTGTAAGGATCCCCATTTTTCACATATATGAACACATATGAAAAAACACACACAACACAAAGTTGCAATTACAGAGACATTTTACCCACTGTAATTATTAGTTGTGAAAATAATGAGCTATGAAATTTCAATTTATTGTTGACAACTTTAATGACAGAGCTCTGGAGTACAAGTCTCAGCTCTACAGTGCAAATATATCTAGCAATAGACCTAAACTGTCAAAACTAAAACTATCAGACTTTTGCCTGGTGGGTAAATAAATTGGCTGTTTCCAGGCTATGTGTGGGTCCTGATGGGAATTGGTGGCAATTCTGCTGCAGTAGTGAGCATCACCAGCCAAACCATACCAGCCAAACCACGCCAGCCAAGTGGGGAGCATGGGCCTTTGCTGGCTGCGGATGCAGAGCCATAAGCGAGTGAAACAGCCCATGGTAGGCAGGATAAAGCCCATGGAAAATTTTCCTCTATAAAACAGTCAAGGCATCTGTGTTCTCAAAACTGCACTGGGAAGAATGCATGTAGCTTGCCAGTGAGGACACGTAACTTCGAGGAAGGCATGAGAAAAAAAGCAGGGACACTGAGCACAGCCAACGTGCTGGCTCCTGCAGCTCTGAAACTGAGTGGGGCTATGGGGGTTCCGCTCACCAGTTTGGGCGAGTACAGGTAACATGTATGTGGAGAAAATAGCGACAAGAACTCCGAAACCAGAGGCCTGTGAACCTGACAAATCTGAACACTTAAATGGCCACCCCGTGGTAAGAAATGCTGTTAATCCAACAGATCCCATGCATGATACTGCAAAAAAAAGGCGTAACAGTCTTTGCAGCTATGCTGTGTCCAGTAAGTAGGTTAGAAATTAGGAAAGAAAAAGACAGTTAAAATAAAAATAGTAAAATTCTAAACAATTAAATTAACTGGGAAAGTTTAGCAAACAGATTGGGAATCAACTTTTCCGGATGAACAAGAAAAACATACTCTGAAAAAACAAATTTAAATTTCCCTAATATAAATTGCCAATTATATCTGAATACCTGGGTTTAAAAAAAATAACTTACACAAATTAATTTTAGATTTGTTCACAAAATTAAAAAAGATAAAAAAATAACAAAAAAAAGCAAGGATGGCATTTTTTTTACCAAAATCTATGTCAAATTTTAAAATGAAACCACGAAATAAAATTAATTCAGAGTTTAATTTCCTGTGCCATGGTGTTTGGAGCAGTTTCCACCTGAATAGAGGGCTACTTCCAAAATAGCTAAAATTAAGATGGTTCTTAGTTTCTTATTGTATCCTTTACTTTCATAAACCAACAGAAGAATGGGAAAAGATGTTTAATTGTAAACAGTAGGACATATTGCAAAATAGCCTATATGAGTGCATGCAATGTTGATAAAAGTATAATGATAGTATTGTTAAAAGACAGTTGTCTTCAGGAAGCAAAACGAGTAACTTCCACAACTTCTACTTTTTTTTTCACATTTTGCTGAACATGACTGCCAGGTTACCTCTCTTTTTCAGGACAGCTGCAGGACGTATGCCATATATAGAGCAAATACACACGGCATTCTGCACTTTGCATTAGAATTACATATGAGAAGATGCGAAACAAGACATAGTGGCTCTTTCTTTCCACATCTTTCCATATAAAACCACAAGCGATCAGGAAGCCCTTCTCCTCACTGGACTGATCTCCTGACTTCTACAAGTCTCCGTTTGTTTGTAGCCTCCAGTTCAGGACCAACACCGACACTTTCCTCTTGACGAACACAGAAGGATTCGCCGTCCCCCCATTACCTGCCAAGTATTTTGCTGACACAGCCATGGCTGACGCGGAGCTGCCGGGAGATGTCACACGGTCGGACCCCTTGGTGGGCGAGCTCCACGATCCTCTGGCGAACGACATCTGGGAGGGGGCGGCCGTTCACAAAAACACCCCCCAGCTGATTCACCCCTCCATGTCCTGAAACACACAAGGGAGAGGAAGAAGGGCAAGGAGAAGAGCTGTGTGAGAGTTTTAGACGTCTCTGCAGAGCACAGTCCCCGGGTCCAGCGCTCCCTGGCTCTGGGCATCGCAGCCCCAGCATCGGTCCGATTTGCCTGGGCAGAGGAAGGGAGGCGACCACACTGCCGCAATGCCACTCACTGAAGGCATACCGGGGTCCCTCGGGAAAGATGGCCACGGGGAATCACGCAGCCGTGTCCGGCACCCCGGGTTAACCCCAACCCTCCTCCCAAAGCCTCCTTCACCCAATCACGAACTCCAGGGCAGGCTTGGTGCTGCCCCGCGGAGCAGAGGCTGGTCAGAGCCTCTGGCTAGGAAGCCAGTGGAAAATAAGGCTGGGTGATCACTCAGCCCACACACTGCCTCTGTCTAAATACAGGAGATACCTGAAATGAAACACACTGTGGTTTTGGCTTTGTTTTTGCAGATGCCTTGAATTAATCAAGGCGGAAAAGGGGGAAAAAAAAAGAAAAGAAAAAGAGCACGATTCTGCTCCTAAAATTTGCAGCAGTCTGGGCAGATATTGCGATCCCACAAATAAAGCATGAACACTTGGACAAACCCAGTATATTACTCTTATTTGAGCAGATTTGCACCCTTCTCCTTTAGCACGGTGAATCACGTATATGGTGGGAAACAGAACCCTCTTGGAGGAATAGCAGTGAAACTGTGTAAACCTCATGAACACATAATAATCCCATGTACCAGGAGGTAATATAATTACCCCTGGTGTTGCTATTCATCCAAACTACTTATATTACAGAGGAGTGGAGAAGCTGAAAACAAGCCACAGGGGCAGTACAGATGCCAATTCTTGAAAAAAAAATAATAATACAGAAAATCTCTCTATTTGCACAGGGCTTGAACTGTATTGAATAAGCTGACAAGCCAAATGCCTCAGTGTTAAAAAAAAAAAAAATAGATTATAGAGAGCTATTTTTATTTAAATCCGGTCATTTCACTATTGATTAACTGCTGTCAAACTTTGCAAACACCTTCTAAAACTGTCAGGACACATAATGAACCCACATGAAATATGTGATGCTAAGCCCTATGGTGAGCAGACAAGAGCCTGCTCTGCCTTCTCCGTGCGAGAGGCAGACTCTGACAGCGGCTCAGGCAGCAGCGGGCTCGTACTTCCCTTCCGAGCGCCGGGAGTCCGGAGCGGACTCCGGTGGCGGGACTCCTGCCCAGGGAGCTGCCGCGGCACCCGGGACGCCGGGGCTGGGACGAGGGACAACTGGGTGGCAGAGGCGAACGGGAGGTTCCCCACAAGGCTGTGGGGAACGAAATCTCGGGCTCCTCACCTCTTCTCAGAGCTTTAAGTTCAGGGAATCATGCACAGTGCACTCACTGTGAGGAGGAAGATCCTGCGGTGTTGTTCATGCAAGAGGAGACGGAAGAGGGGGAGAAACAGAACAGAAGAAAAGAAAAGAAAAAGGAAAGAGAAGGGAAAGAAAAAAGAAAAGGGAAGAGGATGAAAAGAAACAGGAAAGAGAAGAGGAAAGGGAAAAAGGATGGAATGAGAAAGGAAACTGAGAAAAAGAAAGGGAGGAAGGGGAGAGGAGGCAGGAAGGAAAGGAAGGAAGAGAGGGAGGAAGGGAAGAAGGAAGGGGGGGAAGGAAGGGAGGGAGGAAGAGAGGGAAGGAGAAAAGGAGGGAGGGAGGAAGGAAGGAAGGAAGCAAAGAAGGAAGGAAGGAAGGAAGCAAGGAAGGAAGGAAGAAAGGAAGGAAAAGAGAAAAAAGGAAAAGAGAAACAAGGAAAAGAGAAAAAAGAAAAAGAGAAAAAAGGAAAAGAGAAGGAGGGAAAAGAGAAGGAAGGAAAAGAGAAGGAAAGAACATGAAGAAAAGAGTAGGGACGACATCATTAAGACATGCGTTTCCTCATGGAAGTGGCCGAGTCGTCCCCCCGGAGCCCGTCCCAGCCCCCGGAGGCCGGCAGGGCTCGAGCCTGCCCAGGCCTGGAGCTTAGGCCCTCCAGGCACCGGGAACAAAGGCGTGGGCCGCCGCAGTCCCTTCCCCCAAACCTGCCACAGCCCCGGCAGCAGCATCGGCTCCTGCCCGCCGGGGCGTCTCCGCCGCGGCCGCGCTCCCGGATGACTGCAGGCCGGGGGCCCCGTCGGGCCGTGGGCTGCTGGAGCCGGAGGGCATCGAGCTCTGTCCCCGAACTGGTGCGGGAATGAGGCAACCGCCCCACCGCCGTGCCCCTCTCCGGAACCCGAGGCCTCCACAGGGAGCGGGAAGGGGGAGAGACTCTTGTGCTCTTTCCGGCGGGGGCAGCACAGACAAGGGGTCGGCGGGCCGAGTCTGGAGCTACGGTGCAGCCGGGACGGGAGGGGAACGAAACGAGCCGGGGTGCGGCCGGTCCTGGGGAGCCACTGGCGGGGATCCGGGGATCTCGTCTGTCCTCCGGCCGCCTCGGAGCCCCCGGGACCCTGGACGGCGGCCGCCAAGGGCTCTGCCCATGCGGGACTAGGAAGCCGCGGGAACAGTGTCGGGACAGAAGGGCCCGAGGTGCCGCTCTGGATCGCCCCAACCCAGTCCGCTGTTTTCCCGGATCGAACCACCGCTCCGGTCCCCCGGCGGATAGCTACCACCGCTGCCCCCCCGGTTCCCCTTTTCACCACGGTCTCGACCCCCACGTCCACCGTTCCACTCCGAGGAGACGCGGGTCTGGAGATAGTTTGGCAGAGAATGGTCCCCGTGACTACCCAACCACGGCCGAGACCGGAGCGAAGACACTAGCATTTTGGTTCTATTCCTTCTGTTTGCCCCGAAATTCTTGCGGAAGACATCGATTTTCCACGGCCGCGAATGACGGAGGGCGCCGCTGAAACCCGCCGCAGCTGCACCCGCCTGGGGTGTCCGGCCCCACGCGTGGAGCCTGTCCTCTGTGGGCTGCGGGTCCACTTGCCACCCGCGGCAAGGGGCGCTCTGGTGGAAGAGGGTTCCACGCGCCCCCTGCACCGCGGCCTTTCCGGCTTTAAAGTTCGCCTTCAAATAAATGTGATTTTGTTCAGTGCCGGGAGAGAATTAAACGCGGGTATCGAACGCCGCGTTGCCGCAGGAGGGAAAGTCCGCTTTCACGCGGACGGCAGATCCCGTCACCGGCCGCCGCCCCCGCTCTGGACAACCTCAGAAAGCCAGTGACAGAGAGAGGGATGGGAAGTGAGCAAATGAACGGGAAGCGCAGGGAACACGAGGGAGGGAGGTAATCTCTAGCCCCGGCGCTCGGTGGTTTATTTTGCAAACAAATTTCTTTGACCCGAAGGGCTGCGGTGCACCGGGAAATGAGATTAGTTCTACCTTAAATTTCCTCGCAATCTCTCGCCGTAATGCAGCGTTTAACTCACCGTGAGAGAAGATGTCATTTCACATAACACTGTGCTAATGGATAAGTCTTCCCCGACCTCTCAAGCACAACAAATCTCAGGCGAACCCACAGCGCACGACCTGTTAACTTCACCGGCTGCCCGCTCCGCCGCCGGGCTGCCCGATGCCGGGCTGATAGCACCGCGATCACGACGCCGTTCTTCGGGGTTTATAAAGAAAAAAAAAATCTTCCCTACAGCTCCACTCCTCGCTCTTCGCAATGGCTCGGTTTGGATGGTTTC
This sequence comes from Myiozetetes cayanensis, assembly GCF_022539395.1. Lineage (NCBI taxonomy): Eukaryota > Metazoa > Chordata > Aves > Passeriformes > Tyrannidae > Myiozetetes > Myiozetetes cayanensis. The sequence continues at coordinate 166,661 of NW_026087631.1, forward strand.
AGGGTTTATTTGGTGTGGGTTTTTTTGGGTTTTTTTTTTTTTTGGAGGGGGGTTTGTTTGTTTGTTTGCTTTGCTTTTTTGAGTGGTGGGGTTTTGTTTTGGGTTTTTTTGTCTGTTTGTGGGAGTTTTTTTCTTTGTTTCTAATTAAGGAATTTCAAAATGTTGAAAAAGAGGAAGGATATCAACTTTTCCGTTCGCCGGGAATACCAGCTGGCTTTCTTCCCGAAAATTTGATTT
>NW_026087631.1:168422-275922 GCF_022539395.1 Myiozetetes cayanensis
GACCCTGGGCGAGACCCCGCCGCCCCGCTCAGCCACTGGTCTCGGTGGCGGCGGGACCGTGCCGTGGTGCCCCGTCGGCAGCAGGGGACCGGCGACCGCTGCGGGTGGATGGGCTCGGGGCGAGTTTTCGTTGAAGTCGAAACTCCCGGCCATGGCCGAGCAGCCACCGCGGGGTCGGGACGCAGGATCCGGTGGGGGGACAGCGAGGGTTCAATGCCGGCGCAGCCCCGCAGCCGTCAGGCCGGCCGCCGCGCGCCGCCGCTCGGCATCTCGGCTTGGGGGAGGCCCGGGGATGGTGGGCAATCAGAGCCCAGGGCGTACCCCCCAGTCCTGAGCGGAGGGTCCGGGCGGACAGGCAGGGCCGGCCCCCGTCCTGCCCGGCCTTCATGTCTGCCTTTAATCCCCGTCCTCCTCCTCCTTACTCGCACGGCACTGTTGTGAGGACCCATCGGCACAACGCCTCTCAGGAATACGGAGCCCCGCGGTGCCCGGAGCCGGAGACCGCAGAGGCCTCGGGGCGCCCTGTATCGGGGCCCCCCGGCCCGTCCTTCCAGTCCCGAGCAGTGCTGCCGGTGCTGCCGCCCCTGCGACCCCCCCGCCCCCGGCCGCCTCCGCCGCGCCATGAAATGCTTTATCGATTAAACGATTATTCAGGCGATTTAACTAATAAAAGGCCCCATCGATCGCTTCGGAATTGCATTCCGCCACCAAGCCGCCAGGCCGACTCCGCAACGGCCAGTGGTCGCGCTGCCGCCGCGCTCCCCACGGGGACGCCGTGAAAGGGCACCTCGCTGCCACTCGCCAGTCCCCGGTCCCGGTCCCTTCGCTCGCCCGTCCCCTTAGCCAGTCCACCCCCAGCCGCGGGACCAACGAAAACCAAGGCGGCCCCTCCATGGACCTCGGGGGTCTCAGCAGCCCCCCCTCGCCGCCCCGACGACCCCGCGGGGAGCCGGTCGCGCCGCCCGCTCCGACCCTTCGACCGCCCGCCCCGACCCACGTCGGCGTCGCCCTCGTCCACAGAGCCGCCGAGCTCCCTGCGGCCCATGGCCCGAGTCCCACCTGTCCGGCCGGCCCGGGGGGTCGCGTAGGTTTTCTCCAGCTCCATCCCGGTTCTGCAGAACTTGGGGAAACGGAAAAGTTTCCACGTCGTGTTGCTACCTCTTCCTTTTTCTCCTTTTTTTCCCCCTTTTTATTGTTTTCTGTTCTCTTATCCTTTTCTTGTATTTTCTGTTTTTCTTTTCTCTTCCTCTTTTCTTGTTGGTTTTTTGGGGTTTTTTCCTCTTTTTTCCTTTCTTTCTTTTCCTTCTTTATTTTCTCTTTTTTCTTCTTCTTTATTTTTTCTTTTTTTTCTTTCCTTTTTTTTTTTTTTTTTTGAGGGCCTCTCTCAGGTTGGAATAATTCAACTCTTCCGCTCCCCGCCGAGCTTTTGCAGCTGATCACTGAGCTGAAACTAAACGTTTTAGGTGGAAAAAAGCCTCTGAAGGAACCGTGAAATGATTAAGAAACTAAAGAGCTCCTCGCCATGTGAGATCATGTCCTGTTCTCTAAAACATCACAAGATGTCCCCAGACGCAGCCAAAACCCAAGAAAACTCTGACATATGTTGTAGCAGGAATCAAACTTTGCTCTCAACCAGCCGCCTCCCGAGCGCTCCGCGGCTACGGCAGCGGCGGCGGCACCTGCCCTCTCTGGCTCTTCTGCCTCAACCCGTCACCAACTTTTCAGCAGAACCGACTTCCCCTTCCCGGGCCGGGGGTGATGCTGACGCCCCCGGGGCCACGCTCCCCGCCAGGCCGGGCCGCCGCGGGGGCGGGACAGGCGCCCGCCTGCCGGCACCTGGGGGGCGGCGGAGAGATCCCAGTGGCCGTATCCCTCCGGCCCTGCCCTGCCCTACCCGGCGCCCCTCGGCGCGGGACAACCCCTGAGCAGCGGCGGGGATCGGGGACCAGCGGCCCAGTGGAGGCGCAAGGGCCTGGGCAGGGCTTTCCCGGCCCAGGAGGCTCCACTCGGGCTCCCCCCGCACCTTTCCTTAGCGCGGAGGATGCAGACCCACCGCCGTGAGTGAGGGTGGGTAGAGGGGAAGGGGAGAAATAACGAGGCCTCGACCTTTCCCAGGTTTATTTTACAGCGAATCGGGGGGGAGGGGGGGGGAATAACGGCCCTTCCCTTCCCAAAGGCCAAAACAAATTTCCTCCCCGGGACACCTCTCGGGGCTACAGGCTCGGCGGGCGGTCCCCCTCTCAGCGCCCACCGGCGTTTGCAGCCACGCACCTACTCCCACCCGCGCACACCTACGGCCCGTTTCCCACGGAACCCGCTCAGACAGGTCCGCTTGGAGGGGACGCAGGTGGGCTCTACTCTGCTCTGCTCTGCTCCCAGGCTACCCCCACCGTCCCACGGCCGCCACCGCGCCGGGGTATCGATCAGGGAAGGGGAGCGGAGGAATGGGAGTGGGGGATGCGTCCGCTTCCCATGAGCGGAGCGGCCCGGGAAACTCCGATAGGGACGAGTTCTGCCGGGACGGAGGACGTGCCGGGTTTGGGACAAGACCCCTTTCGCGAGGCCGGCGAGGGGGCTGCCTCTCCCGGCGCAGCCCCTCCACCCTAAGCCCGTTCCCACCGGGAGCTAGCATGGACGGACTCGTCTTATTTCCAAACTCTCCCGTTTCTATCCCGACCATCTCTCCGTCTCGGACCTAGTCGCATCCTAAGACCGCCGTCCCGGGGAAGGTCCGCGGCTGGGACAGGCTGGGTCCTCCGGGAGCCCCGCCTGCTCGGCTCAGGAAGCGAGGCCGACTCCGGCCTCTCGCCCTTTTGCTTCCTTTCCCACCAGTCTCTGTTCACTCTTATTTGCTTACACAGAAATAGCAGCCACCGGAGCTGCCGCCGAAAACGAAACCCGCCGCTCCGCGATACGGGGTCCTTCCCTAGGGGAGGCACACCCCAAGGAGCCGTCCAAATGCAAGGCAGACCCCCCGTCCCATTCCGTCTCGTCCCTTCAAGCGCCCGTCTCGTCTCGTCTCGTCTCTCCTGGCCTCACCGGCCCCGACAATGCGAGCAGCCCGGGAGCGCTTCTCTGACCTCATCCAGGGAAAGGAACGAAAAATACTTTATTGTCCTAAAAACAGGTCACAGGCCTCCCGCTTTCCCTCCCGCCGGTCGTCTCGACCCGAGAGACAGCGTGGGGAGGCGGCGCAGGGGCCGCGGTGGGGCACCGGCCTGGCCCCACCCGTCTGCCAGCACGGCCGCAGCCGTGGGGACGCGCGAACACTGACCCGTGTGGGCACGCGAGATGTGCAGCTCTGCGGGGAGCGGGAGTGGAGGCAGGCCCCCGGCACGCTGCGAAGTCTCAGGGCTGTGAGGTCTTCTCACGGTCCCGCCGGCCACCCCCCCGGCCGCGTTAACGAAAACAACGCGGGGGCTTCGGTGGGGAGCGGCCCCCTTCACCCCCTGCCAAGGTGGGAGGGCTTGGACCCCTTCTGCTCCCCGCGAGTGCCCCCCAGAGCGCGGCTGCAGGACCCCGCCGCGGCCCGGCACCGACCCCCGCAGTGCCGTGACCGAGAGTGAGATTTAAGGCCGGGTGCGAGAACCTGTGCCCCACGGACGTCCAGAAGCAGCCGGCGCTGTCCTCACGAAGGGGCAGTGCCTCGGGAGCCAGAGGGGCTGGGGGTAGCTAGGATCCCCCCAGGATGTCCCAGGAAAACACCTCCCGCTCTCCCGGGAGCAGCATCTGAGGGGGCACGGAATCGTGCCGTGTCAGAAAGCCCCGGGAAGGGGCGCTCGGGGCCAGCCCACCGTGATGCTGCGGCCACAGCCGAGGGTCCCAGGCCTTGGCATGTCCCAGACCACGTTTCAGAGTGATTCTGTGCTTTCTGTACACGGAGGGTAAAACGACAGCGAAGAGGAAGAAACGGTGGTGCAACAGAAATCTGAGTTTGGAGTTTCCCAAGGACAGTTGATGTTACCTGCCCTCTCTGAAGCGAGAAGATCACGAACCCGGCCCAACCATTTCTCCCTTTATCTGATACATAACGTTAGGACGTGAAGGGATGCCCTCCCACCCCACGATGCTCACACTCGTCCTGCAATGCCCGAACTGCGCGGGCTTAGCCTAACACCTGGCAGCCAAATAAACCTGAAGCGGCCGGAGCAGAGCGCCTCGCCTCCCCAGGTACCGGCCTGCGCTGCTCCCGGGGTTGCCTCCTCCTCCTGAGGCATGGTTAACCAGAATTTGGGAGACGTGGAGGTGCAGATGGTTGCAGGGAGCATCCAAAGGCCCGCAGTACCTTTGCAGTTACCTGCATTTTCTCACATTTATGTAAAACACACCAACACCAAATAGGGAGAGGGGGAGCGCAGACATCATAGTCTGTCCCTCAGTCTGGGCAGCATTAAAGGGTGTGGGGGGGGTGGAGGGGCGGGGAGGGCAGATGTTACTGTTTTGGAAATAGCCGGTGCTCCTTTGCAGCACCACAGCCCCTTTTTCCTTCGTTGTCTGACATTTTAAATTCAAAGCAGAGGAGATTTAGCAGGAATCCTGGCCCACCGTGTTCCCACAGATAAAAGTCAACTCCGAGATGCGGATGCTAATTGGACTGGAGTAATTTAAAAGATGTTAGGTGAGCAGTCCTATAAAGTTGAGAGCATTTAGGCTGCTTAATCGAATATCCTCAGTGATCTTTAGAGAACTCTGAACGGCAAGCCATCAGAAAAACAGGGTTGAAAGAGGAGAGCGGAGGCATCCCGTCAGCACTCGTTCACACGGAGGATGTGCGCTGTCCCCACAGACAAGGATCTCGCAAATGGAAGTGAACGAGGGGAGATGCTGACCGTCCTGTCAGCGCTCCGTCCTCTCCCTGCCCGGTCGGTATAGCAAGGAGTCAGTGCCGAGGTGGAGCAGCTAACAAAAGCGGCGGGTTTTATTTTTGAGAGCGTGAGAGGAGGGCAGGAAATACTGAGAGACTTCTCTTTTTCAACCAATTTTCATTATTATTTTTCACTCCCCCCTTCTACCCTTAACTGCTGTCTCAGACTTGCTGCCAGTTGCCGACGGACCTTGTCGGTCTATTCCCGGGGGTCCTTCTTGGGTGTATTCCTCAGAGAGACTCACTGCCAGCCCCACGCCCGGGTGAAATGCTTTTCTGAAAGACCTGCCTAGAGTTTTTCTGTCTGACACCATGAAGGCTGCTCCCCTTACTGGCCTCCAGGACTTTTTTCTCCAGTCCACAAACACACTGACTGGGTCCTGCCTGGTTTTGGATATAAACGTGTGTGTTAGCAGAAGACTAACCTGTTTTATCACAGCAATGAATAGCCCAGAACTGTTTTGTCAGCCTACTGTGCAACGGCTTAAGGCCGCAGTGAACGCTTCAGTCCCCTCTCTCAGTCACTTTCACTGCTCTCGAGTGTGGTTATTTTGATAGTTAAAAAGGCATTGTTTTTTAAAGCAAATTTTGCAGATCTTTCTACCTGGTGACACGCTTATATGCATAGCTGAAAATTGTCTAGCATCCGAGGGAGGCCAAGCCACACTTGATACTGGCTTCTACCTCTTCCTGAGAGCTCTGTGAGAAATCCCACCGTATTCTCTGAGATTGCTGCAGTGACGTGACAGGGCTTGGCCTCCCGGTAGCGCAGCACGACTGGACGGCCGTGTTCGGGCTTCCCCGGCCCCGGGCGACAGCTCCTCGTTCAAACACGAGAGAAGCGTGACGCGAGGCACCATTCGCAGCAGAGCTAGAGCCCTGCGGCCCCTGGAGCATCCTGGCAGCTCCTCGGGGAGGAAAAGTGCTTGTTCGGATGCAGCAGTAGCGGTGGGATGAGCGCTGCTTGTGTGACCAGCTGAGGAAAGAGACGCCCTGAGTGAGACTCTCTAGGGTGTCTGAGGATGCAGAGCAGCAGGGGAAGGAGGGAGAAGGAACAGGTTGCTGATCCCTTTGCTAGACGGAGGGTGCCGTGGAGTGCCTGAGGACTACAGAGGTCTGGACAGAGCAGAGAGCAGGAGTTGAATCTTAGCAGCTATAGGTCAGGGCACTCATGGAACAGCACCTTTGAAGTCCATCCTCTGTCACTGCGCTCGGACTTTAACAGTGGCCCCGGATTCCTGGCAAGTGAGATGCCCTGAGGGGTGGGTTGTCAGCTCACTTGTGCGTCAAGCTGAACAGAGAATCTGGCTATGGGAATGCCGTTGTGCTCGGAGGAACAGCTTACTCAGTTGTAAGCCCCTCTTCCTGCAGTCTGAATGCATCCTCCCACGGACGCTTTGAAAGGAGGGGACTATTTTGGCTACACTGCAAAATATAAGATTTAGTTGTGTTTGAGGGTTTTTTATGTGGGCTCTAGGTGGAAATCGATTGAATCCACTACACAATGTTTACTTTTCCAGTTTCAAATCTTGAGAAAGCCAAGAAAAAAAAATTTGACTGAAGTTCATTGAGTGCTGTAACTTTTGTGTTTGCTGCTATTACAACGTTGAAAAAGGTCAAATTGATTCCTTTGCTTTGAGAATTGCTGGGAGAAGAGGCAGATTGGAAGGTGGAAAGTTAAATCACTGAGTAGTCTGTTTCCAAAAACTGCCAGAAGAGAGGAAAATACAGTGGATTAACTATGCCCATTGGCTGACATAGTAATGTCCAGAAAATGCAAGTGGAAGACTGGATGTTAAAGAATCTAAGCCTTTCTTGTGGTTCAAAAGCAGACATACCCAGAGTATTAGCTATTACCTTTCTGAGATTAGGTTTTCTGTTATTAAACCAATGCTCTTCTAATGCTTGTAAAAAAAAAAAAAAAAGGATAGTGTGTCACAGCCTCTGAACACATAATTAGTTCTGATCAAATAAATGGGGAAAATCAGAAACTGGGTAGCATCAGAGTCCAGTGTGGTCCTGAATCTCTCCAGATCAGGTATCTATCACCCACAGGAATAGGTACAAAATTCTCCTGATCCTCCTCAGCTAACCAGTGGTTGATTGCTAAGTAAGCACATCTCTTTGTTGACATGCTGCCATATACACAAATAGATGCCAGTTGTGAAAGTATTTGTCATCCTAATGTATTTTGCTTCCAAAGAGATTTCAAACTTCCCCTGGAGTATTTAACAGATACCTCATAACAGGTGCTTCAGGTAGGTGTTTCAACCATCTCCTTACAGTGGCTTGAAGAAAGATTTCCATCCATGGTTTTAGGAACCATTCCAGTAGATGTAAGAATGAGTAAATGCGCATTGCCTCCACACAACAAGGGCTAGATGTCCACAGCAGATATTGAAAGAAGAAGAGCATTGAAGAGGGATGGAAATGTCTGTATGTTTTCAAGCCCCAGGCCACACTGTTACAGCCCAGGAAGTTCCTCATTCACAGCAGCCTGGGTAGAACCTCCATTAGACACCTGGTCTGGAGAGCATTTGGCCAGAGCAAGGGGGGATGCACACCCTGGGGTGCTGAACTCCTCTCTTAAATGTGTGTTGTGATGAGCAGCTCGGACAGCAAAGGACTTAGCAGCAGCCATTTGTCAGATTTTCATAATGCAGACTAGCACCAGCAGCCAGGATGTTCCTCTAGCTACTGTTGACAAACAGATGTCCTTTACACAGGACACTAAACATATACCTCCCTGAACTGGCCCATGAGCACAGATACTGCTGGAAGGAGCATGCAGCTGGAAGAGACCATAAGAAAGTGCATGGATGGGGATTGGGATCAGGAAGGTAGTGCAAGGATGTCTGGGAAGGGATATCTGTCATCAGAAACATGTTATGCAGGGCTGTAGCAGAGTAGCTCACAAGGGCAGCCAGGGACTTTCCCACACAGCACCTGCAGCCAGGCTCACTCAGATGCCAGGAAGGAGCAAATGATGTTGGCTGGGCGTGCACAGAAGTTGCACATACTGGTTGAGATGCTCAGGGTTTCAATCACCACATCATCCTTGGACCAAGCAGGGTGTGCAGGGTGTGAGACACTCTTATTGGTCCTGCTACCTACAGTGAGAAGTCAGGGTGTTTTCAATCTTTGAGTTCCTTTGAGAATAATTACTGCACAAGATTGGTTTTCTCTTCTCCTTATGTATTTTTGGTGTAATTTCTCTTTTCTATTTGCATTCACTCTGATTCTGCAGGGGCGGGGGCAGTGTTTGGAGCAGATGACAAAGAGCTCTGCTCTTTATCATCACACCTCTAATGGTCGTTAGCTGGGAACTTTAAGAACAATGCAGAAATCTATTTCATTAAGTTCAGATTCTGCTTACCTCCAATTATACAGCTGTATGAAAATTACCAAGTGTGAAATATAAAAAGGTTGTCTTGTAATTGAAACCTCTTTTTTAGGTAAATTTTGAAATCAATAAAAGGAAAATTAAAACGGAGAAATTTGATAACGCTCACCCTGTTCACTCAATATGTAGCTATAACCATCATGAAAAGCCATTTGCCTCATAATATGTTCTGCAGGAAGGAAAACTAAAACTGAGTTGGAGAGCCACTTTGGATAAAGGCCTGGTGTAAGAGGACAAAGGGAAAGGGTTTCACACTGACAAAGGGCAAGGTTAGAGTGTACATTAGGAAAAAATTCTTCCCTGTGGGAGTGGTGAGGCCATGGCACAGGTTGCCCAGAGAATCTGTGGCTGCCTCTCCCTGGAAGTGTTCAAGACCAGGTTGGACTGGGCTTGAAACAACCTGCCTAGTGGAAGGTGCCCCTGCCCATGGCAGGGGGGTAGAACTAGATGGTTTTTAAGGTCCCTCCCAACCCAAACTGTTTTACGATTCCATGATGCTCCCTGGGGAGCTCTGTGTCTTTGCCCACTTAGCAGCTCAAACAGGAAGAAAAGACAGTTTCCACCACATTTCAGTCTCTCTCTTTCTCAGTCTCAGAGATTTGTTTGAATTGTGGCTCCAGGGATGAAACTGTGTCCAAAGAATATCCAGGTGTGTGGGTTCAGGGGATAAACCTCCTCTTGTATGGGGTATGCTCTTGTTCCTGTGGCTTATCGCAGCCTCCTGCATGACAGAGACTGTGAAGACAAACCCTCGTATTTACCATCACTAAAGCGGAACAAAATATTCTTTAGGGGAATTTCCTCACTACTTTTACAGCTCAGCTCTGATATTTCTTCATTCATTAGTGCTGCTATTTCAGTTTTGTCTCTATTTCTTGTTCTGTAGGACATGCGTTGTGTATTGCGACCAATTTTGGGGGAGTTTTTCAGAAATTTTGCAGCAAGGCACATGGTACATCATTAAACCCTTGTTTCCTCAGGGACAATGCCAGTTGCCTAGCTGGGAGACTCCTCTAGAAATTCAAGGTGTGACAAAGATCTTACTGTCTGACATAGTTGCCTTTCTCTGTTCCCCTCCCTGCCTCTAGTAGTCTCTAAAGAAACCATCCAAAGATACCACAGTCAGCCTCACCAACAGCACAGGACAGGTGGAGCTTGTCACCGTGGTGAAGGAAGGTGTACTGGTCTGGTCAGGAGGGATGTGAGCCCAGCTGAGTCTGTGCTAGGCAACTTGGCACGGATGATCTGCAGGTACTTCCCCCATCTCTCTGTTTCACTGTCTGGCCCAGCAGAGAGAACAACAGCTCTGCTACGACGGTGGCACTCTCCAAAGGAAGGTCTGTCCAAGCCTGAAAAGGGAAAGATGGTTGTACCAGATGGACAGTGAGGAAAATTACAGGGAACAGAAAGGAAAACAGTGTCTTGCTAGTGAAAGGCAACCTTCAGGTGGAGGGCAGGGCTTGACATGTGCAAAGGTCTGCCAGGTCTATGTGATTAGGGCAAAAAGACCCCACTACAAACTGGGTGATGATCTGTGGAAACTCTTCAGTGCTGTTACTTTACCCTTTTATGTCAAATTTTTTACCCACTTTTTGCTAAAAGGTCCACCACCTGAGTTCCTATGAGGTTTCTTGGCCTGCCAGCTCTCCATGGAGACAGCAACACATTTCACGTCTGTGGGACTGCAAAGGAGAAGCTGCAAGACGCAGCTTCTGGCTATGCAAAGCTCACAGTGAGTAAGGGGGCTCCATGTTAAAAGGAAAAACTGACTGTTTTGCTAACTACGTTGCAATCCTGTGGCTGGTGACTTGAACGCTCTGGCTGCTCAGTTGTCTCTACTGCCTTATCCGCAGGATTACCACTTAGGCACAGCAGGAATTTCAATGACTGCCATGACTAGGGACTTCAGGAAGGAACACAGGAAGGCATCCTAAAAGACAGAGCCAGCCCAGCCCATCAGTGCCTGTCCCTTGCACCAGACAGCCTCTAGACTGTCACTGCCCGCATTGTGATGAGGAGAGTGGGACATGTCACCCACCCTGTCCACTCTCATGGTCTCACCAGCGAGGACATTACATGCTCCAGAGAGACAGAATGAGTCAGGACAGCTTGTTTCCCCTTTCCTCCCAACTCACTAAAACCCACACTCACTAATGAGCAAAGGTCATTAGTACAACAGGAATTCGGCAACAGCCTGGCTCCCCAGCACTCCAGCAGCCATGTAAGCTTCTCCACTAAAGACACCTTACAGATACACCTTCTCTTGCTCCTAATACTGTGTTGTGGTTGATTTGTTGTTGGTTTTTTTGTTGGTTTTGTTTGTTTATTTGTTTTGTTTTGTTTGTTGTTGTGCTGTTTTGTTTTGTTTTTTCCCAAAAGAATACCACTAGCAGGCTTCCTGCAGCCACCCAAGCACTCTTAAGAAGCAGTCATGGTGAGGCCTCAGACTTGTAATACAGATCCTTGCCCCATACAGGTAAACCACCCAGATCTCATACTAATCAATTATATTAACATGATGAATCCTGCCTTGCATATGGATAAAATTTAATCTAACAACTTCAACTGCTCCAGTTTAATACTGCTGTTTTAAAATACAAAAGTCTAACTGTATACTGCAGTCTTTAATCCATCATTCAGGATGGAGGCCTGAAATTTTAAAACCACACATTAAAAAAAGAAAGGCTTTTCTACTTACTGTATTTGGTATAATGCAAATGATTTAAAAAACAGAGTTGTATATCAGATATAATTTGAAGTAATGAGTGTATTTTTCTAATTTTCCCAATGCTAACCTAACAATCCATTTCCAATATCATGCATAATAATTAATTTGTTTTCTGTATAGTAATAAGATTAACAACTTTACATTTACATGGGGTACAGAGTTATGTTCAAATAAAGTAAGTTCTAATGAGAAAAACTGAAAGTGGCAGCAAATCAATATTTCACTCAGCAGTCCAGGCTTATGTGTGTTTGTCTACCTTTCCTGTATGTATTTTTGTCAAAGTTCCACTGTAAACAAGATAATTTCTTTCATGTTGGGTTAGCCTGGGTAAATATGTTTAATGAACAACAAATACATTGTAAACATTGAAATAAATCTAAATACCTCAGAAAACATCCAGGAAACTATAGGGTGCTTCAACAGACACAGTATGTGAAATATGATGCCGCACTGCTTGAACTCCCCACACAGAGCAAGCTGACACCAGGCATGGCGTGATTTCAGACTGATTCTTAAATGCTTTATGTTAAAAGATCCATCCATACAACACACACACATCTATCAAACAATCTTCTTTTTGTCCATCAGACTGGGAAATTTGCCTTCTTTTCAGTGAAATATTGAAGCAGTAGCAGAAGTCAGTGAGTTCTAACTAAGCAGAACAAAGATTAGAGGGATTTTTTTTTTTCCCAGAAATAGATATTCATAGAAGAGCCCATGCTCCAGTACTCTGCAGTGACTGTCTGAACCTAAATCTCCAGGATTTACCCTAACAGCCCTTTTTCCAGGACTACCACTTAAGCCCACACCTCCCAGACACTGCAATAACAAGGTGATGAACACATTTCTGCACTACACATGAATGAGTCATTTTCCTTGAGCATTTATGTGCTAACACTGAAGGCACTCACTGGCATGGAAGGAGCCACAAGTTTCAACCACCTTTCACAGCCGAGGAAGCCAAGGCACTGGTGCTTCAATATGGGTCAGGAGGCACCTGTAAATCTCATGCATAAAAGACACACCCTATTACCAGGCAAAGCCCCAAGACCTTCCCGGGGCAGGTGTGATGAAGTGGGGCCAGCCCTCCTGACAGAGCATCTCCAGCACAGCTCTTGACTGGTCCAGCCTGAACTGCTGGCTGGAGAGCAGTGAAAACCAGGCAGCCATTAATAGTTTGTTTGTATAGTTTCTGGTGCACATGTTTCCTCACCTAATTATAGGCGATTCAAGGTTCACTGCTCAACTGAGCACAGCCATCACTTCCTACAAGATCTTCAGTTGCTGACACCTTCACCAGATTGTAAAACTTTGGGCCAAAATTTTCCACACCATGTATATGATTCAGACTATGGGTTTGCCTTTTGTGGTTTCTGTTTCCTTTTGTGTTTGTTTGTTTCAGAAAAAGCTTTGATTAAATGTAATTGCTTCTCAAGGATATAACAGTCATAGAATCATGGAATATCCTAAGTTGGAGGGGACCCACAAGGATCATCAAAGTCAAACTCTTGACAATTGTTGCACCAGTTTTTTTTCAGAATTATTTTGCTTAACAGCAGTATTCTTACAATTTTTGCCATGAGAACTTCACATTTTTTGGGCTACGGGACTCCTCCAGGTAACACACCTACCTTTCCCCACAGCAAGTAATATGTTTGAGGACACTGCAAACTGCTTGATCCCATATGATCTGTGAACATTAGGAAACTGACTGCTCAAACACCCAAATTCCCACCTACACCGAGGAGTATTTTGTCTTCCTCCTGTTTCCTACTTCTCCCTGGCCCAGCTGTGTGTTGTCTTCATAAGGTCAGTGGGGAGTGTGTTTCAGCCTGGTCTGAATAAGGTTTTCTGGGAAAGCCTTGCCTTCAACCTCCCAGGGAAGGAAGGGAGGTTTAGCAGGCCACCAGAATTTGGGTCCTTTCCTAAACATGGGACTGTCATGTTCTGAAGACACAGTTAAGCCTGTCTGCCCACTGACAAGCAGCCAGTTTGTCTCTCCACCAGAGGAGTGGCCTAAGAGGTTTTCAGTGACATTTCTTCTCTACTGAATGTGGAGAATTCAACTACACAGACACATTATTTGCTTCCTCCAGCTGCTCCTAGAATCATAAAATCATTTAGGTTGTAAAAGGGCACTGAATAGAGACAACCCCTCCCCATCACCTTGCTCCAGCACTACCATGTGAAACCCTTCCCCCTGCGCTCTTCTGGACCATCATGCTCCTAGGGACATGCAGTACCTGGACAGGCTTTGTTATCTTGAAGAGATCAGCAATTTTTGCTAAATCCGTTGTCGAAATAGGTAGCAGCTCAAGTGGATTCTCAGCAGGATGTTGAGCTAGGTATTTACTACTTATATCTGCAATGGAATTAGTTCAAATGGCAATATTTAAAGACATCTCCACTTACATCATCATGACCATGACATTCTTGTGCTGGCATCACATCAGCTCAGGAGTGGTGGCAGTCCTGTGCCCTCAGTACCTCCCACCAGAACAGCATGCATCATGGGCTGGCTTCCCACTGCCCTGGCAAAGAGCAGAGAGCTTTGCCTCCCCAGCCACATGCTGTGCTGAGCAGCTGCCTGCTTTGCCTAGACTTAATATGTCCTTTCACAGGAGACATGGTGCTCTGCTCCTGCAGTGTCCCCAGGGATATGCCTCTCCAGTCTCTACAGCAGAGACCAAATGCTCCAAGGCAGCCATAACTGGACACTGCACAGATCAGGTCTCACGTGATGTTTCACTCCTTAGAAGGCTCCTCTATGCCCAGAAAACATGCTTGTCTGCCATGTTTTCATGTTCATAATTAGCACAGACACTGGGAATCCAGAGATCTTTGGTGACAAGAGTCAGAGACCATGCCCAAATCGTGGTGTCTGGACATGTGACCATGACCTGTCCCTCCCACAGCTCTGTGCTGACAGGCAGGAGGCCTCCTGGAAGGTGTCTCCACAGGCTAAGGGAGAAGGAATGAAGCCAGGCTAAGGTTGACTAGACACCGTTAATGACACAATTCCTGCTCCATTTGTCCTCCAGAAGGGAAAAGTGAAGGAAGAGGCAGTGGGCTGTGTGGTGGTCTTGTGGTTAACGTTGCTGTATCTGTCCCAACAACTGTTGGTGTTGTCAGTGCACCAGCTGTCACACTTGTATGTGGTGTGGCTTGGGCTTCTTTGGGTGGTTTTGCCCCTGCAATGGCTGCACTGGCTGTGTTACCCCTATTTACTGCAAATCTTGCATGAGACACCTGGGGTCTGGTCCTGTCCCCAGCCAGCTACCCCCAAAGGCCATTCAAATCAACCATGGCTTCACAAATGCCCAAGGAAACGATGGCCAAGTTCCACAGGGCACTGCAGAGGTTGGGGCTTATGTACCATGGGCTGTGCCACACCTGAGTAAAGAGGGTTTGTACAGGTGTCACAGCCTGAGCTGCTGTTCCAGCTGGGGCTGCGGAGCACATAGCACCTGGGAGGGATCAGTTCTGAACATCCGCAGAAATGGTATTGGGAGCAAGGAGAACCTGAGAGCTCACTTTGCCTTCACAAATTCTCCACACCATTCTTTTGGTCTGCCCATCCTTGGAACGAGAGGGGCAGCTCTCTGGTGAGACATTCTTCCCATAAACAAGCAACACAAAGGGAACCAAGAAATATAGTGCTGGGAGCAGGTTCTGGAGTTCTGGAGTTGCACAGATCAGGCACATGGCTTACATCCCTAGCCTGAGCAGAGTGTGTGTCATAGGTTTGAAAAAACGTGATATTGGATTTTTTTCCCAATGCCCCTTCGCTCTATCTCTTTCTTCCTGGATTGAGGCGGAGATGGTGCGTTGTACATGATGGGCAGCGCAGGAGCAGGGGCAGGCGAGCTCTCTCGGGAAACCCGGGGACCGCGGGGACATCTGGGGGAGTAATTTTTTCGGGCGCTTTTGGGTTTGGTGCGCGGACTGGACAGAGCGGGGAGCCCGGTTTTGGCCACCTCCTTTTCTTCTCCTGAGAGGAAGGGTTTCCCCCCCGCTCCCCGGGACACCTCGCGGAGGACGCCTGAGAGAGAGAGACCGACATGAGAGCGAGGTATTCAGTTTTCGGGACTGCCTGTGGGAGAAAGGACTCCTTCATCGCTGGCTGTGACGCTATCGGCTGCTGAGTGCTGCGGGCGCACGAGGCTGCGAGCAGCTATTGAACCGCCGGGACAGTCCTGCCTTTACCCCTCCTTTCCCTCCTCCGCCCCGAGTTGTTGCGGGTTTCTCCCCCTCATCTGAGGAATTGGGACTTCGTTTTGTTTCTCCTGAAAGTTTTTGATTCCACCATTTGTTGTTTATTAAGATTTTGTCAATAAAAAGATGGTTGTTTTTTTTTTCCTTTTTCACACTTCGACATGAAGTTTCTTAATTTCTAAGCTGTAATATTGTTAAACTAAAACAGTGTGTTTCCCTCTCTGGGTGCTGCCCGATGAGGTCTGGGTGTTGTGAAGAATCTGGGATTTGCAGCCCCGATATCACCACCCCTCTGATTGCTGCCAGCCCTTGGCAGAGGTTCCAGCAACAACCAAGGATGGGAGGGCTGGTCAGGGTCCGTCATCTCACAGCTGCAGCTCCTGGCTTAGCCAGTGCCCAGTGCCAAAGTGGGAGCTGATGTTGGTTCAGGAAACAGAAGAGGGATTCTCTTTACTGAGGAAGCAACTATAGCACAAACTAGAAAATTTGTTGTGTTTAACTGGAAATACTCATGCACGGGAGGAAGGTCATCGGGACGACAAAAACTAAACGTGCAACTACCAGGAGTAAGACCTCCAGGGATTTGTTTCTGCAGGTGGATTGATGATATTTGTCCCAAATTCGTGACAGAACAGTGTAAAATCTCTGCTGATGCCAACAGTCACAAATCCTTGGCAGAGGAGAGTGAGAAGACTTGCCGAATTGCATGAGTGAGAAACAAAGCTGTGACACAGCCAGAGTGACCCTGGGACTAGCAGCTCAGACCACCTCCCAGCAGAGAGGACAAGGCAAGGGGAAGAGGGAAGAATTGGGTGGAAGGGGCTTCTATGGTGAGGCCATGCAGACACTTGCCATACCGCTGTGGGAGGAGGGGCAAAGGGCAGCGCTGCAGCAGTGGAGGTGCCACACTGGCTCTCTGCCACCTGAAGGGGTCCCATCCTGCCCTTTCCGCCCAGCCCAGACAGGGATCAGAGGAAGAGGCGCAGGAAGGAGGAGCCACACAGGGTGAAAGGGCCGGAAACTTCATGGGCTCAGCGTGCATGGGCTGGTTGCCTGAGTTATCAAGAAGGTTGCAAACACTGTCTGTAAGCACCTTCTTATGGAGAAGAAATTTGACAGATGGGGCTCCTCGGTGCAGCAGACAAACTTAGAGCATGACCCAGCACCTGGAGCATTTTGGGCCAAGGTTTAGTCAGCCAGAAGCAGAAATCTGTTCCTTGGGGCAGCCAGTAGGAGTAGTCCATTTTTCACTGGAGGCTGCAGTCCCCACACATCTCAGGTCACTGTGCACACCTCTCCATGTCTTCCAGCATGGAGCTATGCTCCAGAGAGCTCCTGGAAAATTTGTTCCTGCAAGCACTAAAAATTTCATCAGCCAAAACAGAAAGACTCATGGGAAAAGTAATGTTAGATGATGTTGTGGGTTCAGGTTGCTGGATTTTTGGTAGTAGGGAGGCCATAGGGATGATTTCAGTTAGAAGCTACTAGAAGTTTCACTGTCCTATGAAAAGACCCAATGATAGGCAGCTCCAGGAGGGACTTTCCTTTTGCTAGCTGAGGCTGAGCCAATTAGAAGTAATGATATAACATTTCTGTGATAACGTATTTAAGAACAGAGGAAGAGAAGGTTTGTTGCTCAGAAGAAATTCCAGCCTGGAAAAGAGCGGAGGAGAACATGGGATAACAAGCAGACTCCAAGGTCAGAAGAGTGGGGCGTAGAGGAGGGGCCCAGGGGCCCCCTTCTCCCCTCCAGCAGGGGCAAGACTGAGGGATGAGGCCCCTCCTGCCTGTGGAAGATCACTGGACTGCCGAGACCCCCCGCTACTCGTGGAAGAGCACCATGCTGAAACTGATAGAAGGACAGAGCAAGTCCTGCAGGAGACCTATGGCCCATGGAGAGGAAAACCCACACTGAAACAAGTTTTCCCAGGTAGGACTTGTCTGGAATGACCCATGGGGCAGCAGATGGAAGAGAACTGTTGCCCGAGGGGTGGATGGACCCACAGGGAGAGGTTGATCAAAGACTGTCTTCTGCTCCTTCCCCCACAGGAGCAGGGGAAGGAGTCAGAGCCACGACCCCCTGTAGCTGAGCTGAAGACTGGTGATGCAGGTTGTCCCCCTGCAGCCCATAGAAGACCACTGGGGTGCAAAGACCCCCCCCTGCACCCGATGGAGGAGTAACCCACAGGACAGCAGATTGGCAGGAACTGCTGCCTGAGGAGTGGACTCAAACTGATTGCAAACCCTCTTCCCTGCCCCTCTGCACTGCTGGGGGGGGAGGGAGAACTTGGAAGAAAGAGGAGGGGGGGAAGTTGTTGTGTTTTAACACTGTTTCATTTGTCACTCTTAAAGTCTTATCCTGTTAGCAATAAATTAAGTTCTATCCCCTTTGAGTCTGTTTTGACCACGAAAATTGGTTAGTAAGTGAGTCTCCCAGTTCTTATCTCTACTGAAGAATTCCTCAGCTTTTTTTTTCATCCTCTCCTCTGCCAAGCGGCAGAGGGAGGGTGATTGAAATCCGGACAGGGTCAAAACCATGACAGATGAGACCAAAATCATACTGGTAAAATAACCACACAGCAATATCCTACAGCTGTGTTTGCAAGTGAGGGTTAATAACAAGCCTAAAGTTATTGCTCCTTCCCACCATCTCAAAACCTCCTGGTAAACATACAGACAGGGACCACATCTCCAGCTGGCACAGACTGACTCTGCTCCAGGTCTGTGCTAATACCCTTGTTTTACATATGGCCTGACACACTTAATGTTAACAAGTAAATACAGGCCTGTGGTTCGATTCACTACGCAATTACACTTGCAAAATAAGAAGGAAAAATAAGCTAGTATTAAACACTGATATGCACATTTTTTCAAGCACAAGTGACATGTGACAATGTGGATTTGCCTTCTGAGATGTCAGAGTTTAATGAAGTAGGAGAAATCCTGAGGAGAGTAGCACAGGACTTAGATTTCTCCTTAGGAGGATTAACTTCATACCCCTGTTTAGGAAAACAAACATTTTCTGCAGCTATCCAGGTTATACAGCTTGGGATAGCCTTTTACTATCACTGCTGTATTACTTTTTCGTTTACTGGCCTACTCCTGCCAATAGGGCACATATTCATACTTGGACCTGCAACCCCATGGGTCACAAGGCCCCAGGGTCTTGGCAGTGACAGCCCCCCACATGCATAAGGTCCAACCTATCCTTCTTCCTCAGACATAACAATTTGCATTCACACCTCTGTGTTTTTCTGGACCCAGCGAAGAAGACCTGCAGCCTTGTGGAGTGCAGTAGAGGGGAACCTGTGGTTGTACAGTGGATCACTGTAACTCATGCTCACAGTGAAAGGCTGTTCTGCCTGTGCTTCCTGGACAAACATGCAAGACAGTGATTTTGCTGAAGCCTCAGGGCATCTGCCTAAGCACTGCCAAAACTTAGCTTTGGTTCATTTTGTAGAAGACACTCATTTAGATATTTCACATTAGAATGTCTTCAGCAGCAGAGTGGAGGTGCTGCTCGCAGATCATCTTCCCCTGCTCCCAACACACCTGAGGTCAGGTACCCCCAGAGGTACAGCGTCTGCTCAAAGGACTCAGTGGCTGCATACAGCCCAATGCACCGCACAGGCCTGACAGAAGTCATCTGGCTGGAAATCTGGTTGTTGCATTTCCCAGTTAGACTGATGCTTGGGCAAGGAGCTGAGCAGAGTGAGTAGGAAGAGAAACACATTCATTCTGGGAGAAAAAGTGGCTTTTCTGGGGCAACTCGTCCCCAGGCTTTTATGAGACTTCCCTCACAAGTCCCTGTTCAACCCCTAACTTCAGTCTCCTACAGAAAGTGGAAAATGTTCTGTCACCTTCCAAATAAATGGGTGAGCTATGGTGGGTGGTATGCAACTGCCAGCAGTGAATATCCCAGACTGAAGGTGCATGTCTCTCAGCACAAGAGACCGCAGCAGGCTTTCCGCTGGCTGTGACAGATTTTAGATAATGGTTACAGACGGTGTTGGAGCCCATGAATTAGAGCCCCTATGCTGGCCACATGGCAAGCTATCACAGCAGCTACACTCCCTATCATCAGCCATTTGGTTGCAAAGGTGGGAATTTAGGAGCATAGTAAATGACCACTTCATAAAGCAATCTCCAAACTTTTCTAGCACTGTGTTGTGGCTGTGGATTGAACACTCTTTCCAAGTTTGCTCTTTAACTGTCCCCAGGAGCAAGATCTGTGCTGAAAAACAAGCCCAACTGCCATTGTAATTATTTGTGCTAGTGACTTACTAGTAAGAATGTCATCAACTAGAAATTTCTCCAATAACTAAAGGAACAAAGTCTGCAGCTCTTTTCCCTATATCCCTATCTGTCTCTCTCACCTTATTAAACTCAGTTTTCTCTATTACATCTTCTCTGGTTTTCTGTGGTTTTCTTCCCTTCAACTCTCATGTCCCAAGCAATGATCATTTCACAGTTCCTGCTTCCGCAGCACCTTTCAACAGCACACCCAACCTACCCTCAGCCCTGCTAACAGCACTGCGCAGGAGGTAGTATGTAGTCTGGCTGGTACCAGACTGCCTCCAAGGCAGGAGGCCACACGGACACTTGCTGACCCCATTTTGGAGCCCTATGACCAGTGAGGACATAAGCCTGTCTCTCTCTTCTCTGCATAGATACTGCTTTTCATTAAAAGCTTGTGAACAAAATTCCTCTCAAGTTTCTTAGCTCTCTGGTGAATTTGACTGGAGCTGGTGACCTATACAGCACAAGCTTCTGGCAGGGTGGAGAAGAGGACAGGGAAGAGAAGTGAGCAAGCACTGATGACACAGCGGAATAACTCATTCTCTAGGGAAATCCAGCTAAAAACAGTTCATGGGCTGTTTTCAGGTTTATGTTAAGAGAAGTCAGACCTTTGGCCTCTCTCCTGATTTGACTGCAAAGTGGAACACTGGGTGAGCAGGTGGGATGCTCCTGTTATCCTGCTGATGCTCGTGGACTCTTGACAGACTTCCAGGCATGGTGAGTGGAAATCCAAGATACAGTTCTGCACAGCCTTAAAGGCTGTTTAGACAACTTCTTGGAACTCCAGCAGGAAAGTTTATTGTGCAGAAGCTGAACATCCCCCAGCTCCAGCCTTCTGTCTACCAGGGATTGGGGTCATAGGACAATTCAGGCTGGAAGGGACCTCAGGAACTCTCCAGACAACCCTCTGCTCACAGTGGAGCCAGCTATGAGACCAGACGAGGACACTCCGGGCTTTACCCAGCCTGGCCCTGGGAGCTCCCAGTGATTGGGACTGCACCATACAGGTCTCATTTTGCACCAATATTCACTGCTGATGCAGAGCAAGTCCTTGAGACAGGGTCTAAGAGCAGAGGGTAGAGCAGCTGATTTGCTTCCAAGCAGGTGACTTTCCTCCTCTTCCTTATGTCTTTGTGATCAAACCAACCAAATCAAGCAATCTGGAGTCCTGGGTGGATCCTCTGTCATGCCCTTCCTCTTCTCTCTCCATGTACATTATGTTTAGGCACAGTCATCCTCCCAGAAGGCTGTGCCATTCTTACATCGCAATTAACGCAGAATAACAAACTTGTAAACTCTGAGCAGATTTGATTTGGAACATGTTGATGTATTTGGCACCAGAAACTGGGTCACTGATTATATTCCCTCTATGCATCTGGTACTTGTTGTTCACTTTCTGCTGCCATGCCAGGAACACAGGTGCTGAAGATTGAACACTATCATTCTGGATTTATGAGTCTATATTGCATTTGGTGCACAATGTCTTAAACTTATCTTTCACCTTCTGATAATGCTATTAGGTTGAATTATTACTTTTTAAGGTTATACCTTTTCCCAATAACCCCCCAAAAGGAATGAAATCTTCCAAACAGATCCATGAATAGGCTAGAGGATGAAACAGGGAATTTAATCATAATGCTTGTGCATGGCTTTCAGACTGACATCTGTACATTAAGAATATGTAAAAATACCAATTTCATGCTCTGACAGCTTATTCCGCATTGATGGGGGATAATGGGGATAATGCCATGGGAATGCCAAATGTCAAAGCATTACATAATGCAAAGCATTCACACTGTCTCCTGGGCCATCACTGGTGGCTCCTTAAGGGAAATTTTCCAGCAAAAGGAGATAAATAGAGACTGGAAGCTGCCAAAAGAAAATGGAAATCATGAAGTCAGAGCTAAGAACTACTGGCAGTGCAGCATCAAATCTTCGAGTACATAGTCTTTGCTATCTCTGAACTATCCTTTGGCTTCTGTCAAAGAGGAAATTCACATAGATTCATTTCAGAAGCTGCAGAGAGGCCCAAAATCGTTTCCCATGGAGGTCCTGAACATTCTTCCCACCACTATCCTCTTTTAAATAACTTATTTCTGGAAACTGTGGATGGCCAGAAGGGCAGATTCTCCCCTTAATCACAGAACCCTCAGCCCATTGGACAGTAGCTGAAGTGGTGTTCTCTAGCAGTGGATGTCTGAGGGGTAAGGGGAGCACATGGATAGCTATCTCCTCCCTTCAGTGGAGAAGGGATGTTGCAGCTTTTGCCCTTAAAATGCTGAGAGTTCTCAGCTGATGGAATTGGGAGAGAGGCAGAACACTGTTGCAATTATTTTGCTTATTTAGTGAGAAAGTTAGGGTGATCAAGGAAAGGAAATATGGTCTATATGGAAAAAAGGAAATAGGGTCAATATGTTGTAAAATCCATTTTGTCTTTCTGCAACCATGCCCTACCAAACAGCACTGTCAGCACTTGGATCTGGAGCCTGGGCAGTTATCTGCTCTGCCAGAGAAGGCAGGTGGGCACAAAGGACACACTTTAGTGTCATCAGTGCACAGCATCCCTCAGTGCCTAACCTGCATCTCTATTACCCTGCATGGACACTCCATGCTGCTCCCCTATGCAGCTCTATCTTTCCTCTCCCTTCACCATCTCCCTCTGCTTCCCAGCTGCTTCTCACTCCCTGTGACTTTTTCCCAGATTCCTATCTGTCAGTGCCTCTGGGCCTCTGCCCTGCTTCACCCTGGTTCTTCCCATTGTCAGCCTTTGTGGCTTCAACTTCATGACATCCTTCTGCTCCCTCAACCCGTGCCCCCCACTCCCCAAATGCTTTTCTGGTCCTCCACAGACTTGAGCAGCTGAAACTGTAATTAACAAGCTTTGAAGCACTGTAGAGCTGGCTCTAAGGAGCTAAATAATTACACTCCCTTCCCTCTCCCGCTGCTCGGTTTGAAGCAGCAAAGTGGAGCACTGGGAAGAGGAGGAGTGGATCAGGTTGGGGGTGAGAATGTAATTAACTTCTGAAATACTCCTGTCCCTGCTGCAGACAGCTGAGGATGATGATGGGCTGCGGCTCAGGAGGTTGCATAGGTCCAAACACGGTGTGGTGACCAATGTCCCCATGGTCTGTGCCCAGACTCGGTGGCTCTGGGAGCTACACATCATTTCCACACTATGATGAAGGGGGACACCACTGGGGCAGGGCACTGAGTATCTCAAGGTCTTCCAGGGTTCAGCACTGATGATTTTTAAGCCATTTCAGTGGAAGTCTGTTGGAAGTGCCATTCCTGTGACCTGGGCAATTGAGTTTGCTGATGCTGAAATGGGAGTAAAGGTGGGAAAATGGCAACTGCAGTGACAAATGTCAGCCACCTCTTCTGTCCTGGTTCAGCTCTTCCTCATCTCATCACGCACCTCTGCCCAGCCTCTTGCTGCCTCCTAGCCCAGCATTTCCTAAACTGTTTCAGCTCGTCTGCAGCTGCCACCCCTGCAGTTCTGTGTGAGGTCAGTGCAGAGGATGCTGCCTGATCCTGCTTGACACAGTGGGGCAGGTCCTCCACTTTTGAGCTTCAAGGAGAAGGAGTGGTTCATCATATGAAACTTTACTTACTTTACTGGATCAGGACAGACAAGAACAGGGTTCACATGCCCAGACACACAACACAAAAAACCACCATCAGTTGCAGCTTCTAAATGAAAACAGTGTGACTGTCAGGAAACAGCCTGTGAAGGTCAGAGGCAACTTCCCTGGGCACAGGTAACCAGAAGCAGTTACAATCCACCTCATTCCACAAGTGCAGATAAAAACACAGTTTGACAAGATTGCTAAATTAGGCTCTTAAAGAGATCATTGCCTGCACACATTTAATTGATCTACTTGCATGCCTACATCCTTCAGTCACATCCTCATGTTGTTCCACAGTAGAAGAAAATCACACATTGTTTCCACCATGGCTGGGACTCCTGTGACTTTCCTTAGTGACACTCTTGGATGGTGTGGCTCCTTCCAGCTTTGAATTCTCCAAGGAATGCCAGGTGAAGCTGCAGCTCTTGGAGGCCATTTCACCTCACAGGGTTGGCATCTTGCATAGCTTCTGAGGCTTATTCTAGATCCTTTCATGCTGTTTCCTTCAGCACTCAGAAACACATTTTGGAAAGAAGCAAAGGGATATCATCATTGCAGGGTCCTTTCTGACAGCTACTGGCCCCAGTGGCAGAGCCCCTGAGGCCCCTTCGGTTCGGGGAGAACAAAGGAGGCTGAAGACCCCTCCAAGGAGCAGCACCAGGTTTGCAGAAAGGCTGTACATTCTGGGGTGCCACCTGCTGGCACCTGGACCCCAAACTCACAGGTTACATCTCAGGGAAATTTCCCTCTTCCTTCCCTTTTTTTTTTTTTCACCATGGGCAGGTTTTGGTGCAAGAATGACGGTCGTCACCAGACTCCTGCAGTATGG
Organism: Myiozetetes cayanensis; assembly: GCF_022539395.1. Classification (NCBI taxonomy): domain Eukaryota; kingdom Metazoa; phylum Chordata; class Aves; order Passeriformes; family Tyrannidae; genus Myiozetetes; species Myiozetetes cayanensis. The sequence goes on from NW_026087631.1 coordinate 192,387, forward strand.
AAGGCTGCAGGAGACCCAGACTGTCCCCAAGCAGTTGAGGCTTTTGCAAAGTCCCCTGTCCTTGAAACCCACACAGGTCTCCCCTCGGGCTCCCATGGGCCCATTGGTTCTTGCTGGGCTTGTGTAGCCATTTGGCCTCCCTGGACAGGGAAGGCAGGAAGGGAGGGGAAGGGCACTGTGGTGCCAGGCAGCGTTGACGGGCATGGAGAATGGATGCTCCTTCCCCTGCACTGGCACTGGCACTTTTGGTGGGTCTGGGCAAATGGCAGTGGGAAGATGGTACTGCGGCTGCCAGAACGCTCCAGCCCCCTCCTGCGCCCTTCCCCAGGGGACTCAATGTCTGGAGTTGAGTGCAGAGGGTGCCAGTGCCACAGGCACAGCCTTGGCAGCCTGGACTGCACCACGCTGTCCTCACAAAAGACACTTAGAGCACACAGTGTCAGGTCAGTAAGAGAGTGTTGTTCTCAACCCCACTGCTTCCCGCAGCCTTGGGCCCGGATCTGAGATGCAGGAAGGTGCCTCCTGCCACCCTGAACAGCTCAGAAAGCTGTAGGCTGTGGAGGAAGAGGGGGCATTCTCCGGGTACAGAGTGCAGCCCCCCCAGCTGAGCTAAGCACAGCCAGGAATGTTGCTCAGTACCCGCAGTGGGATGCCACCGCCTCGCCTCCTGGCCACATGTGAGCACCAGAACCTCAGGCTCTGTGCTGAGCTCCTCTCTCACAAATGAGTCTCTAGGGCACCAAAGATGGGATATTCAGGGGAGGAGTGGAGCAGTTTGGGCTGGATTCAGGTGCATGGCAGGTAGAGCTTATCATTCCTCCAGAGAAACAGCTCTCAGAAGCAAAGGCAGCAGCAGGACTCAACTGGCTTGAGAGAGAGAGGAGTGCAAGGGAGAAAACGCCAGTGCCTGAGAATCACACCTGAATCACATCGCATGGAACGAAGGCACCTCCGCGTGCTTCTCTGCAGCAGCAAAGTGCCCTGCAGCACGGCCAGGCTGCAGCTGTGCCACTCCCTCCCTGAGTGGATGCAGTTGGTTTCCCTGGAGCTGCGGTGGCCCCTGGGCAGTGTGGGAGAGCACAAGTGCCTGGGGACAGGTGACCTGCGCAGGACTCCTCAGAGGCAGATGCTGACTTTCCACCATGATGCCACAAAAAAACCCCTGACTTCCTTTCAAGGGTAAATCTGGTAAGAACGGGTTCTTGCAAGTGTAAAATACTCTTGTAGTCAGTGTTAAATCCAAACACTCTAATCTTTCTTCTACTGTTTCTACACATAAAAAAAATTTGTTTCCTGGAAATGCTCTGAGGAAAGGTACCTGACCTGAGGTCTTTCCCCAAACATGTATTTTACACCATTTCAGTAGCTCCCTGGCAGGGGCTGATGGGGCAGGACCTACTGGCCACTGCCCAACGCACCACCCCAGCAAGGAGCATGGCAGCCCCAGCTGTGGGCATCGGGCACCTAACCAGGCCAAGGCCATGGCAGGATGGCAGACTGAAGAGAGGTGACAGGGTCAGCAATTTGGGGAATTGGGGCAGACACAACCCCAGATCCAGGCAGTCCATGAGTATCCTCAGGGTTCTGACAGTTGCATAACATTCTGCAGTTCCAGCTCGTCCTTTAATCATCTTTTAACAGCATATGTTTTACCACAATTATTTATATATTTGTGAAGGTTTTGTAACATCCAGAGACATTGTTTTGAGAGGTGTCATAAGATCAGAGCAAAGTACCTGTGCCCAGTACCAGCTAGCACAGCTATGCCAGGTTCCACTTGCTCTCTGCTAGAAGATAAATTCTTTCTTCTTGTTGGTCAGTTTTGTTCACTTCCTTCTGGACCCAGAGCCTAGAGGATCAGAGAAACACATCATTTCACCTTTCAAGAGGCACTTTTTCAGCCCACACACACACGCCTGTGCTAGTGTTCCCAGAGGCAGATCACAGGCTGTAATTACATGCCAGTAATGTTGAAAATAGAGTACTAGCACTGCATTAAGGAAACCCCCAAAGTCTGAAATACCTACAAAAAATTAAATGGAAAATGAAAGTTCTGGGCTCAGCAGACATGGCAGCGCACATGTGTTTGTCTGCACAGGCAGCCCCACCAGCCTCAGGGGAGCAGGGCAGAACAGAGGGGCAGCTCTGCAGCTGCAGGGAGATCAGGAACACTGCTATCCCAGAAGCAGTGGACCTAGATGCAGAACGGAGCAGCTCCCTGCATCCACTCACTTGTCCCTACTCACCTCTCCTGCTCCTTGGAGGCTCTTATTGACTGTGCTGCTACCTGCTGCAGCTCATTCCACCTGTTATGCTCACAAAAGCAGAAGCACACCCTGCACACCCCGATATGACACCATTTGTCAATATTAAATAAGATGTCTGTTTGCCTGGGTGAGGGGCCCTTTCTGATGCAGGCACATATTTACATGGAGGTCCCAGAGCTGAATAGAGAAGCTGTGTGTGGAGGGGCAGCACCTGAAGGGAGGCAGTGCGTCCCTGCTGTGCAGGCACATGCCAACAAGGGCAGTCACCACTGACTGTAAAGGTGGTTCGCAGCATCAGAGTGCTGTATACTGGAGAGACTAGGACCTCTGGGAGCTCACAGAGACAGTGGGGTTGGACCCACTGGGTGCAGACATGTCTGCACAGGGCCACTGGGGACAGCGGGGCACTCACAACTGCTGGATACAGAGTCCAGCCAGGACCTGCATGATATGTGTGCGCCTGCATGTACCTGCATGTGCATGCACGTGTCCATATGATGCTCCCAGGGCTGGAGCACCTCTGCTATGAAGACAGGATGAGAGAGCTGGGGGTGTTCAGCCTGGAGAAGAGAAGGCCCTGGGGAATTAGAGTCCCTTCCAGTGCCTAAAGGGCCTCCAAAAATGCTGGAGAGGGACTTTGGACGAGGGCCTGGAGTGACAGGACAGGGGAAATGGCTTCCCACTGCCAGAGGGCGGGATTAGATGGGATATTGTGAAGAAATCCTTCCCTGTGAGGCCCTGGCACATGTCACCCAGAGAGGCTGTGGCTGCCCCATCCCTGAAAGTGTCCAAGGCCAGGTTGGACAGGGCTTGAAGGAACTTGGTCTAGTGGAAGGTGTACCTGCCCACGTCAGGGGGGTGGCGCTGGAAGGGTTGTAAGGTCCCTTCCCACTCCGTCTGCTCCCGGATCACGCTGCCTGGGGTGCACGGCACGGCACGGACTCAGACCCCGCCTCACACGGAGCCGCGGTCCTGGCACAGGAGCCGGGCACCGGCTGGACTGTGCTGTCGGGCGAGGCGCAGCCCAAACCCCGAGGCCTGCAGCGCCCTTGGGAACCGCCGTTCCCGAGCACCCGATCCCCAGGACACTGTCCCCAAACTGCACCCCCCTCACCCGATCCCCAGCACACTGTCCCCAAACTGCACCCCCCTCACCCGATCCCCTGCACACTCTCCCCAAACTGCACCCCCCTCACCCGATCCCCAGCACACTCTCCCCAAACTGCACCCCCTCACCCGATCCCCAGCACACTCTCCCCAAACTGCACCCCCTCACCCGATCCCCAGCACACTCTCCCCAAACTGCACCCCCCTCACCCGATCCCCAGCACACTCTCCCCAAACTGCACCCTCACCCGATCCCCAGCACACTGTCCCCAAACTGCACCCCCCTCACCCGATCCCCAGCACACTGTCCCCAAACTGCACCCCCTCACCCGATCCCAGCACGCTCTCCCAAACTGCACCTCACCCGATCCCCTGCACTCTCCCCAAACTGCACCCCCCTCACCCGATCCCTGCACACTGTCCCCAAACTGCACCCCTTACCCGATCCCCAGCACACTGTCCCCAAACTGCACCCCCTCACCCGATCCCCAGCACACTCTCCCCAAACTGCACCCCCCTCACCCGATCCCCAGCACACTGTCCCAAACTGCACCCCCCTCACCCCGATCCCCAGCACACTGTCCCCAAACTGCACCCCCTCACCTGATCCCCAGCACACTGTCCCCAAACTGCACTCCCTCTCACCCGATCCCCAGCACACTCTCCCCACAGCCGGGCTCCCGCCTGGGCGGGGGCCGAGGGCCGTGTGGGCGGGGCCGGCAGAGGCCGTGGAGCGGGGCCGAGGGCCGTGTGGGCGGAGCCGAGGCCGTGTGGGCGGGGGCCGAGAGCTTCACGCGGGCGGGCGCCGCAGCGCAGGGGGCGGGGCCGAGGAGCCGTGTGGGCAGGGCCGAGGCGCGGCGGGGGCGGGAGGTCGGAGGCACCTGGGCGGGGGCCCGGACGCACGTGGCCGGAGAGCGGGCCATGACTCGCGGCCACTTGCTGCTCGGCGGGTCCCGGCGCGGTCGGAGTCGAGGGAATTGGTCCCGGGTGAGTCCCGGCATCGGCACCGAGCGAGGGAGTCCCGGCAGTCCCGGGACCGGGTGAGTCCCAGTACCGGCTGCCGACACTGAGTCTCGGCAGTCAGTGAGTGCCGGTACCCGGCAGTGAGCACCGTCACGCTGGCCCCGCCACTGCCCGGTCCCCGGTTCGTCCCCGTGGGCCCCGCTCCCCGAGGCCCCGGCCCCGAGGCCTCCCTTCGCTCGGCGGCCTCAGCTTAGGCCCTTCCCGGCGGTCCGGGCCGGCCAGGCAGCCTCTGCCTGGCCACGGTGTCCGTGTATCTCCGGCGGCGGCGTGTCCCGGTGGCTCCGGCGTGTCGCGGTCCTTCCGTAAGCCCCGGAAACGAGCCCCAGTTCCGAGCAGCCCGGAGCTCCGAAGGAGGGGGCCGGTACACCCGTGTGCCCCTATCGGCGCCCCGCATCCTCCCTCGGCCGCTGCCGGTGCTCGAGAGTGCATCCCCTTCCCCCGCAATCTCCATGCCCTTTCCTCGGGATCTCCATGCCTGATTTGTCCCGCCCACCAGACCAAGTCCGGCCTTAGGATCCAAGGAAAAGCAAATCTCTGTTACTCTTAAACACAATTTGGAAAATGGCTGAAGGGAGAAAAATGTTCTGAAAGGGTCGAAATAAACTTGTAATGTTTTGCTGTTTTCCAGCGTTCAAGTGTGGAAGAGATATTCCTGTGGTCTCTTGAAGGCATAGCTGTCACTAGAAAAACCCTGACCTCTTTTCCAAAGCTTTTCCTCTCTGTTGGCTCTGCATTTAAAGAAAGTCCAGAACAGTCACGTCTCCTCAAACATGCAGTAAATCAGCACAAGGTTTGGGGGTTGTTTCTCATGGTTTAGCTAAAAATCACCATTAGATCATGAAAAATGAGGGCAGGGGCCCCAACCTACCTCCTGATACTTTTCAGTGCTCCGCTGTGAGGGCTCTTCTACTCCACAGGAGGCAAACACAGGTGACTGATGGCCGCACATCTCACCTGTGGCAGTGGAGGAGGGTTGTGCCTTCTTCATCTGCTCCAAGAACAGTGTAGTTGCCCCTGCAAGGCACAGTCAGGTCCAAGTCATGTGTACAGAAACAGAACAGGGGAAGAAAAGCAGTTTCCTGACAATAAACTTACTTTTGAGTATTTTTTTAATGACATTTAGGTTTGAGATTTTCATAACTTCCTAGGATAGCAGGAAGAGCAAAGATGTGATATTTGTTTCAGTCATGTGCTTCATAACAAGAATTTTCTCGTGAAATTCAGGCATTGGAGGGCGCAAAAGCAGTTACAGCAGCTTAAATGAAAGATTTCATTCACTTGCCCTGGAACATTTAAGATCTTTATCGGTTTCATGTTGGCTTTGCCCCTGCAGTGCCTCAGAAGCCTGAAACAACAGGCAGTTTGTGTATTACAAATACGACTAAATTTAAAGCTGGCAAAAGGTTTGACTCCTGCCCTTCTGATATCTGACCCTGTGTTCTGATAGATATTGTGGCAATTTCCTTGGAAGAGCTCTCTTTCCCGTTTTGTTGTTCCTATCTGTAACAACCTGACAATATGGATGTGTTTTGTCTTTGCCTCCCAAGGTGGAAGAGAACACGTTTGCTGTTCTACTTGCAACACAGCCTTTGTCATAAAGTGTTAGGCTTGACTGCAGAGATCAAGCAGAGAATAAGAATTCACTGATGATTTGTGATGGGAGTGGTACACTTGTCTGAAAAGTCACATGCAATGGAAGAAAAAATAATCTTTGTATTTTGGTTTTTGTTTGAGGTTTTTAAGATATATCAGTATTTGAAGTTAAGCACAATGAGCTCTGAAAGGTGTTAGGAGTTGAGGAAAAGCAGTAGAAGTACTATAATTAAGCAGAGGAAACGAGGGCTTGGCAGGGAGAGTTGAGGAATGTGTACAAGAATGACATGGGTAGGGCTGCCCTGGGCATCTTACTGCAAAGCCTTTCTGCAGGTATAGGACACCTTAGTGTCCAAACTGCCTTTGGGATTTTGACTGAGGGAGTCACTGCCTGCACGAAGCTGGAAAACTGCCGTGGATGTTCTCATTAACTTGTTTGTGGTGTTCCTCCCTGCCTCGAGGCTCCAACAGCACCTCCCTTCCAACTGCCTGGTGCTGCTGCCAGCTCCTGCTGCTGCATCAAGTGCAGGATGTCAGGTTCTTAATGGGCCAGACAAAAAGTGCTGGCAAGCAGGGTTTGAAAAAGATTCCTGCCATTGCCAACTGCAGCCATTGGCAGTTTTGTTTGGAAATGGTTAAAAGGAATTCAGATGTCTCTGAGTTTTTAATTTTAACATCATTAGCCTTTTACCTGAAGTGTCCTTACTTAGGGGCTACCACTAAGGCAGTCAAGTGCTTTTGAGGAAGGTTGTGCTCTGGATTCAGGTGGGAGTGGAATTCCTCTTGATGAAGGCATTGGATTCTCCTGTGGCCAGTGGTTTGAAGTTTGGGGGTGTTTTTTTAAAGTAAGGCACATACACTTAAAGTAGGATGTGTCAGTGTGTTGTTGCTCTCCCTGCAGCCTGTCTTACCTATCAAATCAGGTAAGACTTTGCAGGACTAATATTTTTTATGTGACTTTCACACTTAGACATGAGGGGTGTCTTTGTGATAGTCCAGTTGGTAGGGAGATAGATGTGGCACTTAGGGACATGGTTCAGTTGTGATTGTGGCTGGGGCCATGGTGGGACTCAATGACCTTAGGGTCTTTTCCAGTCAAAACATTTCTGTGGAAAGAGATAATTGCCCGGTCTTTGACTGGCAAAAGGAAATCTGAGTTCCAGTCAGGTCTTTCTCTGGATATCAATATGAAGCCAGTAAGAGACTGCTTCACCCTGACAATCTGCAAAACAGCACAACTTTGTCTGTTGAGCTCCTCTTCCCTTTCCTAGAGGCTGTCTGTGTCTGATGCCAGGTCCCTGACACGGCTGTTTCTCACTCCTAAAGAGGTGGAGAATGGCTGCAGCCTGAGTGTGAGGATGATGAGCAGTGGAACTGAGTGCCTTCATACCATGTTGCAGTCCTGACATTGGATGTTTCTTGTTTCCCAGTGGCCTGCTGTACATGCTGAGCAAGAGGAAGAGCCCTTCATCATCCCAGTCACGTGTGGACCTGAGAGGAGGAGCAGGAGAAGCCATTGTTTGACCTGAGCTTCTGGGGAGGATAGATCAAAGTGAGTGTAGTGCTTGCTGCCTTTCCATGCTGTTGTCTGTGCTGTGTAGTGTCTGTGAGTCATCTCCTCAGGTGCTTGAGAGCCATCAGTCTTGTCCAGCTGCATACTTTCAGCAATGGTCCCCACTTACTGACTGTATCTACTGGGTGACAGGGGGAAGGAAGCAGTGCTTGTATTCAGTTGGCTTTTTGAATATCACTAAAAATAGTTAATTTCTTATATTACCATAAGTCTCTTTTCTCATACCCCATAACCACAGGTTAATCTTATGAATATGCTTGATTGGAGCTTTATTCTCGCCCCATGGGTGACCTTTTTGAAAAGGTGACCCCATGTGAAGCTGAGAAACATATTGAAGTTTCTGGGCTTCATTTAGTTTGTCAGATGCTTTTCTGTCTATTTATTTACTACAACCGTTCAGATGACCAGTGTTTAACTTTTTCTTGCTATCTACAGCCTCCAAAGCTAAGTAGTTCTATGTAGTTGGTTTATTGCATCTATTATCAATTCATTCTTTCTTGTTTTCTTTAGCATATTGGGTGCTGTATTTACCTAGGAACCTGGGTGAGAAAGGCAGAGCCTTCACAAAAAGAGCCTTTGGATTCATCACAGAAATTACTTCTGTACAAAGCTCACAAATCTGAATTTTTGTACATGCATATGAGTATGTGTATGTAAACATTACCATGGAACTTTCTTCCACAGCCAAAAAACTGAAATCTGACAGTTTTCATGTCTGAAAAAAGCTTGTTGTTTTCCCTGGGAGTAACTGTAACACAGAAATACAGACAGACTTTTCAGAGGAAGTGTTTTCTCTGCTTTGTGCATCATGTGGTCATGTACATGCAGTGAGATATTCTCAGAATGAGGCAGAGTGACTTTAGTCTCTGTATGGCCTGTCTTCCTTGACAGAAAGCAGATAATGAGCTCAGTATAGTGTCGCCCTTGGGCCGGGACTACCGGATAGCTGAGGTAGGAAGGAGCTTCTGACATTTTCAGCCCTCTCACTCAAAGCAGGGTGACATGGACCAGTTTTCTCAGGGCTGTGTCCTGCTGAAGTCTGAACATTCTTGAGGATGGAGGCTCCGCAGCTTTTCTAGGCAACATAGTTAGGTTGAAGTGAAATTCCCTGTATTTTCTTATTTTGTGTCTATTGCCTCTTATCTTGTTGCCAGATGCTACTTGGGAGAGCCTGGCTCTGTCATGTTTGCTCGTCCTGCCCCAGGTGTTTGTGAGCATGGATAGATCCCCCTGAACCTCCTCTTCCTGAGGAGGAGTGGTCCCAAGTCTCTCAGCCTGGCCTTTCACAACAGATGCTCCAATCCCTTAATCATCTTAGTGGCCCTTTGCCACACTCACTCCAGTACATCTGTTTGTGTTGGAGAACCCAAGCCGCACACAGCACTCCAGGTGTGGCCCTGTGAGCGTGGGGATGATCTCCCTTACGTGGGAGCACAGAGCACGTTAAATGCCACATGCAGAAGCCAGAGTAGTTGAGCTGAAGTAGTAAGAACAGTTAAGCAAATGCACCCTGAAGTAGCCTTTGCTGTTATGGATTTGAGCACAGATTGCTGTTCAATCTGCTCAGTATGATGTGCTGTGCACAGAGCTCTATCACTCACCCAAGCAATTCCAGGTAGACCAGAGGTATCATTTGAAGGATTGTTTTGGGCATATGACCACTCTGACAGAACCTTTTGTCTTTTTGTAGACACAGACTCTTTCCAGAATGTTCACTGGATATGACGATGCTGAGGATTCTGAAGTGTACGAAGATGAACTTTATAACGAGGAGTCATCCAGTGAGCAGAGTGTTGACAGTGAGGTGGAGTTTCATCTCTATAGCCAGATCCACTATTCCCAGAATCTTGGAGAAATCAGCATGCTGGAAGTTGACAAAGAAGCTGATGTTGCAGAAGTCATGGGTCATAGTTCAGTTCTAACTGAGAAACAGGATGAAAACAAGAAACCTGTTTCTTGTCAGGATGAAGAATTCACTAATGGTGGTGCTCAGCTTTCAGATGATTCTGAGATCATTGTCCTATCTGACACACCAGATGAAGTCAGCATCTACAAAAGCAAAGCAAAGAGGTCAAGAAGCCTTTCAGCTCAAGAAAAAACACACATCCACCCTGTATCCTCCACACCAAGTCACACCAAAGCTACTGGCTATAATGCCCTTTGTCCCCCTGGATCAGGTGCAGGCATGCCAAGGCAGAAGAAAAGCACTACTGGGAGGCCTAGCCCAATCCGTTCTACTGGAGCTGAGGCCATCCACGAGGTGTTGGTAATAGACGACAGCTCAGAGGAGACGAGCTTGATCTCTGACAGTGATAACGTCGAGAGCTGGATGCTTTTGGGAGCGGGTGCAGATGACAGGGATGGAGACATCATTTTGAACCTTGAAGGCTGCGCCACTCCTGTCAGCGAAGGTTAGTGCTTTTTTCTGGCTTATTTGTTCTTCTGTTGTCTGTTCTTGTGAGGGAAGATTTCTCTGCAACGATCCTGATGTCAGTGTTTGAAAAGAAAGATAAACAGAAAGCAAGTATGTGATGATGGACGCAATGCTGTGGTGAATGAAATGGCCATTATTTGTACCATTTCAATACCTTTATTTCAGCAGCAAGACATATGAAAGACAGCATTTTTGCTGGTAGAAATTTAGAAGTGATATCAGAGTGGCTTGTATTGTGAACTTTACAACTTCCCAGTGTATTTTGTATCTCTAGGAGTGTATAATTCATGTGTGCTAGACCAGTGACCTTGCAACTTGGGACAGGGATGAGTGGTAACAAGAGGGGGCAAGGGGCAGAGGGAGATCTGAGTGTTCCCCCTGCTTGAATTCAGCAAGTCACTGCCCCCTCAGGAGTCCGGTAGTTTGGGCTGTTGATCTGAAATTGACTCTCATTTCTTATGTGGATTCTAAGCTAAATAATTCAGAGAGATCCCTCCCCAGCCACTAGACTAACCTCTTACATTTTGGTGGTTTACAAAATTCTCTTCCACATTATGGTGAAGAAAGTCAGTGAACGTGTCAGTGTGACAGAGTGTAGGTGTTGTGTTTGTAACAACCATGCAGTGTGATACCCACCATGTCACTTGCAACTGAAAACTCTGTTAGATGATCAACAGCATTTTCTCTGGCCCACCGGTTTCCTGGAGGACAACCATGACCCAATCAGAGGCTGGAGAAAGAAATGAAAGTTTATTCATAAAGTAAAGTAGACCCTACTTTAAAAAAAGTTTTAAAAAAAAACACTTCATAATTTTACTTAGTGCACACGTAAGTGAGGCAGTTTTGAGTGAAATGGAAAGTTTTGCAGTGCTGACACCAGTGGAGTTTTTTGTTGGGGTGTCTTAATCAGTGCTGCTGTTCATGTACTGCTGCTGAGCTGTTTGAGAGGAGAGAGTTGAGGAATGGTCTTTGCCTTCTTTTCGGGTGAAACACATGTTTCAGGGTCATAAATGTGTGATAAACTTCTGCTAGAGCTGTGTAAGTTTTTACATAGCTAAGCACACTGATGTGCATTCGATCACCATGCCAGAACCCCTGGCAGCCACACTGTGCTTGAAATTTATGTAGTTTTTTCTTCTCTATAAATCTTTAAAATGCAGTTTCTAAGAATTTCCTTGTGGGTGTGCCAGTGCTCACTGAGGGGAGGCTGTTAAAAACAGCACAGGAGGTTAGTACCAGGGGATAGTTTTGCTAACTTACATCATGTTTTTATGACAAACCTTGTAATGTTTCTGATTTGTAGATCTATTCATGGATGTTGGCAGTAAGCAAGCCACATCCAGAGTAGTCAACAGGAGCAGGATTTCCTTGTGCTGTATGAATGGGTCACACTATCCAGAACCTATTGGTTCTGTAGGTAATGTAAACAATTTTTAAGGTGTTTGAGCGAGAAGACAAAGGCAGCCACACGAGGCTCATAAATGCGCCCACTCTTTTCCTATTCTGGTTTTTATTTTCAACGCTAGGCCAGAACCCTTTCCAAACCCCTCCTAGATTCTGGTGGATGGGATTCAGGTAGCTCCCGTGTGTGGAAGTTTGGTTCAGCTGCTCTTTTTCTAATACATACAGTGATGAAAGTGCAAAGACATAGGCTTAGAATAAATTGTGTTTTATATATGTATGTGTAATGAAAAGCCAAAAGAGCATCAAAATAGCTGTAGAGAAGAAAAGCCATAAATCTTCCTAATGTACAGTAACTCTAAATTATTTATTGAGGTTGTGCAGCACTGTATCTCCCTTTCTATAGACTATAATATATAATATAGACTGTATTATATAACTGGTCTTGTGGAAGATGTCCCTGCCAACGGCAGGGGCTTGGAATGAGATGATCTTTAAGGTCCCTTCCCATTCAGGGATTCTGTGATTCTATAAATGACTGCTTTGCTGAAACATGAACATAAAAATTTAATGTTCAAAGAAATGCATTTTAAAAATACGTGTGTGGGCAAACTATCCTCTCAAAATATTCTCTGCTAATTCATTTAAATTGTTTTGAGACATACACAGTTCTATTTTCAGGGTTTCTAAAGAATGAGATCAGGTGTTTTGGTGATGACAAATTATGTAAATTATGATTTTTGAGCCTGTGGTATCAGTAGGGGTGGTTGTAATGTATAGGGACTGGTGAGGCCCTGCCTTTCTTTTCTCCCCCGGAACTTCCTGTGACTGTACACGTGACAGACCTCCCATAACAGTGTCATGGCATGTCCAGTGTCCAGTTTACTTCCTGTGAAAAAGGGAACCAAAACGTGGACAGTTCTCTGACCCTGAAAGCAGCTGGTTGTGTCAGTTTTTTGATGAGTCTGTTTTCATGTCTGAGTTCCTGAATAGAGATGCTGATTTTCCACTGGAGTCCAAAACAACTTTTCAAGGAAAGGAATTGAGTATACCTCCTTATTCTGTTCACTCCTCTACTCCTCATTTACCTGACCTGCTCTTGTCTGACAGCCTTATTATTTTTAATATTCACTGTAAACAGATAATACTGTCTTGATGTCTCCGGTACACAGAGAGTCTTTTCCTCACACAGCTTTCCAGCTCCAGTCACCAGTGTCTACTGTGATGGAAGATGTCCCCTTGCCATGGGACATGAGCTCTAGGCCCTTATGGCAGATCAAAGTTCACTCTTTGGTCCTCAGCTGCCATCCTGAGGATTACAGCCATGAGCACCAGTGTTCCATACAGAGATGTGAGCCTTCCTTCACCTCTCTGACCTGCTTCCCTGTGGCTCTAGGTGCCTTCCACATGTTATTTTTGCTTGTCTAATACCACACTAAACCACAGAGTATTTGTGCCTGTATTTCTGTGAAAAACGTGATTTCTCTGCCAAAAGGCAGGTACCAGTTTGTTTCCACCTGGCTGCCGGTGGGCTTCCTGGTGTGGCTTTCAGAAAAGTGTGGGACAATGCTGCTGGTTGCTCTAGTTAAAGGGTCCTGTCAGTTTCACATGCTGTTTCAAAAATGGGTAATTCAGCAGATCTAGATCTTTGGTATTATTTACCTCTCTTTTTTTTAAGTTTAAGTTCAGAAGAAAGTGTGCAAAGAAAATCATGACAAACTGTGCTGTGCACTAAATGCAGATAATTAATTTTCAGTGACGGAGAGTTTCCAGGTCTTTGGAGGAGGGCTCTTCCCCCCACCCCTTCCTTCCGCTTTGCAGTAAGAGTTTATAAGATAAGAATGTTAATCTCCTGTAGCTGGAAGTCTTTCATCCATTTCATCATTAAAACCTTCCTTTTAACATATTTCTTCCCCCACAAATAGCTGCAATCCTAATCTCTACTTCTTTTTTTTTTTTTGGAAAGACAGTTTTCAGAGCTGCAACATTGATGTCCAGCTACTAAGGTGTACAAAAAACAACTTGTCTTCTCCCTGTTTTATCCTTTGCCCACTTGGCCCCTTCCTCAGGGACCAGGGGTGAGTGTGATTCCATTCTGGCCTTGGCAGATTTATGGTGTGTGACTGTTTTTAAATCCAATGTACACCTGCAAAATGAAAAAGAAAAAAAAAAAAAAAAAGAAGTATATTTGAAAATTTAGTGAATAAAACCATGAAAACATGCCTAAAGTGAAAAAAAAAAAAAATTAACTTGAATGCATTTTGTTTCTACTTCTTCCCTGAAAAATCACGTAGGAAGGAGTTCTCTGTTCAGCAACAGTAACCACAGCTTCTGGAGTCAGAATGAAAATAGCGGTCTCTGACAAATTTGGTTTATTTTTTTATTTCTATCAAAAAAGAAGTGCCCTTTGTGCACTATCAGTGTTTTAAATGACTTCTTAATTTCATCTTAACTCTGCATGACACTGTAGAAACCATTAAAAAATCTGACGCACATCTGTATTTCTTTTCTCTCTGTGCTGTTATTCAAATCCCTCAGTGTATTTTTAAACAGTGAAAAGATGTAAGCTTATTTCTAAAATGACAAAAAAATACAGGGGAATTGTGCCTTTCATCTTTAACTTTCCCATGACAGCTGGTTTTGAATGTGACTTTTGTGCAATACAGTCTTGTGATTTGTAGCAACAACTTACTTTTTCCTACAAAAATGTCTACAAGAAATTATTGAGGCTACAGAAGAGCTCTGTGAAGAGCCACACTTCCCTCTGGTTGTTGGATGCCCAAGTTGTGGAATTGGTGGATACAGTCTCAGCCAAAGTTGCTTTCAGAAGTAAAAAGATTTCTTTGTGACAATCAGTTAAACAATCAAAATGTTTTTGTTATTAATACCTAATAGTGTTTGCTGCATTTCTTAAAAGCAGCAGGACTTTCTGGTGTGGTCTGTGTACAGTTTCAGTGTCAACAAAGCTCCAAAAGGAGGGGTTTATGCCCCATCAGCTTTGTGGTGTCTTGGCTGACTGTCACAGGCCGCTGCTCCAGAGGCCACACGCAGTCACCATGGCCGTGTCCCCGTTCAAGGGGTGGCCTCAGGCCCATGTGACACTACTTGGAGCATGGCATCATCTCTAGGGGGGACCCAATGTGGGCACCAGGCAGCCCCAGGAGCCAGCTGATGGAAAAGCACACAGGAAGGCTGTCTTAGTAAAATCAGTGGGTTTTTTGGAAGCAACCTGTGCTGTAACTGTGTTCACATGGGCTGGTCAGCTGTGCATGTGAAAGTGTGCCATCCATTGCCTCAGTGAGGCTGGGGACGGAAAGGCTTCCAGAGGATGGTAGGAGCTGATGACCCTTGGTGTGCTGACCAGGCTATACCCATCCCACACCGGCACAGAGCTCCCGCTCTCATCTCTGCTCCCCAGCACAGCCAGGCCCATGGGGCTGGGCCTCGGTCTCTGTCAGAGGGATAGATGGACAGACAGACAGACAGACAGAGTGGTGCCAGGTCACACTGCTGCATATGAAGCAGTCCAATTTTTGTGTGTATGTGAATGAGCTGCTGAATCCCTGTATGGGCTCCTGTCCCCCAGAACTGCACTCTGCTGAGCACTGTGATTTGGGGGTTTTCCTGTGATTTGGTGAGTTTTCTTCTCGCTAGTCTTAGCTGGAACCCTGCCGTCATGGAAATGTGGTAGGAGTGGTTTGTGCATGAGTTCCTGCAGCAGAACACACCCTGAAGCAGGAATGAGCAGTAGGAATCCACCTACCCCTTGGAAGATAGAGCACATGCATATGGATATTTTGATTAAAGAAAAAATCTTAATCTTCTTCACCATGTAGTGTGGATACACTCAAATCTCTTGATTATTTAAGAAAAAAATTAATAAAACTAATAAAGTTCCTTTGCAAATCTGAAGAGATTGAGACTGAGCACACCTGCAACCTGAGCAGGCCCTTGTATCCATCCCTATTGTAGATTTGGGCTCTCATTTAAATTCCCCCTGGCTTAGGATTGCTGACTAGGTTTTCCACAAGAGTGCCCATGCTTACGTGGTCATACATTCTGTGTGACTTTTTCACTTTTTTGTCTCTTTTTTTTTCCTTCTGTTCTGTTGATTGTTAAAAGGGGATTTTTTCCTCCCCTCACTCCTGTTATCAGTTTGATCTTTCTTCCTTGTCCCTGTTTCCTTGGATTTCTTACAGATGGTTACAAACTCTCATACTGCAATTGATTTTTTGAACACTAGTGAGAAACTGATTTAATCCTTCCTAAGGAGAAGTTCAAAGTGTTTAAGCAATTAAAAAATGCAGTAGAGAGTATACTGGAGACAAAGGTCTTGGGGGTTTAAAAGGGGAAAAGTAAGTCTGAGGTGAGCTTCCAGGTGTAGTTGTGTACTGAGTGGGACAGAAACCTGACCCTGTGGCACGACCACAGTGACACTAATCCTGTGGTAGGGGTGTATGGTCACTCACGTTAAATCTGGAGGAGATGCAGAAGCAGCAGCACCTGTGCAGGTATACATACGTCTGACACGGGCTGGCAAGCCCTGGGGTGAGGGCTGTGGTCTGTAGACTCTGTTGATGTATATAATTGGTATTCTGATTGTAACTGTTTGTAACTATTTGTAACTGTTGAGCGTTGTGTGCTTTCCATGACTGTATCTCACGCGGAATGACCTCCTCTAGTGGCAATTTCCAGGGGAGAATTGTGATTGCAGGGAAGACGCTGGACTGTATAGCTGCACATCCCGTGTGTGGATACACACCCCTGCTCTTTTGCTGAGGGTGTTCAGTTCACCACAGTGTTTCCCTCCAGCATGGCAGTTTTTCTAGCCGTGGGACTTTTAGCTTTAAGCCGTTTCTTTTTACATGAAAATTTTTAGCAGAGGGAAGGTTTCCTACTTGCCAGGCTCAGCCTCTGCTTGCTCTCCACCCATGGTGCTGTTTGACTGTTTTTCCACTAAAGTTTTTGCTTTAGCCTCTGACTCGTTTCTGATTTCACTCTCAGTGTGACAATCCCAGCTATCTAGAATATGTCTCTTGAGGCAATGACATTGTTAGCAGTGGGGAAAGAATAAAAGCTCTCTGCCTATTTCTGGATGTTTTGCGGTGGATGTGTGACATGTACCTCACCTTAGCAAGACTAATGTGTCCCACACACACTACTGAGAACCACGTGCACAGAACCAGCTGCCAAGGTGTGTTCTGTCACTGTTTGGTGCGTTCTGTCCCCACTTTGGTATGTTCTGTCACCGATTTAGTGTGTTCTATCACCATTTTGGTGTGAGTTCTGTGCGTTCCTTTGCTGCCTTTGCACAGCTTCAGGTGTTACACATTATGGTTATTTTTCCTTTGTTTGCCCACTTTTGAAGTGTGGGTGAGGGGAATGTGCTCAGAGAGCCTGAAGGGGCCCATTGGAGACAGCAGATTCCAGTGACAGTCACAAAGCAGCTCTTTGCTCAAAGTGGTCAAATTTCTCTGTGCTTTGCTTTCTTGCATCGTGCTGCATGGGCAGTTGTGTTGTGTGATTCTTTCCTCCGAACCCTGATGCACTAGGAACAGCTGGGCATCCTCAAGATGAATCTTTCTCCATCAACTGCTTTAAAACCTCAACAGCTAGGCAGTGGGGAGGGGAGGATGGTGGGGGGAAGCTGCCAGATGCTCTTTTCGGTCTCTTTTTAAACTCTCTGTGCATGGTGAAACACCAGAGTTTGCTCTACCCTGCTGGAGCGGGGGCAGTGAGGCGCCGGGTGTGTTACAACCCAGTGCTGACAGTCCCTGCTGCAGTGCCGCATGTCCCTCCCTGTCGTGACGCTGCCCGAAGGTAAGACACCGAGCCTGGAACCGTGTCTCGTGCTTTTAAAACTTTCTCTGCGGAGCTCGGAGGATTCTCCCTCTCCCCCGGAGCCAGGGGTGCTCTGGTTGCCACTCTGAGATGTGGGGGCTCGCTCCCCATGAGTGCATACTGCAACATACGTACACACACGTGTAAGGACAGGCACATGTGTGCTTGTATGTGTATTTGTAGGTGTGTATGTGTAGGTTTGGCATTTCCACCTGCGTTGTGTTCCTGTGGGATATCTTGCCAAATAAAACTGATGTGGAAAAAGTTGAGAGCTTTGAACATGAATTTCTCTGGTGTCCCAAAACACGCTTGAGAGAGGCAGCAGCATTCCCAGCCCTGGACTCTGTGCCAGAGGCTTCAGCCAGTGACAGCCTGGCACAGAGCTGTCCCTCAGACTGGCTACCCAGGACACAGGCAAAGTTGGCATAATTTCTCTGTACTTCAGGTACTTTTAGAACTAAAGCTGAGTGGGCATGCTCTGGGGAGGATTTCCTCATTGGAATTTTAATTATTATAACTTTCTTTTGGTGTAAAAAGAGCAGAAAAGAGGATTCCTCTAAGAAATCCATGTCAGCAACTGGGGCTGAGGGGCAATTCCGCTGTGTGTGTGTGTTGCTCACGCTGTGCCTCCGTGGTGGGGTGTGTGTGTGACTTGGATTTTCAGATAGAAAACACAAGTTTTTAAAACACACTCTTCTGTCAAAAACAAAGCCTAAAAGCCAAGGTTTGGTCACTCACTTGTGATTTTTGTGGGGGGTTTTTGTGGTTTTTTTTGTTTGTTTGATGTGTGTTTTTTTGTTGGTTTTTTGTTTGTTTGTTTCCCACTTCGAGCAGCAGCTAGGTGGAACCACACCGTTTTTCTTGTCATTTCCCTAAAATTGGAGTGATTTAGTGGTGGCGGAAGGTCACGGTCTGTTGTGTTTCACTGTGGTTTCTCTTGCAGGACATGGTGAGGGGGTCCCAAAGGCTGCTGCCTCCAGGGGCCGGGGGCCTTCAATCCCCATCACAGTGTCTGGAGGCAGTAGGAACTCTGTGGTCACTGCTTTGGGTTAGAAGGGACCTTAAAATCCATCCAGTTCCACCTTCCTGCCACGGGCAGTGACATGTTCCACTACACGGGGTTGGTCAGTTATATATAAGTTAATCTTTTGTAGGGCCAGCCATGAGTTTCTAGTGAAGAAAAATACTTATTCTGTAGAACAACTGAAAAAATATTCTGGAAAATACAAATTACATGTTCATGACTTGTCAGTGACATGATTTTATGTTTTTAAACACAAACGACAAGTTTATGACACATTTAGTGATTTTTTTTTTTTTTTTTTTTTTTTTTTTTGCCATGCACACGTGCAATATCTGAATGACAAAAGATGAAAAACAGTTTTCCTTTTATGGAAATGCACATTTGAAAATAATTTTCCAGTAGAGTCAAATAGTTAGAAGGAGCACATGGAGTTTAAATTTGAAAGCTTAACTAATCCTGAGTGGCTTTGTTAAATGCGAAATGTTCAGGACTTTGAAAGAGCAAGCAGGCTCTTTAGGAACTGAATTCTTCAGAAAAGAAAATTTTTGTGGTCCTAATTTATTTTAGTGTTGTAGGAAAAACTGAAAATTAGGGATAACTTCATTGAAACTTTATTTCTTTTTAGTTTGGCAAATACTTGATCTGTTTTTCATTAGTAAGACTGAAACCGTTTCTCAGTCCAGGTTCTTATGTTGCCATTCCAGTTTGTGTCTTACAGGGAGGACATATGCTCAAAAAATAGACAAAAGTGGAAAATATGCCCCAAATTCCTTGTCAGTGCTTCAGAAAATGTACAGGTGCAAGAACAGTCCATTCAGGTGTCACTCCCCTTTCATGTAGTTTCTCTGAGAACATAAGCATGCAAAGGGAACACTTTGGCAGGTGGGATGTGCAGGTGGGGTTTAATATGTTTTATTTTTTAAGGTTATACTTACCCTCCACAAAGAAAATATGGAAACTACTGTTAAATATCAACTCATTCGAGGACAAAGAGAAGCATAAAAAATTCTCTTCCAGCCTGAATGGAGAATTTAGACAGTCAGCAAGTTCTTTTCTGTTTGCTTTCTAAAATTTAACTTTGTTGTTTTAATTTCAATTAATTTATTAATCAAACATGCCACACAGGACACAATTCTGTACTGAACAAGTGAAAAATCAGAATCTGTCCAAACAATTCTTATTGAGGAAAAAAAAAAAAAGCAAAAATGAAGAAAATCAAAATGACATCAAGGAATAATTATCAGGCCCCACATTTGAAATTCTAAGTTTTAGTTATGACTAACATTGATTGTTAATAGTTAACACATAGTTCATAGAGCAATTTCTTTAATATTTGCACAAATTGTAGTATAAACATAGGTCTTCAAAATAAGCTTTCGTTGTATCTTTCCAGAAACAGTTATGCTACCTGTATGCCTTTCAGCTCCACACATGTAAATTTTATTTAACAAAACTCATCCCTGTATGTTTGTTTACAACAAAATCCTTACTCTTATACATATATAGTATCTCTAATATATCTCAAATGTTACATGTTTAAGGTAACATTTGTTATTTCTTCTTTGGTTTGATTCTGCCTCTCCCCTTTTTTTTTTTTTTTTTTTTTTTTGAGAGAGAGAGAGATTCTGTAAAATATAGGATGATTATTTTAGAAACTATAAATAAGTTTAAAGGAAACAAAAAAATCCTGGTTTGACTACAATTTGTAAAAAGGACAGTAATAACGACTTCTACCTTTACAGAAAGCTCCCACTGTACTTCTGTTTGGGGGTTTTTTGGTACCAAGTAATAATGAGTAATTCGCGTAGATTTTGGCACAAGCTGAAGCTGAAAAAATACTGATATCTCATATATCAGTTCTATATTGGAGAAGTTAAAATTTTCTGTCTTTTTAGTACAGTCACAAGATCTGACTTAGGAAATATGTTTTACTGTTAACATGTGGTCTCAGGATAACTGCTCTCTTCATTTTGATACTGCTGTGCTTCATCCTTGGGCTTGAAGATGAATCATCTGTCCTGGGGAAAGAAAAGAGTAATAAAAGCTGGTTTTGGGCTCTGTGTCGTCAACCTTGTTACCCCATCCCAATACCTACTTTTGATCCTGAAGGAGGGAAAATGTTGCTGTGTTTCTCTAGTGTGCTCTTTTTCACTCTACTTTTTCTGATTGAAAATTTATTCACCTCTTCTAAGTACCACCAGAGAGTTACAATATCATCCAAAGTGCAGTAAATATCCTCTCCCCACCTTGCCAAAAGCTCTACAATTCCACCTTTTAGAGCTGAAATTACTCTCCTTGGCCTTTTTGCTCCATTCCCAAAGTAATCCCCTGACATAATTTCAAATAATGGGAAATGTCTATTTTTGAAAATAGGTAATGCTTTTGGTGGCACATATGATAGTTTGAAACATATAGTGAGATTATTTAATTGGAATGCTGTCAATACAGTCAATTTTGTATTTTTTTAATTATTCCTACTTTTTGAAAACTATGATGAGGGCTAAAAAGCAGCCAACTCTGTGACCTTAAAATTTGTGTTAGTTATCACACTATAAAAAAAAAAAAAGCAGCTGTTAAATGCCATTTTGGAGGAATGGTTTGTTTTCCATGGCTGAGGAAATCTCCTGAGTTTTGCTGCTTGAGGATCTTTACTGTCAGCAAATTTGGGGGTTTGTGGTGTTTAGGACATGTTGCATGTGCGAGTTGCTAATGTGTCATGCTTAAGGACAAGAGTGGGGTAAATAAAAAGAGGTCTAATTTTCAGACCTTTGTAAAACTAAACTGGGGTGTTTCATGCCAGCCACCATTCCATCATTGGAGTCAGTAAGTGAAGAGTGCAGATTGAGAAATCCTATTATCAGGCTTGGGTTTTGAACATAAGAGGCCTCGGATGTATCAAGCATCTCACGTTCATATAGGTTTTGGAAAGCAGAAGTCAACAACCCAGAAGGCAAATTTTTGAGAGAAATAGTCCATCCTTTTCTCTGGATGGACTTTGAGTACATGTGTGAGTGAGGGGTATGCTGAGGGTTTGGACATCTGTCTTTAAGGAGGGAGGGAGGGATGTGCTGCATAGGAGTGCACGGGGGAATATTGGGCACAGCCTGAAGATGGGGCTCCCAGGGTTCCTGGAGCGGCAGCAGGCTCCTGCCTGGCTCATCTGGGTGGGAAGACCTCTGTTCCAGCCAGGAGCTGGTGCCAGGCAGCCATCAGAAAGGATTCCAGGGGATAGCCAGCTCTGGGGAGAGGAGCCAGCAGCACACCCAGCTGCCTCTGCCAGCGCTCAGCTTGCCCCACCAACCTGCACAGGAAGGCAGAGCCTTGGCTCTTCCAATGACTTAAAAAAGTGAATTTGCTTACTTAATAACAAGGCTTCCTTAATTTTAGCAAAGATACATAATATGCAGCGCTAAATACACTGGTTCTAGTATTTTAATTGGAAAAACAATACAAAAACTTTGAAAAGCATTTAGTAGCAAGTATGTCCTCTGTGAGAAACTAACTTTAGTGACAGAAATTACAAAGAGTGAAGGTTATTTGTTTCTTGTGCTTCATTTCTTCCACGCAGTGAGTTCAGATAAGGCCCATGCAATCAGAGCCCCGTGTACAGTGTGCCACTGGCAGTGCTCACCTGCCCTGTGACCCATCGAGCTGTCACGATCCCATCAGGCTTGTGTTGAGACAGACTTGCCCGATGATGTGGTGAAGGTGGTGGCCTGAGGGTTCAGGTTCAGGTGTTCACTGTCCTGTGGGTCTGAAGCCTCCTCTTGGCCGCTGTTATTACTGCAGGAGGAAAATCTAGTGCAAAAGGGAAAGTGTAGTGTGTGTCTGTCTTCTTTAATTTTTGCTATTATTTCTGAAATCCCAGCTGCTCTGTGTGAGTTGTGGCAGTACAAGTGAAAAATGTACAATTAAAAAATGCAGCAGCTTCTGGGTCTAATGATGACTCGGACTATTACATTAATGAATTGAGTGAAGTTCTTACTATTTCTCTATATATTGCAGAGATCCCCCTAAGCCCAGTAACTACTGTTGGATTTAAGAGGTAAAAGCACTGTGCTGCTCTTTGCAGAAAGAAATAGCAGTGCTGAAGTGACATTCTTTCAAACTTTGCATAATTGTGAGGCCAACAAACACACACTGTACAAAACTGTCTTCCAAAATGTTAGAAAATAATTTTCTGCTGTAGTATGGTAATTGAGCACAGATCCTGGAAGCTAAAAGTCTTAATTACTATTGGTTTCCTGTCTTCACAATGGCAGCTTTCCTTTAATTTATAAAAAGAAGAAAAGGGGGGGGGGGAGAAAAAAAATACTTCTCTTTTTAAATAAATTAGTCTCAAATTTTGCTAACAATTGCTTCTATTTAACTTTGAGGTTAATCAGAGTTATGTTCTGTTCCATCATGAATGTGCCACTGAGCTCTGTGCTATTTTCAAAATTAATTTCATTATTTTGGGAAGAAGCTAATTTTAAGGCACATTAAATGCCCCAAAAAAGTAGGGTATATGCAAAATTTAATTTATGCAGTATTTCAATACTTGCACATTTATAAAATATTGGAAATTAATTGCCTATCATTTTAAGGGAATTGTTCGTTTTCTTGAATATGCAATCTGAATTTTTAACTATAGAATTTCAATACTCTTTCAATAATTCTGGCTAACTTCTGTTTCTTTTAAAAGAGAAATTATATGCAAAAATAATCTTTAATATAGATACTAAGTTGAAGGATCAAATATTTGGATGTTAAGCAGAGTAGTTTTCACATTGAATACTGATAATAATGTTACATTAGTTTTAAAGAACGTATCACAATATTCTTCTATGGCAAGAGTAAACATTACAGCACAGTATACCTTGTCTCAAAGTCAGATATTTTTCAGGTCTTGGGTCTAAAAGCTGTCTGGGTGGCATGGAAAGTAACACATCTTCCATGGCTGAGACCTGTGATGATGTTGTACAGGTTAATGTTTTTTGAACTGGGGGGAGGGGAGAGAGGTAACAACCCAAAACCAAAGCCACAGAAGTAACTAGCAGTAAAGAGAAAAAACCCAAGTACTTATAACAATAAAATCCAATGTTAAAGTTGCCCAGGTATTTTAATTAATAATTTGAACAGCATGCAGCGAATGGGATGGAAATATGCAGGAGGGCTTTGGTTCAGCAAAACACTCACCATGTGCTTGACCTCAAATGCTGGCTTGTGTCTGCTGGGGTTATTCCCAGGCCAGGGCAGCGCAGCTGGCTGTGCCTGGCTCTGGGGTGTGAACCGGGTACATGTCACTGCAGTGAGGAACATTTCAGTTCACAATGAGAGTGGAAGACTGAATGAGTGCATGGCCGTGGGGCAGCTTTTAAGAAAGAGAATATTTGCTGTGCATTTCACTCTTCCATGGCCTCGCCAGTGTCCTGGCACTGCATATGTCAGGAAATGGCATCTCCAGGTGTTCCACACAAGGACGCGCAATGCCCATGTGGGCAGGCACAGGCATTCAGAGATCTTGATTTTTCATGGAATCACAGAATCCCAGACTGGTTTGGATAAGAAGAGACCTTAAACCGCATTTCATTCTATCCCCTGCCATGGACAGGGATGCCTTCCATTAGACTGTGTTACTCCAAGCCCTGTCCGACCTACCAGGGGTGGGGCAGCCACAGCTTCTCTGGGCAACCTGTGCCAGGGCCTCACTACTCTCACAGGGAAGCATTTCTTCCCAGTATCCCATCTAACCCTGCCCTCTGTGAGTTTGGAGCCATTTTTAATGTACTGTTTTAAATTCTAACATAATGTTCATTTAAAGCTTTGTGGGAGGGGTCTAGTGAATTATTTTAACAACCACAAACAACTCTTCCTGCCCTGGTGACAGCAGGGCACTCTGGGTTTGTCTGGTATTGACTGTCACAAGCTGTTCCACGCCAGGCAGGACTATGATCTGGGGCAGTATGCTTCCTTTTTTACATTTGCTGAATCATATGAATAAAACCCAGAATGTAGTATTCTACCTATAATGTTTGTTTTCTTTTGGCTGCTTGGTATATTTCATATGGAGTGGTATTAGTGAAATCAGGACCTGTACTGTAATGTGTCTCTTTTTTCTCCGACCATTTGTCTATCAGGTGAACGTATACTGCCTTAGCTCCCTAAGACATATGAGCAGAGTTGTTTTCAAAATTTGGACAGAACCTTTTCACCTGGTCAGTGAAGAGGTACTTTACTCACTTAAGAAAAATCATATTTTTATCTTTTCAGCAACAGTTGAAAGAGATGTAAATACTCTGCTCTTTTGATTGTACTAATACCTAAAAAGGCTCCAAGAGAGCCTTAGAGGGACTTTGGACAAGGGCTTGGAGTGGCAGGACAAAGGGGAATGGCTTCCCACTGAGAGAGGGCAGGGTTAGATGGGGTATTGGGAAGAAATTCTTACCAGTGAGGGTAGTGAGGCCCTGGCACAGGTTGCCCAGAGAAGCTGTGGCTGCCCCATCCCTGGAAGCGTACAAGGCCAGGTTGGATGGGCTTGGAGCAACCTGGTCTGGTGGAAGGTGTCCCTGCCCATGGCAGGGGATAGAATGAGATGAGCTTTGAGGTCACTCTCTACCAAAACTGGTGTGTAGTTCTCTGATTGTTGTGGCTAGAGTTCATGGCAGCGAACGGTCAAGCCTTGGCTGAGGTGCAGCAGCAGTGCATGCTCCATGTAGGCATGTAGGTAAGTGCAGGACTGGCACTACATGGCACCAGGACGTAGTAGACCAAGTGTGAACCACAGGACTCTCAGATTTTATAATTGTTAAGCTGCTGCAGTGTCCAAACTATTGCAATGTTTAAAACATGCCAATATAAAATTACTGTATCTTTTGAAAAACAGGATTTGCTGTCCTAATCTGAACTATAAGCCCAGACACACCATGCTAAAGTAACTGTTAAACTTCTTTTTTACTTGTAGGAACAATTGTTTAGCAAATAGAATAACATGAAAATAACACAGTTTATTGAATTCCTACAGGACAAAAGGGAGAAATTATCTTAATAATCTTAATATGTGGCGTGTGGGGTTTGGGTGCTGAGGCAGTGTGCAGAGGACAGCACAGGGGCGCAAAAAAGCATGGGAGCTTAAAGCTTTAATAATTGACAGTCTTCCAGATGTCTGCTGTCAGTTTGTGTTCATTCTGATGTAAAAAAAAAAAAGTAGATATGCATAATTTATCAATGCCATGCATGAGACTCATATGAATCTCACTTTAAAATTAAGATGAAAGATTCCTATTTCTGGCACTTTCTTGTAACCAAATATTTTAGGGTGTCGCTGTCAAGGGTAGGAGCTGAATGCTGTATTTCTTCTATTTAGACAATGCTGCTTTTACCACAGTGATGTTTACATAGATAAGTGTATTATAAGTGAAACCCTGAGTCAGGACATCAGTACCAGTGTTTAAAAGTGGTGAGCTGAGCCACAGAGGAGTTGGGTGGTGGGGCCCGACATGCCTGAGATAGCCAGGAAATGGACTGGCAGAAAAGTCACATTATTGCTTCCCTAAGATATATTGGATTTTATGGGGGTTCTTGCATTTTATTTTATTGTGTGAGAAATATGAGAGGTTTTTTGTGCTGTGCCTTGATCTCAGCATATCCAGACACACAACTTAGATGAGCATGAAGCAGATAGGAGCACCCTGTGTAAATGTTTATTGGCTTTTTTGTAGGAAAGAGGTGGAGCTTATTTTTTCCCCGTCACTGTTAATGGTGTGTTCCTAAAATATGATGGATTTATGAATAGGTTGAACATGCCTTTCCTTTTTTTGTCTTATTTCTGTGCTCCTCACTTGCAGGCGCGGTAGGTGAACAATGAGCCGTGTGGTGTGACAGGTAAATTTCACAATTTACCTGCTGTAATGGCGTGCTCTGTGCTGGTGTTCAATCATCTCAGAATTCTACTTGCCTGATTAGTTGAGTGCAGCAGATTTTCAATTTAAATGTAACTTCATCTGCTTGATTAAAAGTGTAACAGAACATTATCTGTTGCAAATAAATTTCAGAGGAAGAGATGATTTTGCCTGTTTAAAAATAACATCTGCTTATGTTGGCTGGGAGCAGATGATTAATACCTCTCTAATTTCGAGGTTTACCAGTCCAGCTCACCTGTCTCTTTGCATGGATAACTGAAATTGATGGCTGTCGGGTATAAACATTTACCTGTTGATGTTTATTTGATGGATTTCTTTTTTAAGGATAATATAGAATCCCATCATTGGGCATTCATTTATTTGCTGCTCATCAAGATGATTGACAGTTTTGCCAGCAACATAGAAAAAGGCTTTCCTCTTTGGCACGCGCCAGAGGAATTCACTCCTGAGCGATAAGTGCCTTGCTGAAGAGAACAGATTTCCCAGATTTTCCACTTCCAGTGTGTATTTTGGTCGTGCTGAGGGGAGGCTCATGGCTGGTGTGTCGCAGGACATGGTGGGTGGTGGCCATCTCACAAACAGCTGAGTGTTGAACGGCAGCTCCTCATGAGCTGATGGTAGGTGCAGGCCACAGAGCGAAACCAGGGAAGCTCCCTCCAGCTGGAATGGTGGCAGTTCCCAGTAGCCTTCCAGGCCAGTGAAGAGGGAGGGTCTGCAGGGGCACTGGCTGGGTGCTGAATGTGGCCCCCAACAGATGGGGACCTTCAGGTAGCTGGCCCCTGTGAGCTCCTTTCCACCATATGGGAGCACTGTGGCAGCTGGACTCTGGCCAGCATCAGCTAATCCCTGGCCACTTATCAGCTGGTCCTGACTACTGCCAGCCAGTTGCAGCTACGGCCACCGCTCTGCCCGCTGCTCTGCACCCACTCTTTGGTGAGCTCCCGGCCCATAGGGTGCCCCCGCTGTGCACTGCGCCAGCCCCTTTCTCTCCTGGCTCTGCCTCGACTCTCCTGCCCACGCTTGCTGGGAGTGATCCTGGGAGTTGCTGACTTCAGCCTCAAAGGGTGGGAACAAGCACAACTCCCTGTAAACATGATGGATGGCCAGGGTGGAAAACACGGATCAGGACAGCACTGCCTGTGCCAGGGGGCTGTTCTGCAGCCTGTCACAGAGGTGTGTCCAGTCCCACACAGGTTTGTGTCCCTGTGTTCCTGATAGTTTCTTCAGGTTTGGGGACTTTTATCCAGAAATTAGATGTTATGAAAAGATCTACAGTCTTTCCACACCACTCCTCTCATAGAGCTATGAAAAAATAGGTATTTCTATGAGAGACCAGGCTGTATTTAAATTCAATTCACAGTAAGGTAGATGAGGAAAATGCTGTTAAATTTTTGTCTTACCTTTAACTGAAACCAAACTATGCACACCTGGGTCACACTAATCCACAGTACAGGGCCAGTGGCTCCCAGTTCTCAGACGTTTTACTGGGGCCCAATTTCCAAACCATGGTAGGTTTCCTGTGCAGCTCACAGCAGAGGCTGCTGCTGGAGGAAATAAATACAGCACTGGTCCATGCTTTCTTCCTGTTCATGCCTCTTTATTTGTCTGAGGCTAAGGAGTAATGCAGGCTTTTTCCCATTTATACTTCATGAGTCTGGATATTCCCAGCCTTTCAAGATTCCTTTACATTGTTCCCACAGCATAAGTGCGAACATCTCTGCAAAGGAGCTAAAACTCTGATGTCAAAGGCTATGTGTGGTGATGCCCCCCCCGTGCGCTTCCCTGTGCCAAGTGCAGCCTCTGGACCTTCCTCACAAACCAAGTGTGGTGTGATACACAACTTACCTGTGGAGTTATTCTTTTTTTCCTGTTGCCATAATACTTAGGAAAACTCACATCACAAGTTCAGTTCTTTTCCAGTGGTTTTGAATTGTCAAATACACATTTACATAAAAATCACAGTCTGTAACCAGCTTGACCCTCCTGTCACTGAAGTTGGCATCAAAAAAATTTTTCCTTCCCAGCTGCAGGATCTGCCACAAATACACCTCACTTTCAGACAAAAATAACCCTGCATTAGGAAAGCAGCCCTTGGTGTTCAGCTTTTCCTTTGGTAATTTTCAGACGTTTTTGGTGGATGTAATTGCACATGTGAATTTGTTTATTCTTATATTATTATATAATTCCCCTAAAAATATAAGTTTGTTAACATACAGTCCTGATACCACGAAAGGCCTCTGCGTTCATGAGCTCGAGACATGAATGCCTTTTACTAGGCACCACTTGCCTTGAACACGGCAAACCACATCCAAAGAGCTTGGAAAAAAACCCTTTTTTTTTTGAACTGCCGTTCATTTTGTATTGTTTTGGCCTCTGTATTGTAAATACAGAAGAGTTCTATGTGCTGGGCATGTAAATAAACCTGTTAGGTTTGGGTTTTTTTAGTATAGTCTATTTCTCTTTATTATATATGAGTGAAAGGGTTATTGTATTTTCAGATCTGGAAGCTCAAGACTAATCCAGGCTGCGTGGAAAACAAGGGGGTGTACTTCAGAGGATTTGCTGGAGTTCTGCTATTGTTGGTCTCAAAACACAGCTTCAATGGGCCTAGATGACCTCATCGTTCACTGCCCGCTAATCCACCACCTCCATTTTAACCTGTCTCAGAAAAGTTTATTTAAGGAGACTTGCACTGGAATAATAGCTGACATTTTGCATAAGACATAAAGTCAAAGTTAAACAAGTACATCTGTGTTGGAGTCATGTACTGAACACTGAAGGAAAAAAAACTTCAAAATTTGCCGCAATTTTTTATAATCATGTTTTAATTTTACAGGTGACATTAAAACATTAAGAAGCCCCAGGCAGTCTATAGCTAGAGCTTCAGTTTAGTATCTGTGGTTCAATTATCAGCTTTTGAAATGCATTTACCTCCTTTTTCAATGAATGCTAGGAAAAAACAACCCAGTGAAACTGTCTTTTGGAGGAAATCTCATTCCTTGTGTGCCTGTACCACTCCCGTGTTCTTGAAACTGTTCAAGGTCGGATTGGACAGGGCTTGGAGCAACCAGGTCTAATGGAAGGTGTCCTTGCCCGTGGCTGTCAGGGGTTTTGGGTTAGATGGACTTTGAAGTCCATCCCAACCCAACCCATTCCATGATTCCGTATTTCTATGATCCCTGGATCTGCTGCTTGTGTTGGAGCCCTCCTGTCCCATGTCCAGCTGTGAATGGGCACAAACAGATCATTCTTCAGGTGTGGATTCTGTCACTGCCACTGCCCCAGCAGATGAAGTTGTCTATGAGTGCTGAAAAATGCCATTCCTCTCTAAGTATGACCGGAAAATATTGTTTTACCACCCATTTTAATTGAAAGCTTCAGCCTTTTTGTGCCACAGAGAAGAGAGAATGCTCTGTGGAGATCCTTGCTTTTAATTTCTTCAAGGAGCTGGAGTCTAGCTGTGTTCTAGTTAATGCTGCCAATAAGAGTTAACTATAAAATAGAAAAAAGGCAAAGCAGATCTGCAAAAGTATTTTTACAGTCCTACCCCAGCTTATTGTTAGAGTAGCTGGTAAGCAAGAGGTGTGTGGGATGTGCAGTTATTCCATCAGTCACAGAGCCATAAAATAGGATTTGGAGGTTAAAAAGCTGAAGTAAGCGTCACCAAATAAATAATTAGAGTTAGACGTTGATCCCCTTGTCTGTCAGTCACGCCACCAACTTCTGTAGCCATTGGACTGGCAGTCGGACCATGAATATCAATGTTTTCATTTTGTTGGGAGGTATCCATGTGGCTGTGCCTTGTGCCTGGTTTGGCTCCATCCTGAGCCTCTCAGGAAATCCCAGACTTGCACTTCTACTGGCACACTTTTTCCTCATCTCTGTTTTTTTCCCTCACCTTTTTTGGCCCTTCTTATCCCCCCTTTGATTCCACCCAGAGGATTGGATCCAGTGTGCCAAGAGGACAGTTTGGCCATGTTGCACAGAACCCATCAGCAGGCAAACTGGTGAAAACGGTGCCTTTAAAGCCTATGCAGCACTGTCACCTGCCCGTCCTGCCACAGAGAGGCTGTGGGAGACGAGCCAGGCAGGAACAGGAGCTGGCAGTCCCGTCGGACACAGCCCCTGTCCATGCCTGGTCCAGGCTGTGCCCATGCCCTCCACTCTGAGTCCCGGTGGTGCCACAGGCAGGTGGGACAGGCTCTTTCCTGCTCGTGACTCTGCTCATCTCCCCATTCCCAGAGCCCAGCAGCTACATTCCCAGTCTGGAAAAGCTGCCCTTGACTTGCTAGAAGAGGAGGTTGGACTTTTACAGGGCTGGTCATTCGTGTCCCAGTGCCCCTGTGCCACTGCCAGGGGTTTTCACTATGCACTCATGATATGCACCATGTGGGGAGGATGGAGACAGCTGCTTGGGGACAAAACATGATAAAAGTCTGGCAGCAGCAAAATTGCGCTCTCTGTGGAAAAATGCTGAGTTCCTTGGCCTCTTGAGAAAAATTAAAAAGCCTCAGACTTGGGGACTTAAGGAATTTGAAGTGGATTTGTTAACTCTGACCTTCAAATAATCTTCTTGCAGATGTGAGGATACCAGGTCCTTCAAACCCTATTCCCAAAGCTGTGATGACAGGAATTTATAGACTGATTTTAAACCCTGAATTACAGTGTAGAGAGCAAGGGGAACACCGTAACACAATTCATGGCTGCATAACTCGGTTATGGTAGGGCTTGTTAAAATGTCACTTATCAGGTGTTTTTCCATTGATTTGTTTTTGTAGTATCATTTTTTTTAATCCACATAGTTAGCATTACAGCAAGTGTTTATGTATTTTGAATGTCTTTAGGTGAACATATTTACATCAGCATCCAAGGATAGCAATACCAGGTAGTTGTAGATTACTGTTCATACGCTTTCATTGTTTTGCAGTTTGGATCTGGCAAGAAGATGTTTTACTTTTGCAGATTTCCTTATACATGTCTGGTTTTAGCAATACTAAGGTGTCTTCATGACTAGAAAAATTATTGCAGCTTTAACATCTCTTTGAAAGCAATTTTACTAGTTATTTTCTAACAATTTTACTAGTAAAATTAACGTTACCAGGATTTTACAACCCCTTGCTCATCAAGCACTGTGCAGTTCCCTATATATATGCTATATGCAGAATTCCTGATTTTTACTGCTTCAGGTTCATTTGCTTAGTCGGTGTGAAACTGTTCTGAAACTTGACGTGTTTTGGTAAACACAGTTCTTCAGATTACTTTACTTACGTTTCTTCCTGTGAGTCAGAAAGTTGCAGTTTACAGACTGCTGCTTTAAAAACCTGCCCAGGAGGTGTCAATGGGGTTTTGTGGCTACATAGGTTTTCATTAGTTTCTATGTTTTTTATAGGGGATCGTAAAAACTCATTCATCCATTGAAAAAAGCTGTTTGTGAACCTCCAGCTTTCCCTGTGTTGAGCCACCACCATGACAGACAAAGATTTTTTTTTTCCTTTTCACACAATAGTCCTGTGCTCAGCCCTTGCCCCAGTCCACAACGCCAGACTGTTTTCCCTTGGGGAGGCTGCAGCTGGCTAGGATGGGGCCAGGTGGACAGTGCTGCTGTCGGCGAGCCCTTGGCTGTCCCTTGCCATCCTTAGGGTGCCCAGTCCAGCCAACACCCTCGCCAGATTAGTGGAAAGGAGCAATGGAGGGCTCTGGATCTTTGTTCAGTGCCCATCAGAGCAGCCACCTCCTCTGTACTTGCTGCTGTGCCAGGTGCCACGCGAGAGCCCAGAGGAGGTAAAAAGGAGGTGAGTGAGAAACTCGCCCAGTCCAAGGCTGACATTTCCAGGGGAATGGATTCCCAGGACAAACAGGATATATTGTGAGTAATATCTACGAGAAATGGATTTTCATAAACTTTATATCCAAACTAGTGGAATTCTTCTGCACAACGTAAATGGTATTATGAAAATGTAAAGTTCATTAACAAGCTGTGTATTTTTTTATCCACTTGAGTGTAATTTAGAGATTATATTGTGTAATAGGATTTATACCATTATGCTGTTTAATCTTTATGGTGTTGCAAACATGTTAAGCACAGCTGGCAGAACCGAGCGCTTGTCTTCGATGTGAGGGTGCCCCAACGCACAGTGAACAATGCATGTTGATCTGCAGAACTTCGGTTTCTTTTATCAGCTGTAAGCGCTGAGCAGGAACCCAATGGACTCAACTGTCTTACTTTGAAGGATGAGGTGGTACTGGTTTGAGCATACTTTATGTTAGATGTGGAGGGTGTCTGTATCTCTGTCAGCAAGGTGCTGTGCTCAAGGATATGTTTTAAAGAGCAGCCTAGAAAGTGCCATATTAGTCAGGGAAAAGATGGTATTTTTCTTGAACTGGAGGAATTAAAGCTCTTTACTGTGTTGTGGTGTATGAAGCTCTAAACTAAGTGGTTTGGGAATACATGATTTCTCCTTTGCAGTCTGGAGGTACAAGGAAAGTGAAAGTCTGGAAATGTCAGACTGACCAGTGAAAGCAGAGGATGCTGTGACAGACACTGTGATACTTTCAATGAGTATTAAAGCACTAGTCCAGGTCAAGGCATCCCTCCTCAGTGCAAAATACTTTTAGACATTCCTTTATCCTTTCTTGCTTTCTAAAATATATCTTAGTCCTCTCTTTAACCTTAAAATATCACAGAAAGATAAGCTTCTGCAGGGTCTAATACTGTCTGGGATTCAGAACCTCATCTGCCCCTCCTTCTCCCCAAAAGGTACTTTCTCGTAGACCTATTTTTGGGGCACCCTGTCTCCTGTGTTTCTGGATGGATGGAGGTAGCTGTGTCCCTCTTTTCTGCCCCTTGTCAGAGATTGCCTACACACCCAGATGCTCTTGTCAGGCATTCCTTGTCCTTAACAAAGTCCTGATGGTATTTACTTTGTGATGAATTACAGTCACTGGCAACAGTTAAAGGAGACGAGGTGATGCTTCATCTATGGGTGTTATGTTGGATATGAACCATCTTCTTTGGTGAAAGAGAGAACTTCCAACCCTGCTGTCATCCTACTGTGTCGAGTTCAGCACAGGGTATAGCCTGTAGTGACACTCCTTTTCCTGAGGGCAACTTTGTGCTGGGGTGAGCCTGGATATCAAACTGCTAGAAATTTCGTGGTGAGGTAGAAGCATGGCTTATGTCCGTGTTTTGTCATTTATGTATTTTTACAACGTTTGATCAGGCATTACACCCTCAAAGGCCGCAGATTTACATTTATTTTGAGACAAAGTGCTTATTTTTCCCCTGTTTAATTCTACACTGAACCATCATGGAATGCTGTTGGGCTTCTGAAACATAGATTATTTTAGAGAGAGGGATAAGACATAAGAATTTCTGTGTCAATGACAAGCTGTGTCTTGTTAAACAGAAAAAACAGTTTTGATATTAATCCCCTGTACATAATGATGAGCCAGTTATTACTGACTCCCAAGACCCAAGGGCGGGTTGCTGCTCTTCACATGGACAAAAGAAACATAACCAGGCCGTTTTGTGAAGCTGAAAAAAATTAGGAAAATTTCGAAGCTGGGGATAACTTTCCAATTCTTCCACCCAGAATGGTTTATAGCTCCTGAGTTTTTGCTTTGTTTAAAAAAACCCTGTGTAATATATCAGTCAAAAGCACCAGATGTCAAATGCCCACCTTGCAAAGACCCAAATCAGAGTGATTTTTGCGTGAAAACACGATCCCGACCATTCATGTTTGTGGTGATGAGACCAGGGCTGTGTTGTCACCTGTCAGTGTGGGTGTGGGTCCCGCTGCCCTTGCCTCCCTGGCTGTTGTCTGTGGCTCACAGGGTCACCAGACCCCCAGAGCGGCCGCACACACTCCCTGCCTCTGCACGCGCTGGCTCGCAGGGTCCCTGTCTTCCTCCAGGCTGCTCAGCCACGGCCTTTCATCGCTCCGAAGGGTTGAGCGGGTCAAGCTAAGCTCCCGCATTGCATCGGGAAACATCACTTGGAGAAAGACATCCAGGAACAGAGCAGGCGTGTGAGCAGCACAGCTCCAACAAAGGTCCGTCTGTCAGTGGCTGTCACCCCACAAACCTACCTAAAATGTCCTTTCCTTTCTTCCGTCTCCCTGTACAGCTTTTCTTTATTTTTTATACAAAATGTCAGCTTTTTGGCATTTGGGTTATTCCTTAGAATGGATCTGTTCTTTGTGTAAAATAAGCTTTGGGTGTTTATTTAGATGTTCACTGAAACTGTGTGGAGAGCAGTAATTGTGTTGTACTAAAGAATTAATCCATTTAGTCATGGGAAGCCCTACTTAGACTTTTTTTCTTTTTTTTTTTTTTCCAGCATAACAGGCAATTTTAAGGAAATACAACTTTAATTTAGAAATTTTATTTTAATAATTATATTGATAATCTTGTTTTCATCTAGGGGAAAAAAAAATCCTTTTTATCTGCTTGTTTTTCAGGAGAATCATCACTTACCATAAAATTGTATTTTTATGGATCTGTTCCTTTTATTCTTCAACTCCTAAATGGACATGCTTATTGTAACACAGGTGCTTCAAGCTATTTTATGCAGGCTGCTAATTCATCCTAGGGAATCTTAACATTTAAACATATAATTGTCTACTTAGAGCCCTAGACTGGTAAAATAATGTCCACAGCTTGCTGTAGCTCCTGTGTGTTGCCTTTCACTCACATTAAAGTGGTCGTACTTCGGGGTTTTTTGTTGTTTTGTTTTGTTTTTTAACCTCCCCAGGCATGTTCTGGATTTCACTGTACCGAGCCGCTGTCTCTGTTAGGAACACAGCAGGGAGCCATTTGTTTACTGACTGTTCAGACCCCTTCCAGCAAAATTGCAATGCATCTTCATTGGCCATCTGAGTGTCCAAGGGGGGCATTCCAAACCACAGGCAGTGGGTCCAGCTGCCTGAGGAGCGTCCACTGGAGCGCTGGTACTCAAAGGGACCAGCAGGCTCCTGTGGTGGGCTGGGGCAAGGAGAGGGGCTGGAGCAGGGGTATCCCTGGGCACAGACCTTAGGATTCCTGGGGGAACACCATCTGTAGCTGGAGGCAAACACATTGATTCCTGTGGGGCCAAGGCAGAAGGTGTCCCTGAATGTGTCCACTGTCTATCCCCAGAGGGAAAAACACAAGGCGTCTGTGCTTGGTCAGGCAGAGACATTTATATTTTGCAGTTTTGGGAAAGTGTTTAAAGTAACAGACAATACACAAGCAAAGCTTAGGGAGCATTTGGACAACGCTCTCAGGTACACAGGGATTCCTGGGGCTGTCCTATGCAGGGCCAGGAGTGGAACTTAATGATTATTGTGGGTCCTTTCCTACTTGGGATATTCTGTGATTCCGTGATGGTACATTAGAGATTGCAGGAGGTTTTGAGTGCTTGATGCTGAAATTCAATGGCTGGCTTTTCAGTTCTGCCTGTTTTCCCTTTGTATTTGTGAAATGGTACACAAGTAGGGAGGAAATTGTTGAAAATACGCCACCAAATGTGTTTATCAGTAGCAAAAAGGTGACAGAGTCAGCAGTTTGCCTGCAGCATCCTGGTCCCCCAGAAATGGTAAGTGAAAATGCTTTTAAAATTAATCTGTTCAGGCCAGAGCAGAGCAGCATATGGACTGGGAGCTGCCACTGGACGTGCTGGTTCTTATTTTTCCAAACCTCATGTATTGCTGGCACTCAACTCAGTTGTTAGTATCTACCTGTCAAATATAATATCTTCATTATAGTCGTGCAAAAGTAGCACATCTTTTTGATCCATATTTGTGTGTCAGAAGGTGTTAAACGTGGCATATGAACAGACTATCTGGCAAGAATAGAATAGGTAAAACGGTAAGACATACAGGGTTATTGGTTACAGAAATACAATTATTTTTGTTTTACCGTCAGAGAAGGTTATTATGCATATCAGCATTTCTTGGAGTTGGAACCTGAATTTTAGGTGTTTAGAACTGCATCTGTATTTATGGTATTAAATGCTTTTATTACACAGAACTGAACATTACAAATGCATTCAAATAGGATAAATGTCACAATTTGTGGCAGCCTCAAATGCTTTTTAATTGCTGTTGTTAAACGAGGCCTCTAACAGTGAGAGGGTGGTGAAAGGGCTGTGTAATATCTCGTGTGTGTGAAGAGGATCATGGAAGAGATTTTGTTATCTGGTTCAGTGCAAGAACCCAGGCAGTGTCCACTGAAACTGGTGTTTGGAACAAAGTCCTTTTCAGGCTCTGCGTCATTAAGCCACATAACTTTGTTCCATTAGATTCTTGGTGGGCTCAGAAGACTGTCAAGGAGTCATGAGGACCATGAAAACCACCAGCCATGGGGCAGGAGTGGTCCATGAGTCTCTCTGCGGGTGCCACTGGTGCTGCACATCCCAGCCCTGGTCCAGCGAGCCACACCAAAGGAGCTGCTGTGGGAGAAGAGTGACCTGGCAGCAGGGTGGGCGAGAACTGGTGGCACTGTGGAGGGACTTGGGGCCTCTGGCAGGGGCTGCTCAGGGGCTATGCTGCACCAGCAGGAGGGTCCTGACCTGCCACAGGCCCCGTGCGTGTTGCAGCTGATCCCAACTCTGGAGCCCCCTGGGAAGAGGCAGAGGT
The DNA here is from genome assembly GCF_022539395.1 of Myiozetetes cayanensis. Taxonomy (NCBI): domain Eukaryota; kingdom Metazoa; phylum Chordata; class Aves; order Passeriformes; family Tyrannidae; genus Myiozetetes; species Myiozetetes cayanensis. Next base: position 229,167 of record NW_026087631.1, read on the forward strand.
TGGTCCTTCCTTTGGTCATATTTTGTTCGGTCACAATTCCTTTGGTCACATTTCCTGGACAGCGCATGGTAGCTGTGCTTTGGGTAGGAAAAAGGTAGATGGATAGGCTCTGCTGTGCAGATGTCAAAATGTCAAAAAATGTTAGATGTAATGTCAAAAAGCTTGTTCTAATTCAAAAAAAAGAAGAAGTCTACAATTATCTTCTAGTTAGTCTTGTCTTTATTTAAAGGTTTAATATGAATGTAGAAATTTAGTTCCCAACACCTGTGTTTGAAACACTATCACACCTGTCTAGACAGTGCTGAGCATGTGGCACTGAAGCACTCAGAGCCTCGTCTGCAGGGTTGGGGTGCTTAGGGCCACCTCTAAAACATTACATTGAGGAACATCTGGCTTCTGCTTAAGACATGCATGGAGGGGTTGCACGCTTTGTCCGGGTGTCAGGATGGGTATTTAATTCTTTTCTGCTGATCTGGTGTGTCCTGTCTTCAGCCCGTTTCTCTTAGTGTCTTCACCATCCCCTCTCCTGGTACTCGATACAGGACATGGTGAACATTTCCAGCCAGGTTCAGGAAACTGGCAGTAATGGGAACTTCTGATCCAAATTCAGAGCTGAAGCATCAACTTTGAAAAGCATGTGCAGAGATCATACCAAAATTTTTCCTTCCTCCTGCTCATTATTTTGTTCCATTCCTTTTTAATAACTTTTTAATCAGCAGTACTTCCTAAAAAAAATAATTTAATTGTTTTAATGAGATTTATTGGTTTTAGGCAGTGCCCTGTGGTTTGCTTAACATAATTACAAAGCAAGGTGCAGCTGCAGCAGAAAATAAGTGAAGTAAAGAAGAGACTGAGAGAAGAGAGTGCCAAAAATCTCTAGGCGAGGGCTCGCTTTGCCAACACAGCAGACAACCTACGTGTTCATGACATGCCAGCTCCCTCATTCCTTCTTGATGCCTAGAAAGAAATCCTAACAGGACTGTGATATGCCTCAAACTATGTGCCTTTGACAACTACCTTTGATTCCTTACCTGTGAGGAAAACTACATGTTTTGGGTACCTAAACTTGGAGCCCTTCCAAAGGTTTGTTTTACCCATTTTAGACATTTGGAAATTTTCATTTTCAGTGAATGACAACAGGTGAGTGTATTGAAAGCACCAGTTCTGCTGGCCATATCCTGTTTTTTCTGAAACCGTTGCCCCACACCAGCTCACCATGCCCCTCATTGACAGAGGGTTTTCTTTGAGGCAGAGGGCAGTGCACAGGGATGCAGAACTGTGGTAAACATCCACTGGCACTTCTCTGCCAAGAAAGAGAGTCACTCTGTTAGTTATTTTCCATTTTTTTTCTTAAAAGACAGCAAACTATAATTGAAAACCAAGTTGCAGCAACTTGTTAAATACTCCAGGACCAGCACCCCTTTTCACCCTGCACTGATGTTTGGGCTGCAGCTGCTGCAGATCAACGGGAGGCCCCAGATGGTGCTGTCTAATCCCCAGGAGAATCCGTGTCCTGGAGGCAGCTCTTATCGCTCCAGACCATTGCAGACATTGTCTGCAAGTCTGCTGTAGCAGGGAATAATACAAACATGCAATGCATGAGTTTCACTTCCTTGAGCAACACAAAGACACAGGAAGTGAAGTTAAATGTTACAAGAATAGAATTCACATTACCGAAAGCTGAGTTATTTTTGCTGCCCCAATAGGTAGCTGGTGGTTTGGGGGGCAAGAGGCACACTCCAAATGTCATGCCGATTGTGTTTTGCCGCTCAGAATTGCGGTATAGAGACCGTTTTGAAGAACATTTTTGCATTTGTTTTGTCTGTGCTGTTAGTTGCCGTTATCTCACCTGGGTAACACTAAACCTGCTGCTGTGCCTGAGGTATTGGAGATGCTCAGATTTCTCAGATTTCCCAATAGAAGTAAATCCTGGTTTCCCCTGTCCTCCTGTGCACCTCTTTGGTTGTCCTGGCAGGTGTAGGATGAACGGGCTCTTCTCCTTTCCAACTCCACCCAGCAGACAGAAGAGTTTCTGTCCACTGATGGGGAATATCTCCTGGCAATTCTTTATTAATCACGTCGCTGCTACATAGTAGGCATAATTTTGGACCTTCTTGCCTATTTCCATCAGCATAGGCCTTTAAAAATCATTCATGTTAGGCTTTTGGTGATGTAATTTTATTTTCAAAAAGTGATTAATCAATTAATTCTGGCAGGTAGTGCAGGTATTTCTGTTGTGTTCATGTATGACTTGATTTTGTCACCTCTAGAGTCCATTTTGATCTCCACAGAAGTTATGACCATCCCTCAGCAGAGACCAAGGCATAGCACTTAGTGAAAATTAAAAATAAAATTAAATTAAAATATATTTAAAAAAGAAAAAAATCTAGAAGTTCCTGAAATGGTGTTTATAGAAATAGATTATCATCAGTTTATCAGTGTCTTGTTATTTACCAAGCTGTAAAACTTGTCCTGATTTCACATTGTATATGATTTATGCCATACTGAGTTGTTTCTCTCATACCTGAAAAATTCCAGAGGCACTCAGGTTCCTGATGGCTCTTTCTGGCACTATAAAGCCCCTTTTATTGCCTAATATATGATCTGCTGCTCTGGGACCGAAAAATAGAACATTTCAAGTTGTTCTGCAGAAAACGTCTAAGTTCCTGTAACATTGCAAATGGAGTCATAATTTGTGGATTTTCCACTTTATTTAAAAGAGAGTGAGCAAAAGTTATTGGACTTTTCATTCAAGAATAAACTAAAGTCCTGTAGCATTTTATACCATGTGGAAGAAGAGAACAAAAATCTCACACTAAACTATTGACAGCTTTGGTCACTTTAGGTCCAGCTGCACTCAGAAAAGAGCATAGGTGTGGGGTTTTTTTCTGTTTTACATAACAGCATCCTAGCCAATAGTGGCTTGGTAAGGATGTACATGTGCTGAAAGGGTCATTATTCAGACTTACTTTGGTTGAAACTGTTTCATGAGGAACTACGTAATTTTATCTCTCTAGTTTAATTTTGGCAAAAGCTGATGGAGGGTGTAATGTTTCCTAGCAAGAGCGGTACTGGCAAGCTCTTACACATTCTGTTTGTGTCCCTCAATAATTACTTTTAGCATCACTTAGACCACATACAGGTTTCGGGGGCGCACATTGTCACATCGCAGTAACTGCAGGAGCACAACAGGATCCTCTCTCCAGAGCTTCACATACAAGATAAAAGGTGCTTGAGATTAATATGCAAACATTTGGAAAACAATGCGAACAGGAGGCGAACTGTGCCACTTGTGGAAGGTGGATTTCCTGCGTCACAAAACGCTCAAAGACAAGGAATGTGGTTTAAAGTGGCTGTGACCACCAGGAGCACAGTCATCACAGAATTTGGCCTTTGTTAGTGTGGAGAGTGAGCCAGGTACAGTGAGGATTATTCCCAGTATAACCACAGAAAATAAGGTGCAGCAGGAATGAACTTCCTTGTTTGCACTTGGAAGGTTTCGCTGTGTTCTCTTTAATTTTAACAGCATTGATATTCCGTTTGCTTTATGAAACCCTTTATTACAAACAGTTATGAATATGAACATCTCATTTGACTGCTGATGAACAGAGGGGAAAATCTAAATTAAAACTTTAAATACCACTATTTAATTACCCAAATGGCTTTGACTGTGTTAAAGAGTGCCTGGGATTATTCTGTTTTTCAATTTGTTTTAATGCTTCCTCTGTAAAAGCTGATGGATTCCCAGGCCCATTGCTGTCACTGATGAACTATATAAAGATAAATGACATTATGGTAAATTCCACTTAATGACACATTTTTAATTTTCAGAACACAGACATTTTCTGGCTAGTGAATGAAGGCTAATTACCTCAAGATCAGAACAAAATAACTCCTCATTTTGAAAGATAATAGAAAAGAAATGTTGCAGATTAATGATGCTATTTATCTTTAAAAGAAAAAAAACTCTATCTTTATCCTGATAGTGCTGTTCCCTGAGGAACACGGTTATAAAATGAATCTGAAGTCGCAACTTAATAGGTTATTAAAATTATTTGAGTGCGGGCTCCTCTGGTTCAGCCTTTCCATAAATTTAAATTGGAGGTCTGCTGTATTTCTAAAGAAAGCAGCTTGTTTACGAGGCCACGGGGAGCAGACAGGATCCTGACAAAAGACACGCCTCACCCTGTGCTGCAGCTCCTTTTCTAAGCCTGAATGGAACTTATATGTTTCAGAAACAGTTGAGAGAAAAGTTTGAAATGTCTGAATTATGTTACACCAGTGCCTTTTCTTTCCAGCATGTGTCATGAGACGAGTAAGTGGGAGTAAAGGGCACAGAGGTAAATCTGAAGCAGGGGCACGGCAGCAAGCGGCGTCGGCTGCGAAATGCCAGGATCAGCGGGTTTGTGGCTGATGGCACAGGTGGCACCATTAGTTCTCGCTGCGAGGCTTGAGCAGTGCAGCCTCACCTCTGAAAAGGATGGGTGGAAAAACATTCCAAGCGTGAATTTGCGTGCACTCGTTGAGGCCGTACTGCTCCATCCGTTGTTCCCAGCCAGATCATGGGTAACACTTTTGTCCCTCTCCCTGCTGACATGAGTTGTGTCATGAAAACATATTCCTATCAGATATCCTTCTCCTGCAGAGAACTAAAGTGTATGAAAATGTAATTGAAAAAGGGCGTTTTCATCCTTGAAAATACCTTTTGTGTCAGTCGTTGCCTAGTTCTGGAAAGCTGGACCCTGGTGCCCTGACAGCCACACTGCTGGAATGCATTGTGCATGGTGAAGCCTCCTCAAGGTTTTCTGAGTACCGTGGCCATTCCATGATACATGGTTTGTGGCTCAGCCCTGGATGAGTTCACTGTGGAGTGGAAAGTGGCTAGTGTGTCCTCAGCTGAACAGGTCAGGAAAGAGAGTTCTTGGAGCTTCTGAAGCTGAAAAACAAGAAGGTGGAGGGAGATCCCACTCACTAGGTTCAGATATCACGAGCTGAAGGCATAACTGGGTTTTGGGATTGGATACTGGGTTTTTCATGTGTCATGACACAGTGCAGTGTCATTTTTCCTCGACCATGCTCAGCTGGGTGCTGGTGGTTGCTTGCTGTGAGTTCATTCGTAGAGGAGCAAGGGTCTGCTCCTGCCACCGGTGCTGCAGGAGCCCACCCAGATGGGTGTGTCCCTCTGTTGGCTGCAGCTCAGTGACACAGGGGTCTGTACTCTCATCTCTTCCCCAGGTTGCTCGTCCTCCCCTGCCTTTGGACAACTAAAGTTTGGTATTTAATTACTGAATTAAATACCAAATTTGATATTTAAGTACAGCCTGGGCTTCGGGGAGCTTTCTTTGTCTGCAGCAATTCCAGTGTTTTTTGTCCTCCAAGCCCATCTCAGGGCTCCCCATCCAGCCCTGCCCTCCGTGGTGTGACAGACTGGGGTTTCATAGCACAGGAGGCTGCCAGAGGGGCTGGTGGTCCTGCCACGTGCTCTCCTTTCCATATCCTCTGAGTCAGAGAGGCACTTCCAGAAGTGGCTGTGCAGCCTTTGTGGGGCCAGTTATATCCCTTTGCTTCTCTCCCAGAGACTGCCCTGTGCCACTAAAGCTGCCAATTCACCAACTCCCTCTCAGCCAAATCTCACTGAAGGGGTTCTGGAAAGCCGTCAGTGATACTTTCTTGTAAAATAGTAATCCAGAGGGATTATTTTATATTATTTGGGTTTGGATACAAATTACATCCAAAAAGATGGATATATAGTCCTTAGAAAAGCCCTATATATAGTCCTATATTTCTTAGGATATATAGTCCTAAGAAAAAAATATCTTAGTGACAACTTAGAGTTTAGTATTTGTTTAATATTTGTTTAGTTTAGTATTATTTGTTTCAATATTAAGCATGATGGAACACGTTGGCTTGTGTGTGAGGTTAAACAGAGTTAAAGCCCCAGCACTCACTGACAAAATGCAGCACTTCTGATGTCAACAGTCAGGAGAAACACTTTTAGCACCTCTGGTGTTCACACTGTTTTTTTCATTGTCCTGACTACTTTGTGCATGCTCCTGCCACTCATCTCTCCCAGGGACATCGTTACTCTTTGCCTGTGACTTTCCTTTTGGATTGTCCATCTGCTTTGCAGGCATTGGTAATACGTGGTCTGGTAGAAATAGAGACCTATGCCATGATCTGGAGATCATTGTACACAATTAATATGTCGTGCCAACGTAAAAAAGAAAATACAGAGCAGATGAATTTTGATTAAGATTTAAAATAGTTATTTGCTGAGTTGGTACGAGATGTGGGCAAACCTAGGAGGTTTCATGCTTGTAGTTTAAGATTCCACTGTGGGTATTTGTTGCTGTGGATGAATCAGCAGTTCATGCAACAGTATTTTCTATAAATTATTAATCTATTCAAGAATGTGTAATGTGAGCATATTCTCTGTCCTGAAGGATTACTGGGTTTGTTCACACAAGGGAGTGGTAGTTCACATACTGAGGCAGTCCCAAATGATTTGGAAGCCATCTATCCCCCATGGCAGCATCCTGTGTGCTCCAGTGTGTCTTCCAGAAGCTCAGCAGATAATTCAGGAATGGTCACCAGAAAAAAACAATTGCTGTAAGAAAAGGGTTTATTTATAAATGGTTAGGGTTATAAGGCTGGTGGAGGTATCCTTGGTTTTTGAATTTTGTTTTTGAAAGCTTCACATTTTTCAGAGTAAGTTTCACTTTTTGCAGTTTAAGTTTTCTGAAGGAAAGGATAGTCTTGAGAAGGAGCCTCTTTTAGGTAAATTGTAATATCAAAACTGTATGGTTTTTAATTGTGTAATTATTTAAATTGCTACATATATAAAAATGTTATTTATCACTTAGATTTTAGTAAACAATGCAGTGCTTTATGATGAAGTTTCTAGACTTTGTTTTTCCTGATTTATTGTCTAGTACACAGAATATCAGAGATGTATATGTAAGTATTTTGCCAACATTTCTGACAGATTCTGACAGCAGAAACTGCAATTTTTATTTTTTAGGTTATATGGGTTTTCTGTTGGACAATTGCCGATATGATGGAGATCTTAATATTTAAAAAAAATAAATAATTTTTTTATTTGAATTATGTTATCCATAGACATAAGCCTTAAAAGTAGCTGGCTTCCATGGCTGTTATGGCTAATATCTAGCATTCATACATAAATTCTTCCAATTGTACTAATGGAATTCCAGTCCCAGGCAGCAGCATTTTACAACACCATAGTAAAATGCAATGTCTGAAACTAGGAAGTGTCTCTAAGAAGTTCTTTCACGTTGAAGCAAAAATGTGCTCAGCAAAAAGAAATGTAAATTTAAGGAAAATCTCCAATTTCCTATTCTATACAAAGCTTTGATTTTTTGCTGATTCAGGCAGTAGGGTTGAAATTGGAGCTTCTTATTTCTTCTGAAATAATCACTTTTTACTTCGTAACAGTCTTTCATTTCTCATAGCACTATCTTCTGAAACAGTCCGTTTTGCATGTATGAATCTGTTTTTCTCTAGATAACACAGAAAGTAAAACTATTAGAAACAGTTTCCCATCTATTACTTTCCAGAGTGCATTGAGAAATACTCTTTTTCCGTGGCACCCGTTCAGGGACTTTACTGATGTCTTTTTCCCTCCTTTCAAAAAAAGAAGAGGAAGAAGGAAAGGCATCAGTAGTCTAAATTGACTATGCCAAATAAAATCTTAAATCTCAGTAGAACATATAAAAGGCAGATATTTAATGGTAATAAAGCTGTCAGTAAAAGCCTGATGGCTGAGGAGGATTGCAGAGCCTGTGCTGGAGCGCTCCAGAACCATCTCTGGAGCACGCTGGGGGATGGTCAGCAGCATGTGTGGTTTCTTGGGTCTTGTATAACTTTTCCCTGACACGAGCACAATTTTAACCTTTATTTAAATGTGAGATTGTGTGCTATGATGGTACAGTGAGCATATTCTAGGCAAGAAGCCCCCCCTTAATGGGAGCCCTGTAGTTCCATGGCCTGGACCAGCCCCAGTGGCATTTCTCCTCTTATAACTTCATTTTAAAAACTGTGGATTTTATATCTCCTTCTGTTTCTGTTCTGTGTCAGCTGGAGAATTTTGCTTATTTGGCTTGCTTCCGACCCATTCCTGCCTGCCGTAGTGTGGATCCAGTCCTCAGGATTTCCCCAGCAGGCACCAACGTACCAACAGGTGCAACAACCTGACTGGGATTCGTAGGAGCTGGCAAGATAAGTGGGATCAGGTAGGGTCGGCAGTGCTGATGCCTCTGCAGGTCAGGCTTTAGTGAGCACTTTATATAGAGAATAATTTTGCCAATTTGGACTTCTTTCCAAATAGCAAAATCAGACTTTCCTGATGCTGGGAAGCGAGGGCTGCTTTGATGATGTGACCAATTTGCTTTCAATTTCTACAAAGATTTGCTTCCAGGAAGATGTGCCTCACCAAGAGGCCTGAGAAGAAGAGGGCTGACCCTGCATTGCTTTGTACAAAGACAAGCAAGCAGTCATGCCGTAATCCTTCGTTATATGCTAGTGGGTATATTTCAAATATTTTGACATTTTCATGGGGGCAATATGATCTGCTTGCTTCCCTGGCTTAATTACTGGTGATTTTGGGATTAGAAACCACCAGGACTCATTGGAGTTCTATTAATGTTTGGTTTGTGTATGTATTTCCATGTATTGCTTCTCTTTTCTGGTCACTTCTACTGTTTCAGTATCTGTTTTTCCTGGAAATAAACCCCCTAATCATCCCTTCTGCTGCTTCACTCTACAAAAGTAGCTTCTGTTTGGCTCAGGTTTTTAAATGGAAACATCTTCTGCACACAGGTGCTTCCTGACTTTCCCTTACGATGATCACATCATCACCACTGCCCCACAGCTTGGGTAAATACACCTGGGGCACATTGTTCTCTAGAGGGCACAGCAAGGTTCCCACTCTCCCAGCTGTCCATCATTGTGGCTGTCCTGGAGGCTGGTCCCCTCTGCAGAGGTTAGACATGGACAGGGGGAGCAAAATGCTTCTGCCCCCAACACCTCTGAACTCTCAGAGCCGCTTGAAGGCTCCTCTGTGCTGACCGTCAGTTTCAGACTCAGAGGCTGTGCTGCTTTAGGATAACCCATGGCTACTGCAAGCCTGCATGGCGAGGTTTTGTGTATTCTTTTTGACAAAGATGTTTTGCACATTCCAAAAAGCAGATAGCTTGTAGTAAATACCTCTGGAAACAATCAGTTCCAATGTGCAAGTATTTAGGTTTTCTCCAACTGATGTTGTTCTTGTGTTTGTGTCACCCTCTCCCTTTACAGTTACCTCGAATGACCCAAGTTAAGATATTTTACAAGACCTTTCTGTTGGAAGAAGTCTGTCCTAAAAGTAACTTCTTGAGTGTTCTTGGCACCTGTACCCACCACAAAATTCAATTTAAAAACCCATAGGTAGCAAATGACATATCCACTGCTCCTGTCAATGTCATGGCCTTGCATCGCCATTGCTGAAAGGTATCTCCTCAGTTTATTGTTCCTCAGTAGTTGTTTCTTTGGGAGCAGGCCTCTTGTATAGCTATTTGTTGAACTGTGTACCTACTGAATTAGTCAAAGACCTGTCTAAAACCATTTTTTTCTTTCCTCTTTACCCCTCCCCCAAACTTGCTTTTGTTATGTATTGGCTTGCTAATCCTTGTGTTGAGCAGTATCAGACATCACCTTTCTTGGGGGCACTTAGTCCACTCTTCCGCTTTCTTTGTCAAAGGGCTCCCTTAATAGGAGAAGTCAACAGGGAGGACAAAAGGGATTGAAAGTTGTATTTAATCGGGGTCAGAGAGGTGGTGTTCAGAGTGACGGGCCCACAGGCAGGCTGGCCTTTTATGCTTTCCGACACAGATGGTCCCAGAGCATTCAGCTAAGTGAAGAGAAAGCTGCCCAGTGAAAGCTATTGTGGGGCAGCATCGTTACAGTTGAGAAGGGTTGCCAGGGGTAACTGGAGAGTATCACCAGCATCCTGTGATCACTAGTCTGTGCCATTGAAAACCCCAGACCCAGGATCGCTCTGGGTCCCTTGGCATCCTCACGATGCTTCCGTGTAAGCGGCAATATCACATGCTACCTTTTTAAAATTTAATATCATTATTTTTACTTTGAGGCACATAAACTGTAGAATCATTTGCATTTCTTAATTTCAGAGTAGCCACCTTCTGCAAAACATACAGCCACTTGCTTTAGAACATATTGCTTTTCTTCCCCTGGGGAATAGTCAAATAATATTTGAACTTATTAAGATAACAGTGTGTTTACAGAAACTTAATTTTTTAACATTTGTCTGAGTGCATGAACAGCTGAATTAAAAAAAAAAAAAAGGGGGGGGTTGAAAGAAGGGAGCTTGTATAATTCAACATAAATAAAGCCTGCAGGCATGTGCAAAGGCTTTGGAAACTGTGCCCAGAAGAACCCCAAGGGTTTGCCACAGTACCTTCTTTGGTCTAAACAAGTGGCATATCGCAGCAGGTAAGCTATGTTCTTGACAAAATAGTTGAATGCTGCTTTTCTTTTTAAACAGGAACCCTACTGATCTTTTTCTTCAAGCCGTAGGTGTTAGAGATCGTGACTGTACCTTGTGTCTCCGGTGAAATGCCGGTTGAAAGCGCGAATACAAGCAAAAACCTTGAGCAAAAGCATCAGAAAGTCAGCAGCAAAAGTTCACCAGTGCCCAGTAGCCATCCTCAGTATGTACCAGAAGCAGCAGTGGCCACACAGAGCACTCCTGGGTGCACGCAGCAAGGGACTCTGCTGGCATGGCTGGAGGTGCAGTCTGGGGCAGCTGGTGCTCTGGGACAGGTCTGGAAGGGGCAGACACAGAGCCAGCTGTGCCACCCAGAGTCCAGTTCAAAGCCGGCTCTGCTGCCCAGTCTAGATCCAGCTGTGCTGTCAGCACAGAGCCAGCTGTGCCACTCAGTGTCCAGTGCAGAGCCAGCAGTGCCATCTGGCAGTGACCACACACCCAGGGCATCTCTGCTGTCAGCAGGTGCTGGCTGGGGCTCGCTACTCTGCCAGAGGGTGATGGGCAGACCTTTGCCTTATTGTTGGCTTTTTGTCACCATTAGTCACCACGGGAGCACTGTCCCCTGCAGGGCCACATGGAAGTGTTGCAGTACTGACATTTGTGGCCATCGGTTGCACAGGGAGTCCCCAGTGCAGGTTAATGTACAACTCAAAGCAAGGGGGAATTAAATGAGAGTTTCATATGGACTTCATTAAATAACTGGAGATTTGACTAAAAAAGTGGCTATTTTGGGCATTTCAGCACTGCTGGACATTTTTACCAATGCAAATATTGCCTATGATTAAGCAGCTCATATTCTCCGTGTGTTTGTTTGTTCCCAGCTGCAGGTCACTGAGGTGTTACAACCTGAGTGTTCCCATTGGTAGCAGTGACAGTGGTGGCACCTGCAGTGGTGGCACCTGGGTTTTCCACACTGCTCCATTTTTATATTGTGTCAAGGTGGGGTATTATGGGTAAAAGCCATATTTGTGGAAGAATTGTATATGGGTTTTGTTATGGCACTGTCAGATTGCAAGGGGAAGGACGATTTTGCAGAGTTTTGTCAAAGCGAGCAGCCTTGGAAGTCAAAAGTATAATCTTCATTATAATGAAACGTAGAAATAATGAAGGCTGGAGGCAGGTGTGTGTGATTCAAAGAGCGTGTCATCAGAGACAATGCAAAAAAGGAAATGAAGTGTTTCTACAACTCCTGAGATATGTTCTTTTCAAACAACCAGTGAATTTATCAATCTTTGTATTTCCAAAAGAGGGAGGCTAGTTCTGCATGCCTGTCTCAAATTCAGTAGTTGGCCCACTTGTTTTCCAGATTTTCAGTTGCTGGTGAGTAGTGTAATCAGTTCGATTTAAACAGTCTGTTTACTTGGCTGCTTTTACATTGAGTAGGTGGCTTTTCACTTTCATACTTTGTTTTCATTTTTTAAAACCATTTGAAGAGTCTTGCTGGGTAACAAGGTGCAGATTATCTTCCCCTTATACTTCCCTTTGGACCTCTGTTAAAAAAATAATAATAACGTGATCACATGTCTCCTACTCTATCATTGAGCTGTTGATCTTATATGAGCACAGGAGTAAATGAAAGTAAATGGTGAAATAATGCATCTCAAATGTACTGTCTTCACAGTTTTTTGAAAAAGAATATGTGATTTTCAGATTTGTGCAGTACATGTGAAATGCACATCTGAATTCAGTCATACTGAATTGTCTGAATCACTGACTTTCAGCAAAAGGAGGGGCAGACTTGAGCATCCCATCAGTTCATTATTGCTAATATGTCAAGGACTTGAAATAAAATTGTTTGAGGTTGTTCTTGGCAGAGGTCCTCACTGCCACTAAGAAGTGGTAATATTGTAGGAGTTTCCTGCCTCTGACCTTACCCTGACTTTAGGGGGCGAGTGTCTGGGAAGAAAACTATGACTCTGTTTTATAATTGGTGATAAAGATTTGGATTATTTTTCCTAAACTACATGCACCTGGCATCAAGGCCGGACATGGTAACAGCTCACAGCTGTCACAACTGGGGGTATATGTACGGTGGCTTTACTGCATGCCGACTGTGTGTTTCACCCCCGTGCCAGCACTGAAATTCTGTTCCTCTCTGATGTGTCTCTGCTGGCCATTGGCAGGGCTCCTAGCAGACGTTGTTTCCTTTAGGGTCAAGTGAAGATCAGGCTGGATCTGGTACCCAACCACCACTACTGAGTAGTCTCTGGTATCACAGTGTCTGATGAACCCACACCAGTGGCCCAGTATGGACGTCATCCCATCTCCCTGCGGAGATAGGACAAGCCGAACAGGACTTGTCTTTGGAGAACCTCTGGGAATACCATCAGGGCCACTACCGTGGTGCCCTATGTGGGCTGGTCCTGCTCTACCCGTGCACAGGGACCTGACGTTGGTGGGAGGGTTGGCACAGGGTGTCCTCTGCCTCCTCCTCTTCCACAGCCCTGTCAGTCTTCTCTGAAGTTTGGTGTTAAATGCTGCCAGCTTCCTTCAGGAGTGTCTGGCATAACATTAGCCGTGTGTTCCCCCTTCCTAGTTCCTCAAGACTGTAGGAATAGGATGAATCCTCATAAGCTCTGTGGTGGCTCCTGTGCCCTGAACCTGGGTTCCGAGAACAAACTTGATGTTCCGCTGCTTTTCTCATCTCCTTCCTACCCACAGCCCAGTGAAAGATGATGGAAGTTAAGAGGGAGTGACTGCATTGTTAGTTTTTAAAGGAGTGATGAGCTACCACCCTGCTCAGGAAATTTGGTTGATTGCACATTTTGAATGAGACCTTGGTGATTTTTTCCAGCGATAAGACTGGTTGGTTTTTTTTTTCTCAGTGTTGCTTAGTAGAAGCAGGATCCACTTTGCAACCAGCCCTTCAATCAGGGATTCAGGCATTCCTTGCTGTTGTCCAGACAAAGGAGAAAAACCTCAAAGATTTCAGAAATTATTACCCAGATTTGTAATATAGAAAGTATTCACACAGTTTGTGCAGTAGAATCATAACTCTTCCACAGCGTAGGGGGCTTTCACCTGAGTATGAAGACTAAACTGTTCAGGTTACTGCATCTTTAATAGAAAGAAATGACTGAAATCACAACTTCGAATGTGCATCATCTTTCTTGGATTAATACAAATGTTTCACATTCACTTCAGCCCAGTCACATGAAGTAGTTGAGTTGAATTAAATAACTGCAGATTTTAAAGAATACTGCTGTTTAAAAATCACCATTGAAACACAAAATGCTTTAATCAAGCAAAACATAAATTAAATAATACAAATATGAAGTGCATAACAGTTTCCTACTGGAACAGCAAAAGTTGAGGGTTGCAATATTTAAATTCAGGTAGGAAAAGCTGGCATATAATACATCTTCCCATTATATTGAATGGCAGGGAAAATTGGTATTAAATGTCTTAAATGCTATTTTAAAATTAATTATATAAACCTTAACTATTCAGTACTGCTGTTGTCTGATTCTTTTTCCGTAAAGGCTTGTTAAACTCTCAGAATTCAAATGCTTAAAATCAAATATATACTTGTGAGTTCTCCTGGTCCCTGTGCTCTCTTCTATATCTCAGGCATATCATAGGATGTGAAAACGCCTGGGCAGCCCTCACCGGGGCTGATGTGGTGCTGATCACCCCCCTCCTGGCCTGCTGCCCTGGCAGAACAGGGCAAGGGATGCAGCAACCAAGCTCCTCAGGTGTGTGAAAAGCTTATCTCGTCAGAGAACCTAAATTTACTAGATCTAGAAGAAAGCTGTTGTTCACTACATCAGTGTAATTAAGATAGTTGTTGTTTTTTGGTAGAAGTAAAAAGGATTTTCCAATTGCTGTGGTATCTGTTTAAGGATAAAAAGAAAGAAAGAAGAAAAAAAAGAAAAAAAAAAAGAAAAGAAACTAAAAAGCCCAAACAAACAAGAAACCAAAACCACAGAGACAAGTATTCAAAGTGTAAATAAATGCATCTTTAGCATTGTACGAGGTGCTTTTGACCCTGGTGTTGAAATGTCAATTGTGGTTACACTACATGCACAAAATAGAAAGTAAGAAAGGATGAGGAAAAGATCAAGTATACACTATTTTTAAAATCTGTTTTATTTTATTTATTCATGGTAAAAAAACTATTTTCTTCTCATACACAGAAAATGGAGATGAAATAGGGGTCTTAGATTTATTTTTTCTCTTTGCAGCACTAAAAAATTTTTAAACAAGCAAAAAATTAATTCTCTCAATAAGAGTTATTTGCTGATCATTAATAAAGAGCACACTTCCTTTTCCACAGTTTTCATTGGAAAGAGGATTCTCACACTGAGAAGATATCCATCCAGTTGTTTTTTATTCCCAAGAAAAGGATGTCTTTGTGAAATAAAGTACACCAAAAAATTAGGACTGAAATGGAAAAGACACTGAGCTTTTTCTCATTCTTTGCTGCATTCCAATCTCCACCCCTCAGAGCCCAGCATTCTCCAGACATGTGACCCTCAGGCACAGGATATTAGTGCTGTTCTGTGCTTTTACGTTCCGAGGGTCTACAGAGTTTCATGGTGGGTTGAGAGCAGAGTGTCATCTTTGCCAGGACACACCACAGCCTTCCATGGCAGTGGCTCTCGGTGCACTCTTATGAGCATAAATATGGTGTTGGGAAGATCTTTCCACCTCTTTCTTCTGTGAAAGTGTGTCAGGGATGGACTAAAGGATCTGAAGACCAAAACTGGAACTGAGTGCTAAGGCTGGAGTTTTCTTCTCACCGAGTAACTACGTTCTGCACATCCTCAGATGCATCAGTGCCTTGTTTCCACTCACTATCAGGAGTGCCATGTCACCACATCACTCCCTGTGTCTTCCTTTTTCTTAAAAGCTGAAGTCTGAAGAACATTTAACATGGAGAGGCACCCAGAGAGTGGTCTATGTTCCTCACATTTTCAAGGTGTCCTTGAATAGACTTTCTGACTCATGGCAAACCCGTGAGGTGATGTTAATTTCTGTTACTGGCACTGTAGAAATATTCCATTCGGTATGAATATTTTTGAGGAACCTCCTCCTTATGTTTCCTATTCCATATTTGCTATGATCCTCAAGAGGATCAAAATGAAGAAGTAAGGGTGTATACAACAGAATTTCACCCACTTCATGTCTTCTTATGGGCATCAGAACGAACTGCAGTTCTGCTCTCAGAGTAATGCAGTCTCCTGCATCCCAGTTTTGACCAGGCTCTTTGGGAGTCCTCTTGTCTGGAGCTTGTATGAGTCCTCAAAGGAAAAGATGAAAGTGCTGAGAACTGCCACCTTAAGAGCTGTTCTGGGTCTGTCTCCTCCCAGGCACCCAGTAGAGGTCCTCATGTTCCAAGAGCTGTTCATGGAAGCCTAGTCTGACTGTGATGGTATGCAAGAATTGCCAGAGCTGGGATGATTTAGTTTGCCTTTGCCCAGTGGACGAGTTATCAACATGAAAGAAAGCTGAACCAAAAATCTGGCTCATACCCAAAGACTGGCACTTAGCCTGCACTTAAATGTGATGTTTTTTTCCTGGGTTTAAGATTTTGGGAATTTCAGGGAAAAAGTTAAGAGTTAAGAGACCCAATTAAGCTTGACAAGTTTCAGATATTCATCTACATCAGTATTATTCCAACTCAGGGATTATTTCCCTATTTCATTGTTATGGCAGCATCGAGAGAGCTGTGCTGTTTCTCCAAAATGCAGCTGATGGTGAATGATTTTAGGTTTGTGATTCAAGTGAAGCATTGAATTTCCAAGAAGCTTTAAATTTGGATTCCACTGCGGGGAGACTCATCACATTGTTGGCACATCCCTTACACATCTTCTTTTAGTCACAGGGACTGTGCCGGATCAGATACCACAAGCTTTAGTAGAGAAAGACTTTTTTCTCTCTTTTATGTTTATATTTACATTTCATCCATTTTATATTGGTGGAAGAAGATGCAATATGTTGCCAAAATAAACTCCCAAGACACAACTGCTGATTTTCTGTACATGGTAAGTGAGGATGAAGCAAGGATGCTCCTCAGGCTCAGGTCTAGGCCATTAGCTGAGTTCCATTTTATCTGACTGTACAGAGGGGTCCGTACCCAGGTTAGACTGCCAGGTTCCAACAGCTGCCACCAGTGACTGGAATAGACACCCCTCTACAAGGACTGATTAAGAGGTGAAGGTTCTCCATGACTGTACAGCCACCACAGCCCCCAGCTCTCTTTGTGACCTGCCTCGGTGAAGGGCTGTGCAGCCGCTGACAAAATCATGATCGGTTAAACACAGACATAGTCTCAGTGATGCTGGATCAATTCCTGGCAACCTATTGATCCCATAAAGCATTTCAGAATATCACTTCCACTGGAGCTCAACCTGCAGATCTCCTAGTCCTGCATGCCCAGGCCTCAGCCATGCTCCTGCACCCCATGTCCATCTATCCATCCATCCTGCAGAGGCTGGGCAGGAGCAGGTCAGCAGTAACACTCAGTGTGTTACCACAGTGAATGACTGGAAAATGAAAATTATTGTTCCTGTTTTGAAATTATAATTGTATCTCAAAACAGAGGTTTTGATTAATAACTTAGAGCAGTTTAAGGCTTTTTTTTGGCAGTAACCTATCCTAAAACTTCCCTTTATTTTATTACACTACTTCCGATTTTATCCCTGTTTTCATTTCTTCACATGTAATTCTAAGTTAGCATGTATTATTTTCTCTTCACCAAGGATTGCTGAAATCTAAAAGATATTTCAGACAACTCAATCAAATAGCTAAAAAGGTTTTCTGTTCAAAGTAACCTATTAGTCCTATTTCAACCATGTAGGAAATAGTCAAAAAGTGAGTTCTTGATGCACCCAATGAGAACAATAGATTTGTGTTCAGCTTTTCCTTTGCTAAATTAGAAATCAAATACGGACAATGGAATTTCTAAATCATATATTATACCTTATTCTCTGGTGGGAATAAAATGTTCATGTTTGCTCCTTTTCTCTGTTTAACTTTGACTGCTGTGAACACTAGGAAGAATAACCCTGCAGCCTTTCTTTCTTTTTTTCTCTTTTTTTTTTTTTTTTTTTTTAATCTATTCATTTTATACTTTTCAGACAGATTTTTCCCCGGGGTGAAACAAAGGTTAACTGAAATTTCCTCTGTTGTGTACCTGAACGAATCAGCAGTTTGAGAAGGAAATCCCATTGATGGGCAAAGAGAGTGACAGGCTCTATTTAAAGAATTCCCCCGACTGTGTGGTAGACCAACCATGCCATGAATTTAACTGTTCCTGTGGTCCCCATACTTGTACCCACCAAAAAGAGAGAAAAACCTACTTTGTTCTGCAAATGTTGCGCTAAGCTTTGAAAATCATGAGCTGCTGAGTTTTGTGAATTAACATGGCCAGCAGTGGCCGGGGCTGAAGGAAGCAGTGTAACAGCATAGACAGAAAACAGACAGGAAATTATGCGTCCTGACATAATGGAAAGGGCACACTGCGTGTTCATGTTTAGCATGTGTCTGTGCATTGCAGCAGTTCAGTGGTACGCATATTCCTCAAAAGTATCATTTATGGAATTGTCTTTTGCTTTTTTCACTGCACATTTTTATTCCCACTCAGCGTGTGAGGCACTCTACCCACCCAGAACTGCTGGAATAAATGGAGAGCTGAGGGAGAGGTAGAAAGGCACACATTTGGAGGAAGGTGCAGGATGTGTCCTTGGAGAGGTTGTCTGGTGTAGAACAGCTATGTGGTACGAGGGACCGATACCTAATAGCGACAGGATATGCTGACCACTGGGAGGATTTCCGTATTTATTAATGTCTAATCTAACACCAAAAGCACTCGCCCCTGCCTCATCAGATGCTCCTAATTCAGTACGTTAAGTTCCATGACCTGTGAGTGTCCCTGAGAGTGGTCACCCCAGCCCTGCCATGGGCCCCTACCACCAGACACATTTCTGGGGGATTAGAGCACCATCCCACCCCAACCACCAGGCTTTTCATCTCTGGTGACGAACGTTAACTCTTCTCCCATGTGTCATGGCTGCTGAACTTCACTTAAAGTTATTTTAATGGCTTGTAGGGATTTTTTTACCACTTATACAGGGCTGCTTAGAAGTATGTGGGTTTCTTCTTCTTTTTCTTTTGAACTCTGATTTGCTTTTGGCCAACTCTATCTTTGCCTCAGTCAATTATTTACATTTTAGTTAATTTCAAATTGGTTGAATTTTGTTGTTTGTTGGATTTTGTGATGCTTTTCAAAAACATCAGATAAAGGTTGCTAAAATAAAGTGTTTCAGGGATTTCCCTACTGCCAAAAAATAGTGTATCGCTGGCACATACATATATTTTAGGTATCAAGGGGAGAGGCAAAAGAGCCTTTTCTTGCCATGAGAAAATTTCTCAAATTGAACTTTTGTCAACGATTCCATCAAATGATTTCCCTGCAGGAGTTATGGATCTCTTTTAAAGCTGTGATAAAGAGATATTGGCAGATATTCCATTAAACAGCAGGTGTATTGTTTTTAAGTAAATCACCTTTTTCTCATCAAAGCAAACTTGAGAAATCCCTGGAAGTGTCTAAGGAAAACACACCGAGGTTGATGCCGTTCCCCTCTGAGGGGTTGTTGTGGGGTGCAGAGGGGGTTGCAACGCTGTGGCCACCGAGCACCTCCCAGCCGAATACCTGGCGGGAGAGGACCCTGCTGAGAGGGACCTGAAGCTGCTGGAGTGGGAACTTCATGCAGCACAAGGAGGGCCAGCTCCTTGTCCATCACAGCTGGTCTGCCATAACTGGGGGACAGGCCAAAACATCTGGTGGCATGTGGGGGATGTGCATGCCTACACATAATAATAATGGCCAGTCTTCGCGAGCGAAGATCCGGGGAAGGTCTTTACACCTTCCAGCCTGCGCATTGGATTTTTTAGGTGAGACACAGTGTGCGCGGAACTGAGCCCACCCTTTAATCCTAAGGTTCATCTGCCGGGGCCAAGCAAGCTTGGACGGTGGCAGCGAGGTCCTTAGGACGTAGATGGATTGCCTATTAAGGGTTAACGAGCTCCATCAACCCGGGAGTGGCCCTGGCAACAGCGCCGCGCCTTTACCACTAGACCACCAGGGGCTCCTATGCCTACACATACGTGTGCACATATACACACATGAATATAAATAGACTCACAGACACATCCACACACATGCACATTTATGTGGGGGTTCTTGGAATACCTGTTCCTAGAAGGGCAAGATGTACAGTGCATCTGGTCCATAAAAACCCAAATTCCTGTGCTTTACAAAACCTGATGTAGGGAGGCCACCTTGCTTCCTGTTTTGGGACAGTGTTTGGCTGTTACCCCTGCATACCGTCATTCTTTGTTTTTTGGAAGAAGGGGTGATTGGGCACAGAAAACGTGGAACTCACTATAGGAAGCTATATTACAGTAAGACTTGAATCATTTCAGTTTACATACAAGCAGGAATTTTCAGATATATGTAAGATGTCTCAGTGTGAAATTCTTACAACTCTAGATGATTTTTAGGGGGTTTAAGGCTTATAATTTTAAAATGTTATTCTGGTAGGAGCAGAAGCTGTGTCCTGACATGTTCGGAGATATGTCTGAAACAGTCCTTGCCACGGAGGTCTTGCAGTAGAATGTAATTAGGGTTCTCTATTCTGTAATGTGTTATATTAATTAGCAGTCAAAATCCAATTTTTAAAGCCCAGCTTTGAAATGTATTTGCCCTTCAGGCCACGTATCGTGCTGCCACAGCACAAAGTGTCCTATTTCACTGGGCTGATCATAAAGTAAAATACATAAAATACATGTCTGCATATATTTTCCAATTAGAAGGAAGGGGGGACACGACCAATTGCCTTGTAGCAAATTTAGTGTTTTATTTTCAAAGTTGGATGACTGTGCTCTGCAGCTTCTCTCTGCTGTTGAAGATGATGACACAAACCCTTGTGGGGCAGGCAGAGCTTGGCACAGGGACATGTTTTGTCCCAAACTCCATGAGTGAAATACTGGTGTGATATTGGGGGGGGTGGGTCACAGCCCAGCAATAACCTGCCTGGCCGGGGCAGCCTGCTTGGCCACCCGAGTCCCTGGTGGAGCAGCACTGCAGATAAGGAAATCTTGTTAATAGTTTATTGTTTATTCTGAGTTGGTGTTTTATTCCTGTAGAAGCAGATTGTTCCTTTAGGCAGTTTCAGGTTTTCACTGCTGGTCCTCCTCTCTGCTCCCCTCCTCTCCCTGTCTGGGATAAAAGAGGGGAGGTTTGAATGCGCATTGAACAGTGGTCCTAAATCTGGCTTCACCCTGCGTGCTGCTCAGAAATTTACATTTTCATGCTGGTGGAGGGATACATGTGAATCTCAACGATCTTTCAAAATTTTTCTTTAAATGAAAGCAAAGCTGTTGCTCACCATTCACCCCATTATATAGGGGCACAGGACAGCCAAAGCGTGATACTTGATAGAGGGAAAACCTTGTGCAGGGCTTCCATTTTCATATAAATGCTATATATTTTGCATCCTCTTCTTTTCTTCCCTGATCTGCAGTTTGATAAAACCATTTTTTTAAAGTATAATTAGAAGAAGTTTATATGTTGTATTTTTAAGTATACAGATTAATAAAATCTTAGTATAGGAATTAATCAATATTAAACTTAGTATAAAAATTAATATAATCTTTAAAAGGAGGTAGCTTTTAAAAAAGGAAGATGAGGAAGATTAAAAGCACAGATCTGTCAAAGATGTTTTGGGTTTTATTGAACTCAGTGGACCCTTCAAGTAAGTTTAGTATGTGCAGCTTTTCCACAGAAAAAAGGGAAAGTCTTGACAGAGATAGTCTAAATAGTTTTTGAGCTGCTGCTTTCTGAGGAGTAAAAATAAAAGTAAGGTAAAAGTAAAAATAAAGCACTCCTAGTCATTCCTTCTGGCAGATATCCACCCTCTGTGCTCATGTCCACCTTAAAAAAAAGAGTGAAATGCTCTAACATGGTACTGGCGTGGCCTTGGAGGACATCAGGTGGCAGAAGTCGTCGTGCCAGGCTCTGTGAGGACAGAGCTCTCAGCAATTGGTGCCGTTGTTTAGTGCCTGTGCTCTGGCCAAAACTACCATCTCTGCCCCAGATCAGGGACTGTGGGGTGGGAGAGCATCATTCTTGGGCACACCAGGGGGCTGGTGACCCTTCCCATGGTCCCTGCCACCCTTACCCATTCTGTGATAATTTTGGGTGCAGTCCCAGGGCCAAGCCACCACTGCATCCTTGGGAAGAGCTCCTCCACACCCACAATCCCAGACACAGCCCACGTGGGGCTGAGAGTTGAGCACTAAAATAAAGATGTTGGGTGCTATAGGCCAGGGGAGTGTGGCACAGTGTGGTTCCCAGCACACCAGGAGTGCTGGTGCTGGTGGTTGAGCCAAGGGAACAGCCGTGCCAGTGGAGGTGGAGTGGCCAGGAGCCAGCCCAGGGACACTGGGAGTGCCTGTGGGACGCATTAATTCATCCAAATAAGAAAATAAAATCAGAGGAAGAGGAGGTATCTGTCAACCTGAGCAGAGTTTTGTGATTTATTTCATGATCTAGTGCCAGACAAAACACTGTGGTCAGCAGGAAATATCATTGAAATTTTTTCCATGTGTCTCTACAGCAAGATTTCATTGCAGAAGCAAAATTCTCCCTACGTGTTTTGGTCTCAAGAATTTATTATGGGTGAAAACAAAGCCTTATGCAATCTGTTGTGAGTTAAAATTAACATTTAGATCACCAAACAGATTCAGTAAAGGAAGATTTTAATGTAATATTTCATTCAGTTTTAAAGCTTTTGTATGTATTTTCTGAGTTGAGCATTTTTAGTTTTTAGCATTAGGAGTACTTGAATCATCGTATCGTGGTTTTCCCCTGAGAAGCAGGGGATTTTGACAGTGAAGAAGAGAAACTTGGTTGGTTTGCCCTCAGGAAGGACATGCCTAGTGATTAACAGGAGTTAATTCACTGGTAATTTTGATCTGTGAACTGTCAGCCATTCTGCATGTGTGTTTCTGTGCAACATGGTACTCTCAGTGCTGATTGCCAGGGCAGAGCTTTGAATTACAAATACCTTTCTCTTTATGAATGAATTTCCTTAACAGGCTTCTGAACAATAAATAATGCACTCTAATATGTCAGTGTTTTCATGACTCAAATATGTCTGTTCTTTACTTTTCATAATCCGGCCCCAAAAGGCTTGATTTCCTCTCAGGTATATCTGTGACTTGCTACTACCAAAAGGCACAGACCCAAACCTACCCCATCTGTCCTCCTTGTGGGGATAAGGGTAGCATTCCCCAGGGCCCCAGAGGGTTCCACCTCCCGCTCTGGGGGTGATTCCTCATCCTGAATGATGCTGGGGTGATGGATCTGGTGGGTGCTGGAGTCCTGGCAGTGGCAGTCGCTGTGTATACACGACTCAGGTTCACACATTGTTCAAATCACTTTATGAACAGGCCAGTTAATGTGTTATCAATGCCTTGGAGCTGGGCATTGGCATTAGTGAGTGTTAGAAATAAAAATACTTTAGGGTTTTATTCAGGTGAGAGCAAGTGGTGTGAGCTCTAATTGCTACATGAAGAGCAGCAGTAAGCAGGTGTTGTGCTCTAAAGGACCTGAGTAACATATTTTGTATCCAGATACTGCATCACAAGCTTCAGCCAAAATTACTGACTTTTTCAGTAGTTGGTTAGACATGACATTATAGATTGTGTAAATTTAATTCATGGTCATCCATATTCTAATGGATATGAGTAGTACAATCAAAATTTGATAATTTTTTGCTGTCTGTAGGTCACAACGTTATTGTGATTTGTGTTAGTAACACATGTGGATGCTTCAGATTCAGATTGTGGGATCAGGATGGGACAGTTTGTGCTAAAAAGTCCACAAACACCCAGGATTAATTTGTGCATGGGTTGTAATGTTTTCTTTAAAAGTATGGGTAAGGTGAGCACCTGCACTGGCACGAATGCTCCATTTTTCCACCACAGAGGTGGAAGCTGCTGTGGCAGCACAGCTGTGTGTGCGCAGCCAGAGCCGTCAGCAGTGTCAACATGCAGAATTTTTAAACAGCTATAGCTGCATCCGTATTCCTTTAGCTTATTGCCCTTTCATTTCCTCCTTGGTTTGTTTCTTTCCACTCCTGGCAGCCCAAAGGCTGCATGTGGGAAGGTTATGGCGTGACAGTTGATAATTCAGTGTGTCCTTCTGATTTATTGCATATTACTGAACCCTGCTTGGACACAGAGTTGCTCAGCTTACAGTCTGGGTGGCTGAGGTTATGCTCAGTCATGTTGACATGCAGCAGTCAAGATGCAGGCCTGGAGACACAGACTTGGAGAATTTGCAAGGAGGAAAAAGTGCATTCTGTGGATTAACTTGTTGTTCTTGTGCTCCCCCCATTGCAACTTCTGGACTTGATCCGGGCATTCCCACAAGCACGGGCAGGGGTAACTCCAGTGGCTGGAATCGGAACTTTTGGAGACCCCACCTCTGGCGGAGTTAAATCCCCACCTGAATTTATACCCCAGGGGGTAGGACAACGGTGGTGTCAGATAAGCTCCTCTCAGTAGTTGGGCATGTGCTGATTTTCAGGTGAGGCAGATTTAGTGACCAGTGGGCTGATAGCTTTCCTTTACCAAAAACGGAAATAGTTTCTCCTCTTTAGTACATCAAAATCTGTTAGCAATTTCAGTAAGTGCAATAATCATAATTTTGAATATATTATAGAAAAAATAGTCATGTAAATTAAATATAATTAATTTTATTTCTGTTTTTCAGGAGAGGTTGATGTGGACTGGTCCATCTCTCATAAAGACTTAGAGGTAACACAGACAATCAAATTCTTCTGTAATTCTTTATATTGATGCTCATTAACAAGCAAAGCAAGATAAATGGGATTCAGAAGCCCTTCAGTGGTGTTTGTGTGGGACCATAAGCAGTGTCCTCCCACGGGAGGAAGGAGTTCCCAAGTTGCAGCCAGCACAGAGACAGGAAGGGACAGGGATGGCGGGAGCAGGAGTGCCTCTGTGGGTTTTGCAAAGGAGGACACAATCTCTTCCTTTCCAGTCTCTTCAGAGGCCCAGGGATGTTTCGTGGCAGCCTGGTCCCATTGTCAGGGGGCACTGGGAGCCAGTGGTGTGTGGTGCTTTCCCAGGGTAGTGCTCAGTGCAGGGATGAGTGTGGAGAGGCTGCAGCCTGGAGTTCAAGGTGCTGGAGCATCCAGGAGGAGTGAGCTTCAGCTGCCAGGTCCAACTCCTTCCCTTTTTTTTTCCAAGGCCCAGTAAAGCTGATGAAATCAAGTAACGTTAACAAAATCTTTCTGTGAAGAGAAATGGTATTTTTATACCTCTCCCATTCACTCATCCAAAATTTTCATTTATTTTTTTAAAACTTGTCATGTTTACTAGGCAATGAAGGTTATAGATAGGATTTTCAATTCTGTCTGTCTGCACAGAAAGTATGTGTGAGGTCACTGAGAGAAAGACAGTTGTTTCCAGCTTCCCTTTTTTTTCTTCTTTTTTTTTTTTTGGTTTATAAATCTTTCTTTACAATTGAAAATTGCAGATTTGGTTCAGACTTGTGTAGCATTGTATTTTGTCCAAGCAGCTTCCCTTAATGTGTGCAAGGGAATGTGTAACTTGCATTTACAATTAATGTTAGTCATGTTTGTATTCTGAAGAAAATTCCAGTTTGTCATGACATAGCATGGTGAGTAAAAGTATCTTGGCTAGCTGAGGGAAAGCAAAAGTTCATAACTGCAGTTTTAAACAGCAAAAAAGAGTGTCCTGAAGTGGAAGTTTGGACAAGAACTTCTTCCAGACAATGCAGCTTTCTCTGTAATGGAATTATCCATTCCAAACCTGTATGTGTAAATTGTACTTGTGAAACATTAGATATGTGACTGATCACTACCAGCAGTGACCTTCACAATTCCCAGTTCTAGCAAACGCCAAAGCACAAAATCTCAAGTGGTAAATGCATTTCTCTCCCCATGTCTTACCAGGCACAGATATCCAACTATGCCAGCGTGAGACACAGCAGCATGAGGTACTACACAGCTGACAAAAACGCCACCAGTAGGAACTGCAACAGACCAGGACATTTGTCCAAGAACTGTCCCACTCCAAAGGTAAGTGAAACACTTAAATCACTCGTAGATGCAGCTGGTTTTCCTAATAGTCCCTTGTACTTGCAACTAGAAGCTTTTCTTCAGTGATTTATCCTTTCTTGGAAGGGTTGCTCTGAGTTGCAGAATACCTTGCACAAGGTCCATTTTCTGTATAAAATTATCTCTCTGTTTGGGGAGGTCATTGATTTTATTGTTTTTATAGAAGAAAAAATATGCAGAATCATATTGTAGAGAATGGTTTGGGTTGGAAGAGGCCTTAAAGCTTATCTTATTCCACCCCCCTGGCATGGGCAGGGACACCTTCCACTAGACTCTTTGGCTATACACTGAGGAAAAAAGGAGTGAAGTGCAATACAGAAACATCTTATTTTCCTATTTTAAAAACTGTTTGAAGATGTAAAATATTTTTCAATTGTATTTTCAACAAGGAGAACCTAAGGAATCCAAAAGACAGCCTTAGTAAATAAATGGAAGCAGATATCTGTATGACGAACCATGGTATGAATAAAATTAAAAAATCACAGGCAATACAAAACTGGAGCTAACTTTAAGCAACTCAAATAGATGCCAAGTATTCAGAAGGTTTGTCCCAGGGTTAGCAGTTTAAAAGTCAGTCTCTGCACTGTGAAGAAGTGGGGGCAGTCACATGAGAGCCTGAATTTACCAGCCCCCACAACAGAATCTGTAGGACCCTCAGTCCCCAGGGGACATGGGACATGAGGGGACATGGGGCTGCATCCCATTGACTCTTTGTGGGAAATACACTCACTCGCTGGGAGAATTGGATTTACAGGGATATAGACTTGGCCTCAGAATAATTTTCTGCGAATTGTGTTTGTCATTCCAAATGCTGGATTGTGTAAGTTACAAGGCTGTGCTGGACTGAGGCCAGCTTGCTTCAAGCACCCACCCAGGCACTCAACAACAGCAAGAAAATATTGTGCATTGAGGTAAAGACAGTGTAGTAAGTGAAGAAAAAAATCCAGTGATACAAAACCCTCTAAGATCATGGAGTTCCAGCATTCCCCAGCATTGCCAAGCCCACCACTAACACATGTCCCCAGACACCACAGTCATCATCTCTGTGTTCACTGAGCACAGACAACTGACACTGGTCATTCAACAGGTGCTGCAAAGTCCAAATTAAGAATGTGCAGGGAGTCTGTGGAGTCACAGCTTTGAGCTTTACTCTGTACATATTGTTCTTCCGCTTGATTCCTTGATGAAACACAACATCTCTGCAAGTCCTAGTAAGCCGTAGGCACTTCCTTGAGGTGGTTTCTTCTTAATTTCTTCTTTTGATTCTTTTTTCTTCAATCTTTTAAAACGTTGTTGCATAATTATTTTTTTTGTTTCTCCACAGAAAGTTCCCCCTTGTTGCCTGTGTGCAGGAAGGGACCATCTACAGCATAGCTGCCCAGCACGTTTCTGTCTGAACTGCTGTTTGCCTGGGCACTATTTCAGGGAATGCCTGGAGAGAGCCTATTGGAACAAACACTGCAACCGCTGTGACATGAAGGGCCACTATGCTGATGTGAGTATGGCCTGTGACACAGCTCAGTCGTCATTGGCTCTGTATTTGTCAAACATTGAATTTGCAGTCTCTTTGTGTTTCTTTGATTTTACATACTGTGTGTTTCTGTATGAAAATGTTGTGGTTAGTCTTTACATAACAATATCTCAGTTTTCGTGGAGAATGGTTGAAAAAAAACACAAAACAAAGTGGTGTAAACACTTGGTCTTCAGTTTAATTGGGGTGGAGAAAAACATCCTCATTTCTTTAGAGTGGAAGATCTAGGGAGGTTAAAATCAGGAGACAACAGCATGCTGCAAGCATTACCAGCAAGAGGTAAAGAGTAACTCTGTTGCTGCAAGAGTTCCAGGTCCAATTTTTTTCCCTATGATCAGTTATTAATCGATTATAATATTATTATAGAGGAGGAGTTTGAAGACTTGGGGTTTTATGTGATATACTTAAGTAAATCACAGGGAGATTAAGCATATTTTTCTCTTTCACCTTGTATGAAATTATTACAATTTTATATGTCTCAGAAATTCAGTCCTATATGTAGCAATCAACATTTTATGCTATTTTTTTCCTCAAATTAAACACAAAAGGTGTGGATAAAAGGCAAACTGTGATAACATCGGCATACATTCACACTTCATTGACTACCTAAAGATATGGCCTATGTGTTTGCCTTTCAAATACACCTGTGTGATGCTAGTTTTTTTGAAATTCAAAAGTACTTGAATCTCTTTCTAAATGTGTCCTCCCTGCCTTTATTTCTTCTGTTTGGTCAAAGAGTGTGTTACCGGGTCAGCGCAGACAGTGGTAGTACGTGGGATGTGCGGAGGAAACCCCACACATTTGGAGGTTTGATATTTCTTGTGATATTTGAATGTTTGAATAATATTATGTGGCAGTTTGACCCTGGCTACATGCCAGGATATCCACCGAGCTGCTTTCTCACCCTTCCTCTGCAAAGTAGCAGAGGAGAGAGGAAAAAAAGCAGTAAGGAATTAATGAGGATAGATAAGGGCAAAACAGACTCAACGCAGGGAATAAAACTTAAATTTATTACAAACAAGATAAAACTAAGAGAGTGAGAAATAAAACAGTCTTAAAGAAACACCTTCCCCCCCGCCACCCCTTCTTTCTTCCAAGTTCTCCCTCCCCCCGCAGCAGTGCAGAGGGGCAGGGAAGAGGGTTTGCAATCAGTTTGAGTCCACTCCTCAGACAGCAGTTCCTGCCAATCTGCTGTCCTGTGGGTTACTCCTCCATCGGGTGCAGGAGGGGGTCTTTGCACCCCAATGGTCTTCTATGGGCTGCAGGGGGACAACCTGCATCACCAGTCTTCAGCTCAGCTACAGGGGGTCGTGGCTCTGAGTCTTTCTCCTGCTCCTGTGGGGGAAGGAGCAGAAGACAGTCTTTGATCGACCTCTCCCCGTGGGTCCATCCACCCCTCGGGCAACAGTTCTCTTCAATCTGCTGCCCCATGGGTCATTCCAGGACATTTCCCAAGTCCTACCTGGGAAAACTTGTTTCAATGTGGGTTTTCCTCTCCATGGGCCATAGGTCTCCTGCAGGACTTTGCTCTGTCCTTCTATCAGTTTCAGCATGGTGCTCTTCCACGAGTAGCGGGGGGTCTCGGCAGTCCAGTGATCTTCCACAGGCAGCAGGGGCCTCATCCCTCAGTCTTGCCCCTGCTGGAGGGGAGAAGGGGGCCCCTGGGCCCCTCCTCTACCCCCCTCTCCCTTCTGACCTTGGAGTCTGCTTGTTATCCCATGTTCTCCTCCGCTCTTGTCCGGGCTGGAATTTCTTCTGAGCAACAAACCTCTTCCTCTGTTCTTAAATACGTTATCACAAAAGCGCATTTTCATTGGCTTAGCCTTGGCCA
This sequence comes from Myiozetetes cayanensis, assembly GCF_022539395.1. Lineage (NCBI taxonomy): Eukaryota > Metazoa > Chordata > Aves > Passeriformes > Tyrannidae > Myiozetetes > Myiozetetes cayanensis. Next base: position 258,269 of record NW_026087631.1, read on the forward strand.
TCACTAAGGAAGTCCCTCTTCTTTATAGGATAGGACAGTGAAACTTCTAGTGGCTTCTAACTGAAATCCCCCTTGTAGCCCTCCCCTTGCTACTAAACCTGTGACATATTAGAAATTCAAATTTGATCTTCCTCTTCTAGATGTACTTTTACTTATAGCTAATGTGCACACAATACCTTTAAAGAACATGAATGGCACCCCTGTTCTGGTAGGCAGAGAGACAAAACTGTAATCTCAAGCATCTTTGCCACCTTTTCTCTTTTACACGTTTTGTGACATGAGTTCTCATAAACTGATAATCTTTCCTGTAGAGAATCATGAGTCCTTTATCATCCAAAATTTTAAATCCTACCTGAGTTGTGCAAGTTATCAGGAAAATCACAGCATGTATTTTTTCCTGCTCGTTAGGTCCACCTTAAATCAGAAAGGTTTGTCCTTGAAACTTTGGGCAATTCTCTTGCAGTCCTGCGTGAGGCTGCCTGTGGGGGGAATGCTGGAGTGTCCGAGCAGTATCTCTCCTGCCCTGTCCTCGAAGAGAGAGACAGCATGGCAGAACAAAGGTAAAGCAATCAAAACCAACAGTAAATCTTTCCTGTGAGGCCAGCAGGTGATCCAGACACAAAGGGAATGTTTGGACAGGACAAGTCTGCTACTGGTGGCTTAAAGATATTTTTTTTTGCATCTGGGATATTCATAGTGGAAGAAAACACTTTCCCACATTGAAACTTTTCTTTGTGGAGAGGATCACCAGGGAAGCTGTCTGGAATTGAAGAGAAAGTGAGGATTATCATGAACCTGTGAGTGCAAGCCTGTTACCAAGACAGGGTAATGATTGTCCAAAAGCTGCAGAGGAATGTGAAGGTGAAATGACCCAGTTGGTGATGGCAGTGAGACACCTCATGCCTGACTGGTAACTGAGTGGCAAATGCAAGGGCAGTGTGTAGTTGGGGTCTCAGGGAGAGCTGCAGGTCCAGGCCCACCAGCCACGTGCACTGAGCCAGCAGGCAGGAACCACAACAGCAGCACATTGAGATGGGTGTATAAATATGATATGCATGGGGGGATTCAAGGCTGCTTTTGTAAAGGAAAAAAATCTCACTTCTTGGGAATCTCTGAAGTTCTTCAGAGGAGCAGGTTGACAAGCACGTGTGTAAACATGATCCAGTTGACATAGTCTACAAATTCCAAAAGACATTTGACAAAGTTCCTAACCAAAAGCTTTTAAGAAAACTAAACAGGCATGGAGTACAAGGATAAAGGTGGGAGATGCTACTGTGACATGAGAAAAGGTGAACAACAGGGCAACAAAATTTGCTGAGAAGGCTGAATTGCTTAGAGAGTCAGTGCTGTGAGCCAGCTGTGAGGAACTGCCCAAGGACTGTAAGAACTGGAGGGAGAACACAGTAAAATGGCAGATGAACTTGAACCAGGGAAAATAATCATATCTTGGCATATGAAATGATGGGTTCTGAGCATTACTACTCAGGACTCAGATTATAGTTATGACAAGCTGTAATAAAAAAGTGAAAAGTTAGGAATCATCAGAAAAGCAAGGGACACCTCAGCACGACTTTGGTCCCTCTTTTCTGCATCCCTCAGCACAGCCACAACTCCTTATCCTGGAAGGGAGGTTACAGAGGGAAGGGTATGTGAAGAGCTTCAGAATCATCTGTGATGAAAGACAGTGATCAGGAATCAGTTGTTCACTGTTTCTTTGAGCGCGCCCGACAGTCAGTAGGAGCCAGGTTGGGAAAAGACAGGAGGAGGTGGCTTTCTGTGCAGTTGACAGTAGACCCATGAGTCTCCTTTCTGAGGGATGCAGATCTGCTCTGCTTCCAGAGGAAATGGGAGCAGTTCATGGAAGAGAAATCACAGAATCCTACAACAACAGGTTGGAAGGGACCAAGACAGCCTAGCATGCTCTCCAGGCAAATCCTAAGAGTGTCCAATGCTGGGGAATCCACCTCCTCCCTAGGGAGGTGAATGTTCTCCTTGTGAAAAGTCTTCTCCTGTGTGTCCAGCTGGAGTTTCCCCAGGAGTAACTTGTAGCCATCACCCCTTGTCTTTCCCATATGACTCCTTGTAAAATGGCAGTTCTCATCTACTTGTTATAGAACATATGTAGTCAAATGCTTTGGACGCTCAAAGGAAATTGCAATTTGTCTTTCCCAGCCAGTTCACTCCCTTTTATTGTGACAGAGAGAATGCAGAACAAGGTCCTGTACACAGTCTGTCAGAGTGACTCTCCACAGCCACACTTTTATCCAGAAGTGAACATGACATAGCTCAAGGTGCTTCACCTGGTTCAGTTAGACAACATTCAGAGTTATTTAAAACATTTACAGAGTCATACATTTATGAGATGTTAGGTCAGTCTCTTTCCCTGAGACAGCACTGAAAATGGATGGAGTCCTTTTAGCTGGAGTTCTATTGGAAGCAGCCTGGCCTTGTGTGGTTTCCTCGGGAGGGTCATAAGAGGAGCCATGTGGGCAGGTTCCTTGGCAGTTAGGTGGATGTCGTGATCCTCATGGCTGGTGTACCTCACCTGCCAGCGGCAGGGCTGGGAGAAGGACTCCATGAACAGGATGATGTTGCAGGGAGCAGACAGACAGGGCAGTGTCTCCATACGTACCTGGGAAAAAACAGCGTGTGGGTGCTCAGTGAGCCAGCTAGGTTCGCCTAGGAGCTGGCAGCCAGCAGTGCCTGGTGCCCTGCAGCCACACTGTGACTGATGGCCTGGTGGTCTCATTTCCAGTGCCCTAAACACCCTGCTCCTTCCAGGGAATCAGACAGATACATAAATCAGCATCTTCTCCATGTTTCCTGACACTTTTTCTGGTGCAAGCCACCATTGGCCTCTTCTCTCCTGGGAAATTATGCCTCTCTTGTTTCCAGAACCTGTGCCACTGCTCACCATGGGGATGTGGCCACTGCTGCAGGCTGGGATAGGGCTGAAGGTGCAGGGATGGATCCACAGGTGTGGCTGGTGTCCCTGTGGCCAAGTGGCCTATTCCCACTGGCAGCACCACGGGCCCCCGGCCCTCACCTGGGCAGAGAGCGCAGGGTTTGCCTTTTCTCCTTCATTCCCCAGCACCGTGCCCCATCCTTCACATGTCTGGCATGTCCATGTCCAGCCAAGGGTGAGCGCAAGTCCACGTTACCAACAGCAGGGTTGATGCCAGCAGCTACTCAGCTCTGCCCACCTGGCACTGGCAGCAGAGGCCGTCTGCACCAGCAGCGTGGGGAGAGGTCTCGACATCTGCTCGTGCAGGAGTGGTTTTGAAGGGAAGCATTGTGTGTTTTCATGGCAGTTCCCATGTGGAGGTGATGAAAAGTGTGTGTTTTGGCAAATCTTTTGTTTTATTGTGGTGGCTTGCGGCGGGGCAGCTCCAAGCAGCCGCCGCTGCTTTGACAAAGCACCAGAGGATTCTGTTAAAAAGTTGTGTTTAGTAATTGTAGTCGTCGTGTCAGACCATAACTGACTCGGAGCTGAAGGATTTTTGCGAGATGAGTAGCTGTGCCAGCAGGGACCCAAGTCTCCTGGGCCAGCCGCGCTCTCATTAAGATTTGCCGCTAGCCGTGGCGGTGTTCGGCAAGTATGTGACGTGCATGCTGTTATTGTATGCTTGGCTTGTCAGCCTGCAGCTTTCTGACACTCACTTATGTCACTCTTTATTCAGAGACGAAGAAGCTTTTGATAATTTGACAAGACAAGCTCTTAAACGATCTAGGTCATGGCCTTCACTGTCTGTGATTGTGAACATATTTCCTGAAAGCCCTGTCACTCATCACAGCTACATTTTCTCCCGGGGAGCCGCGGGCCCGTCCCGGTCTCCTGTCAGCGCGTGCATTTTGGTTATTCATACGCCAAATACAGTAGCGGGGTTTTTCCTTCCCTTTTGCCGGCGCTCGCATGTTAGCGGGGCTAATCCGCTCCCCCGCGCCGCGCGCCCCGCAGGGCCGCCGTCGAGGGCCCTCTCGGCGCGAGGCAGACGACCGGCCGAGGGGAGCGGAAAGGAGGAAAGGCCGCTTAGTGCCGGTTTTGTGTTTGTTCATTGTTGTGGAAATATGAGAACTGGTGGCAAGGGCTTCGTCTATTGAGCACTCAAGTCCCGGTCTGCTGTCAGGGGCTGTTTGAGATTGAGTGTTTTATTTTCTTTGATGTTCACGTTGGAGAATAGGGAAGTGGGAATTAAACAACAGATGCTTTAAGCTGTTGTTCTGGTAAAACAATAATTAGCACCTGACAAAATTAAGTACGGGTCAAAACATGAAGCACCCAGCCCTGATTCGCCCGGTGTGGCACCTAGCACTGGGTCAGCCTCAGGTACGAGCAGTCACCCATCCACGCTGACTGGACGCGGTCCGTGGCAACAGTGGCATGGATTTGTGGAAATAATGGCCCAGTGCTTGCACGACCAAAGGTGTGGGCAAGTGGGGGGACATGCCCCTTGCCCATGCACGCAGCGGCCGTGCGTTGGCACTGGCGCTGCCCTAAGGAGTAAGCACCTTTTGTGCTGGTCTGCATGCAGGTAGGGCCAGGCCACTGGGGCAGGAAATAAATGCAATTTTATTTTAATGTACTTCATCACACTGCCTTAGTAACTCTGTAGTGCAAGGGCTTTTCTTTAAAAGAGTGCTGTTCATGGCTAAGTTCTTCTAAATAAATAAGGAAGATCACAGGTTTGGCAGCAGTTGTCTTTGGCCGTGGTCTCTTCCGTAGCAAACTGTCTCTGCTTCATTTGAGGAGCCAGTATTTGGTAATATTTGTTAGTTATACTTTTTGTCATTCCACGATAGAAGATGCAGACAATAACCCTGAGCTGATGTGAGGTAACAGTTAAAGGCATTGCCTCTAAAAGGCCATTGTTTAATACTCACCCCTCCTCAGCTATTCTACCCGACTTCTTAATGGTGAGCAGTATTACCCCAAGTCACCATCTGAATGAAGGGATATGCTTAGACACCACCTTCGTCTTCCTTGCCTCCCTTTTTTTTTCCCACCCCCTTAAAGGGGGATAAACCCCACCATAAGGATGGTGGGATAAGGATAAACCCCACCACTGGACAGCACCACAGAGGTACCAGGACTGCACCTTTCCCAGAGTTTTAGCAAGAGCCAACTGTGGTTCCCACTCTGAGTTACAGATTTTCACTCAAAGTGATCGTGTCCAGACTAAAAAAAATACCAAACCGAATGATTATTCAAAAACAAAGTAATTTTTATTATTATGAGGATTATTAAATAGCTGTCATGTGAGTAAAGGTCATACCACATAGTGGCATTTTGCCAGTATACGACAACTCATTGATTGCGATTTTTCAACCATATTAGCCTGGGCACACTGTGGTAATCAAAAACTATCCAGAACTAATGTATAAATAACTGCCTGCTCCCCCTGAGCCAGACCAGCACAACTCTCCAGCACAGCTTAAACCCCTTCAGGTCTGAGAGAGATGCTGAGATCTCTGGCTCAGTATTTTACAGGTTAGAGGGTGTTTATGTGTTGCACCTCTGAATGCTGTGTAAGTTAGGGAAGGAGGAAAATCCTTTTGTTTGCACTCAAAAACAGCTTGAATGTGTTCAAACCATCAGATCCTCAGTGAGGAATGTGATGTCCTTCACACATTTCTTTTATAGAAACATTAATATAAAACTCAAATATTTACACACATTATTTGAGTAAGAGGAGAAATGTTGAACCATAACACAGAACAGATTGTAGATTTTTCTGCAGAAAATTGTGTTACTGGGGAATGAATAATAAATAATATTGTTTCCATCACATCCAGGAAAAACACGAAGTATGTGCCATAGGGGGACTGGTGAAAACTTGGATTTTATTTTGAGAGATACTGGTTAAAGTTGGAGTCTTTTTAATTAACACTCTCCATCAGAATAAAAGAAGGCAAGAATTTAGGCATAAGTGAAAAATGTATTTGAAATGTGAAGAAATGTTAATAGTACTCATTTGCAAGTAGTCATGAGGCTTCAAACGTTTGAAATTGCAGCTGCAGCATATTAGGGAGAAGCCATGGAATAACTCATATTTCTTAAAATACTGAAACTGGAGGTTGACAAACCAAATTGCTAATTGTTTAAATCACTAAGGAGCAGTTCTAATAAGAGAGTAAATGTTCTAAACAGAAGTGAAAGCCCTCCACTGCAGTAACTGTATGCCGAAAGGACAAAAAGTGCCACTATTTCCATGTCTGTCTGTGGCTCGAGGGCCATCAGAAATATTGTACATTTTGTAAAACCATTAAGAACGCCTGAGAGAGTGACCTCAGCCTCAGTGACCAGCAACACATTCTGATTTTGTTTAAAGATCCATGTTTCCCTCTTTCCTGTCTCTCATGTGTCCCTCAGATCTATTGTGTCACTGCTGTGACTGAAAAACCTGCTCTGAAAATTTTTTTTACAAAAGGCTGCACTTAGGATTTGATGTGAGAGCCTGGCAATTTAAAAAATAAAAATAATAATAAAAAAAAGCAAGTAAGCCATTGTAAAAATAGAAACATTAAAGCAATCTGTTATGGTTCTTGTTTACAACTCGTCTGACATGCGGTTGCTGAGGATTATTAAGTGTAACAATTATATTTTGATTAGGAAAGAGATACGTACAAAAAAAGATAAAATGTTTCTGTTCCTACATGAAAGGAAGGCACCTTGTAATTTAAATTTCAGAACATTATGTAAATTTAAAATGTCAGAAATGTAGAATTTAAATCTGCCCCTGTTTGTTTTGCAGCATTAATGCTTCCTACAGTCACAGACACACTGCTCTCCCAAACTTCTGCCCCTCGGAGAAGAAGGGCAGAGAGAAAACTGTTACTGGCTTTCTGACAATGGCAGGGAGTGTGTTAAAGCAGTGTAAAATTCAATTAAACTGTCTAGCCAGGTTTTTGAAGCTGAAATGCAGACCCTTTCAGTTAAGCTTCTTATTTTCCTGTGACCGACACCAGTGGATACTGTGTTATGCCAAAACCAACAGGCTGTAAAGCACCTTGTTTCATGCTCCTAGCTGATCAATATTTTTATTTTCCAGGCTTGCCCAGAAATATGGAGGCAGTATCACCTAACAGTAAGTAGAAACACCTTTTTTATTTTCTTCTACACCCAACCTATTTACTCCTCTGTGAACTGCTGACCATAAAATATAGACAAGCATCTTCTGTGAGAAGATAATAAACATCTGAAGAGTTTTTGAACTGAAGAAGGCAATGAAACACTGTCTCTATTTTTAAACATCTTTAGAATTCTAATTTTTTTTTAATACTTCAATAATCAAATGAGTACCTTGCTTCTCTCCTTTCAGTGACCACATTTACACATAGAAAGAGGGCTAAATTTTAAGTTGGGATGCACAGCAGGACCAATAATCAGATATCCCAGATGCTGGTAATTAGTAACTCTGTGTGACAAAACTTTCCTCTTAAATGAGTAAAATAAATCTCAGTTAGAGTGGAGACATTAATTTGAGCAAATAAACTCATAAACTTTTACAGATAATTTTTAGTTGTCAGGATATAGCTATGATTGCTTCTTTGGCCTGCATTAGTTGATGTTTAATCTTTGAAACAAGAAAATACAGCTTTGTGAACTGTACCAGTGTATTACTTAAGGTTTTTCCTCATATGTAAAACAGAGATAAAAATAAAACAAAATGCATATAAATTTGGCTAATATTGAAACCTGTTACGATATTTAATCAGTTAAGAAAATATTCCGTGGATTGGTCTCACAGGTCTTGAATAGATTATTTTCCAAAATTGTCATACATAAAAACACGTTTAAAGATCAGGGTTTCGTTGTCCCTCTGAAGCTTGGCTGTCGCCGCTCCCCAGATCGGCCGTGCATGTATTTTGCTGTTACAGATAATTAAGCCCCACTCTCTGCTCAGAACAAAGTAGAAAAGTTTCTCCATTACTTTTCTTTTCGGGTCTTTCGCTTTTTCTCTGGAGCAGTAGACGGGATGTGCTTTATAATTTGTGCCTCCATCTCTCCGTGGCAGTGGAATGCTCTTTTTTCTGCTTTTTTGCTTCTAAATTCAATGAATAGGAGAAATCTGCACTTAAAACCTTACATTTGTGTTTTGTGCATAAAGATTTTAACACAAAGATCTGCACTGGAAATCATCCACCCTTCCTGAGAATTTACTTTTAAACAGAATTGATAAAGACTTTTTGTTGGGTTTTTTTTTTAAAGGCATTATGAGCAAAAGATGCATTCACTGAATATTTTTGTTTGCTTTTTTAAAACTGGATGAAGGAAAAAGGTAAATGCTGTCTTTTGTTATAATCCCTGAGGGTGCATGTAAAAACAATTTCTGAAATGTTTATGATACTTAGAACTTAATAATATGATAAGTATGTTTGGTGCAATAACATCTTGTGTTTTGTTTTTTACTGAGATCTAAGATTCAATTTCATTTTAGTCTCACCTGCCACTGATAATTCTTCCAAAAGTGTGTTGCCATCAAAACTCAGAAAATATTTATTTCTGTAAAAAAAGTGTGGAGTAACTTAAATCTGACCAAGTTGTTATTAGGCCAGATTTTGAAGTACCTTGAGATAGAAAATTTTTTCTGTGGATTTTGTAGTAAGCATTTAGTGTTTACACTTAGTTCAGTATAAAGCTAAAAAATGTGTGTCAGAAAATACTCTTGTTAGAAAATTTAGTGCTTACAAATACAAGTGTATTATTAAAAACATTTGGAAATTGGTGGCGCATTTTAAGGACATTTTTATAATGTGGTCAAATATGGGCACGCGAAGATTAACTGATATCAAGTCAAACTGTAGCTTCTGATAAATAATTTTTTTTATTTTGCAGTGAACCACAGATTATCTGCAAAAAATCCACATTTCTGACACGTGGGAAATGCTTTGCACACCTCCATTTTTTGCATGTGAAAGGTCCCTTTGGTTCAAAGTTACATTAGCAGTCAGATTAAATGTGGAATTTAAAAATTTGTGTGGTAAAAGACATACTTAGTATTTACAATAAGTAAATTGAAAGAAACTCCATTATCTGAATTGTTTAAAAGTGTGAGTCCTGGCTTTCATTACTCCCTTTAAATATTCTCTTTTACACCCAAAACAGAAGAGAAGTAAATAATGTTCTGGCAAGAATCGAAACTTCTACATTTGAATAATGTATATTTTATATATATTATATATATTTATAGCATCGTAACAAAAAGCCATGATTTTTCAACTCTCATATCAGCATATTAATATTTCACTTTGAAAGCAGCGTACAATTTTCCTAGCTTAGAATAGATATTTCAGTACAAACAGGGTAACAGCTTAAGAAAAAATAAGAGAAGTTTAAAATGAAAGTGCAGTTGTGCTGTTGCAGCACGCAGAGGCTGTCCATCCTTGGGGGCCTTGGGAAGCTTTTCCTGCACTTCATCTGTGGATACAAACACTAGATTGAAACTGGTTTTGGTAAATTGGTGGTGAGTGTCCCTCACGCAGGTCCGTTTAGTGCAGATCAACCCGGCCATCAGGTTTTGTGATAAAACACCTTTTTTTTTTTTGCATCACTCAAAAATGACCATCACAGATTTTGGTCAAATGTTTCACATTCTATAAAGTATTCTTAGTTAATTACTGTGAATGCTGGTGAAGAACCACATGGCCTTCCACCTCTCTCTTTTGTGAGGCTTTTGGTTATTTTACTCATTTTCCAGTGCTTTCCTAGGAGATGGACTGCCATCTATTGACTCCTCAGAGCCCCTGCATGGTGCATGGGGGAACTCAAACAATGACTCAATAACAAGCCCATTCTGCTCTTGGGGATGGTGGAAGGGTTTGTTGACGTTGGCCTTGGTGACACATGTGGGCACATTACAAATAATTTGTTATGTGAGCAGAAATTTCTTATTCCAACCAAAACAGACTTCCAGAGCAAAGAATCTTAAAAAGAAGTGTCAAAAAGGTTTATAACTGGAATAATTTAATTTGCCTTTTGATGGAAAAAATATTATCATATGGTATTCAGTGAAGCTTAAATCTAAGGGCTCTGTGATAATCAGAGCTTTATAAGTGAGTGAAGTTAGTTTCTTTAAACTTGTTCTTTCAGCTGTCTTAGCTGAAATTATTCTGGAAAAAAACCCAAACAAAATCAGCAGAACATTCCAATTCCTACTGTGGTTTAAAATAATATTTAATAACCTCTTTAAGATGATGATTTAAAACATTTACACGTCATTTTCATCGTGACTGCTTTCTGTATTTCTACTGTATCAAAGAAGGGAAATTACATTTGTCAAAACATACTTCAAGTTTTTCTTCATGTAGGTATTCATTTGCAGTAAATTGGTTGGTTTTGATACCCACACATGTTTATCAAAAGGGTTATTGTCAATCAAATAATAGGATAAGGACTTCTTTGGCAGATTCAGGATAAACAGTTTTGATCGTAGCTTACTGCACTGTTAATAATATGTGTGATTTTTTGGGGCATGAGGCATTTGGAGGCCTTGTTGAGCTCTTTGGTCTGGGTTATGAGGAAGTTTAGCTTACAACTTTGCCTTTCTAAATGCCAGCTGCTCCACAAACCCAGAGAAACACGGGCCATGTTCTACAGGACATGCCATCACACCCCCTCTCCACACTGAAGATAGAGGGGTGCTTTTTCACCCTCAGAGCACTTGGCTCTTTCTCATTCCCTTTTTCTTGTTGTTTCAGATTTCAGTTATAAATGTAGAAACATTTATTATGTATTGTGACTGGAGGCCAGGTTATAGCCCTCTTACTTCAAACAAAAAAGATAAATCCTAAATAAGACTAAAAAAGTCAGTAGAAAAACTTGTAAGAAGGTGGCACTCCATGATTTTCATTTGTTTGGTTTGGTTTTGCAGTTTATTCTTAAAAAAATGCATTTCCCCTCCAAGTTTGACCTGCTGCCTGTTCCCCTCGGTACATGCCCGGTGGCAGCTCTGTCTTCAGCAGGTCATGCACTGGAGGGGCAAAGCCGGTCCAGCGCAGGTCCGGGCTGACACATCCTGTGGGGACAGCCCTTACCCCCCTGCTGTTCGTGCCAGTGTCCCACCACTCTCGACTGGCCTTCCAGGGAACTCCGTGGGGTGGGTCCTGTCCTGTGGTCACCCTGTAGCTTCACTGGCCGAGCAATCCCATGAATCTGCTGCAAGCAGCTGCCTTTCCACCCGGCAGGCGACTCACCAGCGAAAAGAAGAGGATATTTATTTATTTTCAGTGCATAGTGAACCTGTTTTGCTGCACTTCTGCCGTGAGCCCCCACAGTGCAGCCCAGACTTCCCCAACAGTGCTGCGGGGGGACACCCAGGGAACGTGCACGGGGCCCCCTCGGCGTGTGTTGGTGTGAGATGGAAACAGATCTCACCACATTTGCATTGTCAGGGCAGCTTGTGCCATACAAGGATGGACATGGCCGGTCTGGCTTAGGAGCAGGATGTGGATACCACAGGAATGAACTTTGCAAGTGTTAGAATCTTCTTCAGTAAAAAACAACTGAATAAAGAAATTCTGTCCCTAAAATAGACAGAGCAGGGTTTTTATTTTCCTGATGTGTTTCTCAGTGTTGATGTGTGTGTTAAAACATGAATCCTGCTGGGCCTAGGTGTTTTCTTTCTGTAGGGATTACTCATTTTTAATAACCCTTTCCTGCCTCAGTGCCTCTCCATCCCCCATGCCCTGCCTTTACCAGTCTCATCTGTGTGAAAGCTCCCAGGCCAAGATGGCCACCAACAGAGTTTTAGAACCATCAGAATTTTTAACTAGCAGAAGCTATCATTTAACATTCTTTTTGATAGTTTGTTAATCTTACTTTTAATCCACTTACATAAAGGAAGGTGAACCAGGAACTGACTGGTTTGGCCCCTGGGTGTAATAGACATGAAGGGACAATGTATCTTTTGTGTTTAGATGTTGCACTCAGATTTCTTTGTGTGCATTATTAAAATTCCTTGCGGCCTGCCACTTTTTTCCTGAAATAAAAATATAAGTCATGTCCATGAAAGCCAATTTTTTTACGGTGTGACTTTCAGAAATGGAAGATTTAAATTAATACAACCCTGACTAAAAATGTGTAAGTTTGAGCGAGAGAGAGAGCACATTTGGTTTTCAGAGAGGGGTGGTTTTTTAGGTGAGGGAAGGGATGGGTTTAACAGTATTTTCTGCAGGAGGTTAATCCCCTGCCTCCCTGCAGCCGTGGCCATGACATGGCTGCAGGACTCTGCTGACCATGGCAAGGCACAAGGCCAGGGACTGTGGGATCAGTGCACTCCTCTGGAATGCTTCTAGCACCTGGCCGATTCCTCTCCAGGTGTTTTAAGGCTATTTCTAGTAAGTCTGGTAAAAACACCACATCATTTATGAGATAGGCCATGTATTTTTCATATTTTGAAATCCCAGGGCGGCCCCTCATGTGCCAGTGCTTCAGTATCCATTCAGCAGGATATTTTACAGCGAAGGCAACCCAGAATTCGCAGGGATATGGATTTGGGATAAAGCTGACTCTGGCTCTTGTGGGGTTTGGGGAGAGACAAATGCGTGGAGCATGGCAGTGTCCCCGCACCTGCTCCGATGCAGAATTTCCTGTCCTCGGAGAAGGTGCTCACGCTGTTAGCCAGAGGAGGAGGTGGGGCAGAGGCTGGCCAGCAACAGCCAGATATTTTGATTTTAAACTATCATTTTGCATTGTCCAAACTTTGGGCCCTTTTGCAAGGGGTTTTCAGTGTCAGAGGTGTCCCTGACATGCTGCCCGCCCTTGCGCAGCTGTCCTGTAGAAAACCAGCATGTCAGAGGGAGTAGGCATGCTGGGCAGGAGGCTTTTACTATACAAATGTTTATTTTCCCCTTCTAGTTGTAATGTGCCCTGTGTTACCATTCTGTTTCAAGTCTCACATAGTTTTTGAGAACCTTAACCCCAAATCTTTTCCTATTGCAAAGAAGTCATATTTCACAGAAGGCAGTATACCTTCCTGATAGCTTTTTTGGGTTTTTTTTTACAGAAAACAAAGAGAGTTTCAGGTCTTGAAATAAATGTTAATTTTTTGAGTTCAAAGCATATGCTATAGCTTTTGGTACAAAAGCATGCTAGCTATGGGTTCTTTCCCAGTTTTTACTTGGAAGTTGTGTTTAAAATATCACAAGGAAAAGAAGTAGATTTAGTAACCTTACATAATGTTACATACGTAACATGTCTTACAAGGAACCGAGCGAGCAGTTTCAGTGGGATGCAGGACCTTACAGCAGCACAGGCCTCAGCTGTTACTTACCTTTATCATGTAATAAACATGGTGGGAAATGTCCTGCTTTCTCTGACCGTTACCTGTCCTGTGCTCTTCCTCACTTTCTGCCCAGAAAACAAAATGAAAGGTGCTTTTAAATTGAGTGTTAAAGACCAATTACATCTTGACCAAAAATTGCATTTTGGTATGTCTCTGGAAGCAGTTTGTGAGTGGGGAGGGGGTGGAATAAAGGGCTGAACCAAGTAATTTCCATTTCCCTGATTTTGGGGTTCCAAATAACGTCGTCAGGGTGTTTGTCTTGGAGAGCAGAGTCCCGTAGAGAACCCCTACTTCAGTGCGTTGATGTGGTGTCAGGAACCGCATTTGCTGCAAAAGCAATGTCTTTTGAGTCTGCCTTTGAAAGGGAAAGGGAGAAGAGCAGGAGATGGAAATCAGTATATTTTAACATTTTAAATCTGGTTGTCTGACCCCTGCATGCCTGGGACACTGTGCAGTATGTGACATTTGGTGACGTGTCCCGCCAGCCCAGCACACCCCAAAACCAGCAAGGTTTGGGTTATTTTTGTGATTCACCAAAGGTACTGGGTGAGGAGTTAATTAATCAGACAGGATAATCAGGGAAAGCTTTGCTGCTAAAATGTCTCCCCTCCATTTACTCAACCACAGTTCTTCTAAGGCAAAGGATTAAGATGATCTTTTCTTTAATACTTACCAATTTGGCAAAAAAGTTTCACCTCTCTTTCCTCTAGTTTGAAAAGGTGAATCTACACAAGCATTTAAATAATTTTTAGTATTTCAAGTATTAACCATCTAAATAAGGAAGATAGAATTTTCAAGCTAAAATGATGTTTCCAATGCATTTTAAAGACGCATGAAATCTGAATTTTTCTGTGCCCTCTTTCAGCATTCAGTGCCATGTGTGAATACTCAAAGTTCCTATATTCTGAAAATTACTCCTCCAAACTTGCTATGAAGATTACTTTTTAAAGTTTTAGTAGAACTTAGTGGTGGTTTCAAAATTCCACAGGAAACATCGTCTGTGATCTAGCAGACATTTTAAGATGTAAAAAAAAATATCACACTTGCACATAGGTAACATAAAAAGGATTTTGGTACGTTTTTGTATTGCAAAATGGAAAATATGTAAAATGTCACTAAATCTGTTTTCACTGTGTGGTTTATCCTACCGGTGATTCGTGTGTCAGAGCAGCCCAGAGCTCCTGCCAGTGAGACAGTAACTTCCTCAAGTTATGCTTGATCATGTTAATAATCTACGGATTAGGATTCCTTAAAAATATTCAGTGATTTAATTCCGAGAGGGTCTATCATGTCAATGATATTAATACATCTTGTTAGGTCCTGTCATGTGAATGGAAAAGTTACTATCCCCGTGACAGAATTATCCTGATTTTGATTTCAAGTGTTGAAGAATCAAGCTTAAAGGAAATTAAAAGGAACCAAGGGCCAGCACAAAGTGGTGAGGAACTCAGAGCTGTGAGCAGGTGCTAGGGGAGAAGCCTCAGAGGTGTGAGTGAGGTGCACGGTGTGTGAACACACAATGTGGTACCCACGGAGGGCCACAGAAGGAGACATCCCACAGAAATTTTGGCTACGGGGGAGTGAAGCTGGGTCTCTGCTTTTGACTCATTTTTGATTGTTGAATTTGGGTTAAACTAACATTTGACAAACATAGCCCAGCATTTGCTGGAACTCAGAAACGGGCACAGACAGCACCCCCTGCCTCAACAGCCACCCCGTGATGGAATTGGCACAGACAACCCACTTGTGATGGAATGAGCACCCCAATCCATGGTTAGCCTGACAAGGCCCCTTTCCCTGGTCCCTCCTTGGTGCCTCCATGGTGCAGTGTTGGCCAGCATGGGGTGGTGAGGAAGAGGTGCTGGTTTTACATCATAGCAGATGAGAAATTCATAAGGGAATGATGGTCACTTCCTGGTTCAGCCTTCCCCACAGTAGAGTCCAAAAGCTCCTTGTGTTTTTTTTCCTTTTTTCTTTTTCCTCTCCTCAAATTTGCGGTTTCTGCACATGTAGTCGCTGCTCACCTTGTAGCCAACAGAAAGTAGTTTTGTGTTGTTTCTTGACTCTGCAGTTAATTCTGTTTCTAAAGAATTTTTATAACTTCTTTTGGCACTTAAAAGAAGGGGTGGTGAGCACCCATGCAGGAGCACAGACACTGGAAGCTTTCTGTGGACTATGCAATAACCGTGAAATCTCTCCTCCTTTAAAATTAATTGCACCTTATTTGCATGAGATACCCAGTTTCTGTCTGCACTGTTGATGGCAAATGAGATCCTGCTTAAATTAATTCTGATTTTCTGATGGTGGCATGAAGAGGCAAAGAAAGGAAAAATTATAGCACTGAGATACACAAAAGTTTGCCTGGAGAAAAACAGTTTTAGTCAACAGCATATTTAGATCGTGTGAGAGAGCAGAAATCTGAAATGCTTTGATCCATTTTTAGATGTTGTAGGCTATTCAGGAAGTTCCAAGTCATATTAACATGAAAACTTTATGGAATTGAAAAGAATGTTAAGAAACAGGTGTGCAAGAAGAATGTGGAGCAGCTTTTGTTCATCAGTGGTAGTATACAGATTGTCAAGTGTTTCTGCAAAGACACAGTTGAGATGAATGTCACTTGTAGTAAAGCAGGGTACAAATAATTATGGCAATGCTGAATATATATGGTGGTCCTTAATGGCGAACACATGAAAAAATTGAGGAGGTGGATAAACATTAACATGTGCAGTTGGCATCTTGGCAATATAAGGAAAGTGCTTCTGTGAAATTGTCAGTTGGTTAAGGATGCTGCAGTCTGAAGCCCATCAGTTTAAAGGGAAATGTTCAATTATTGTCTATTTAGAACATGCCCCAAAACTCACTTCTGGCAAACTGATGCAGTGCTCACCTGGCATCTTGTATCCTCCAGGAGCACTACAATTTTTTTCCAAGTTTACTTTAATTTTAGCTGTGATTAGAAATCACTTCAAAGTAAATATTTATTAAGAATGTATTTATCAAGAAATATTTCTTAAGAATGCTCCCATAAGAAAGTTATTTCACATGTTGTAACTTCCTCCTTTTGCGTCCGATTGTGAGGGGCTATCAGCAGACGATGTGAAGGTTAAAGAGAGAGAAAGGAAGCTGTAAATCATCCAGAATGACAGTAAAAATTAAAACCTTGGGGTTTGTTGGGCTCCCTGGAGTATTAGCTAATAAATATAACCATGCTTTAGTTCTGTTCATCTTCTGATTTTACAGGCTTTGCAAATGTTTGTGTTCAGATTAATGTATAAATTTATGTGTAAGTATGCATACGCTTAGCACACACATATGTCTGCACAGTGCTGTGCCCAGGCACTTATATACATAAATATATATATATATATATATAAATGTTTGACCGGTCCCCTAATAAACATTCAAATAAAATATACGTGTCCTCGTGCACGAGTCTCCACCTCCTTCTCCTCCTCCTCTTCCTCCTCCTCCTTCTCCAAGGCCTCTCCCCACCTCCCCCACCCCACTTCAAAGCTTGTGGTCCTTTCTCCATCCGTGTACTAAAAGGTTTCTTTGTGAGCCAGGCCATTTGTCCGTCATTGTTTGGGACCCAAACGGTGGTAAAATACCCTGTCACCGATCCGGAGCGCGGTGAATGGCAGCTTCTCTCCGGACAATTGGCGGCGGTGCCGAAAAATATTCCTGAGAGGATTATTTAACCTTTCAATTTAGGGGGCACAAAGCCCGGCTGATTAATGAACTTTCTGATGGGCGCCGATAAGCGGATCTATTTCTTTATTTCCTCCAAAAGTGATTCCTTCTCCTGTCCCATATTACTATAATCTTAAACATAAAATGTGGCAAATAGATTAAAAAACAGCACTAAAGAGTTTATCTGGCTAGCAAACTGAAGGAGCTAAATTAAAATTGGTAATGAAAGCAGTGGCTGAGCCCTGTATATGGTTTTTAAATGCGCCGTGTATTTTGAAGAGACTTATTCTCCAGCCTGCTTGGTAATGACTGCTTTGGGTGCACGGTCCGGGTCCGGCTTCTGTTATCCCCCCAAAAAAATGAGTTGTGTTATCTGGATGACTGCAGACACATATGCATCCCCCTTTCTCACTGCATGGGCAGACAAGGTCGATAGCATTACAAGGTATTTGTGGCAGTGCTTGTTTCAGTTTTCAGAGCTGCCAGTTTTCAGCCAGATTTGAATTACAAAAGAAGAAGCTGGCATGAAAATTGAAAGGGTTTATCGGCTAGTCTGAAGCCTCATAGCACATTGCTTATTTATGCAGTCCATTTGCACCAGGAAATGTAAAAAGGAAATACATTTTAAAAATAAGGTCATAAAAAAACAGATATGTTTAAGATGGCAAATAAAATATAGAT